>NC_087439.1:41035385-41349328 GCF_036321535.1 Camelus dromedarius
CTCCATTTAAAGTCATATCTCCAAGACTGCAGAAAATACTCAAATTTAATTCTAAAGATTAACACATAATTATTTCAAATATGAAAATGGAATATAATTATACTCTTACTGTTGAATGTATAATGGGTTTGTGTTAAATAATTCTGTTACTCACCTTAGTTTTTCCCTTATTCCACCTGGTTCAGTAATTTGTTTTCTAAAGAACATATGCTTAGTGGAAGTAAACAAGACACCCCAGAAGTATATTCTCTTCTTCCTTATTAATGGCATCATTAAATCTGCCTATTTATAGTCTCAAGTATCTGACCTCATGGCCTACATGGATAAATGGATTTGTTTAGTTTTTAATCCTCAGTGTGTGCTTAGCAGCAGTTAATCAGAGGGAGATAATAACTTGATATATCTTTTTGATCTTTAAAATAAAAAATGGTGATATTACATTTTCTGTTGTTTTGACTTAAATGAACTTTAAGTATGATAAAGTTTCTTTGTGAGTGAAATTTGAAAAATATAAATCTCATGTATTTATTTCTTTAGGAAGACTAAATTTGAATTATGCAAGTCAGATTTCTACAAGGTATTTAGAAACTTAGCCCTTGTTAATTTAATGTAACTACTCTGATTTTATTTAACAAATTATTTTCTGGATTTAAGACATATTTTATAATAGCAAGTTGATTTATAATTTAAACACATAAAATATTTCCTAGGCACAAATAATTATTACTTTTCCTCTACTCTAATTTTTTAAAAATCTTACCACTTCTAAGAAGATTTCTTTAAAAACTAAACAGCTATGTTACAGGAAATAATTTTATGCACTCTTGGTGGAACTGTAAATTGGCACAGCCACTATGGAAAACGGTATGGATGTGTCTCAAAAAATTAAATATAGCACTACCATATGATATAGCAATCCCACTTCTGGGTATATATCCAAAGGAAACAAAAAGAGGATATCAGATATCTGCACTCACATGTTCATTTCAACATTATTCACAAGAGCTAAGATATGGAAACAATCTAAGTGTCCATCAATGGATGAACAGTGAAAAAAGATGTTGTATATTACACACACACACACACACAATGGAATGCTATTCAGCTATGAGAAAGAGAAATCCTGCCATTTGTGATTACACAGATGGACCCTGAGGGTATTGTGCTAAGTGAAATAAATCAATCAGAGGAAAACAAATACTGTATGATATCACTTACATGTGGAATCTAAAACAGCTGAACTCAGAGAATCAGAGTTACCAGGTTCCTGGGAGCTAAAAACTAGAGAAAATGGGAGATGTTGGTCAGAGAGTACAAACTTACAGTTATAAGATGAGTAAGTTCTGGAGAGCTAATGTATAGCACGGTGATTATAGTTAATAATACTGTATTATATACTTGAAAGGTGCTAAGAGAGATCTTAAATGTTCTCATCATAAAAAAAGAAATGGTAACTTAGTGCTATGGCAGCAACCATTTTGTAATATATAAGTGTATAAAGTCAACACACTGAACACCTAAAACTTATGCAATATTATGTCAATTATGTCTCATTTATATTGATATAATGTCAATTACATCTCAATAAAGCTGGAAAAAAATATTTTCCACCACAAGACAACGTTAGCTCACATTTTTCTTCATTTTATTATTTCTTTTAAGCCACTAAACCTCCAGATATTCCACCTCAAAATTTGAGCATATACAAAAAGACTCATTTTCATATTTCATCTATGATTACATAATATTAGGTATCTATTTAAGGGATGAGGTTAGTGTGGTCTTTAAAAAAAAACAGTGAAGTTCTGGGATACACATTTTTTAAAAAGAAGTACGTTACTCTAAGCAAAGTGATGAGTCAGGCTGTGACACATTTAATGTGTCAAGGAAAATAAACAATATACTCTCCAAATCAAAAAACCATAAATTCTTCAGCTTTTTCTATAAAAATTTTGATTAAATGAGTTCTCACACATGTTTAAAAGTGTTTAAGAGTAACAGTAGTTCAAAGTAAAACATGAGACCATTTTGAAAAGCAGACGATTAGAAAATATGAAATGCTTTAAAACCTTTTACAAGTCATATATACTTGCGATCCTTTCAGGAAGTCTCATGAAATAGTCCCGTTCCTTTCGCTCTTTACACTTGGAGAACGCTAAACCGTCTGTGCTGTTCTGCTGCTAACACTACTGTTTATCATGCGTGGAAGTGCCAGGCACTCCTTACCTCTGGCAAATGTGTAAAAGAAGGAATTCACTGGTCTTACAAAATCATTCCGGGAATGATCATGTAACATTTTCACAGGACCTTTTTCTGAAGAGAATGTGTTTTACACTGTCATTTTAAAAAAATAACTTACCAAGCAATTTAAAACCTGGAGAATTCAATGTTTCTGTCTCCTTTATGAAGTTAAAATGCTTGCCAATTCTCAACCTATACAATTTTTAAAAATTTTGAAGCAATATCTCACCAGATAACTTAATCATCAGATATTAGCGTTAAGAAACATGCCTATATATAAAATTAGATTTAAAAAAGCAATGAATATATATATAAGCATGTATATGCACGACTGGGACATTGTACTGTACACCAGAAATTGACACACTGTAACTGACTATACTTCAATTTAAAAAGAAAAAGAAAAAAGAAACACGCCTATATGATATTAAAGAAAAATCTTAAATTATTTGTAGGTAGTTTGAAGAAAGCTGGGTATGTGAAAATCAGATTCAGAGAAAAGATCAGGTATTTAATTTTGTAAAGAGGCAAAGGAACCAGGTAAACTCCCTGCGGATGCTCCAACTGGTTCAAGACAAGCATCATTTTATGGAAACCCCACTACAGCTAGTGGAGGCTGATGCTTGAGTTACATGGCTTCACCCCACTAGTCCGAACGATATGAGCCCCGATATGAATGAACTAGAGTCTGAAAGGCTAGATTTTACAGTCAGTCCTTTTATAAATCAATGTTCACCTCTGCAACAATTCTAGAAATGCTCACAATCAAGTATGGATTATTCAAATAAAAACAACAGAAACCCTGATCCAAAATTGCATGTCCCATTATTTTCACTAATAGAAGCAATATTTATTCTTCCACGTGCGCAATATTAAATCTGATGCAGCTTTAGCCTAAAATAAAATGAAAACTTCCCCTAGGATGTCCTTTCCGGTTTTGATGGAAGAGACTCAACGATCTCTTATAGAGCTCTGGATATTTTTCACCTACATCCCTCTCCACAACCAAACCTCTTTGAAAGGGTATATGTAGTTTCCATCTCTATTTCCTTACCTTGTATCTACTCATAAGTCCACACCCATCTGGCTGCCACCCATTAGCCCCAAGAAGATAAGGCTGTCCAGGATTTTTATTATCACCAATGACCCTCATGTTCTCTGTTCTTATCTCACTTGACTTCTTAGCAGTATTCTAAACAGCTGATACTGTCAATCCTGAAATCTTTGCCTGGAAGCAGATTCCCACTGTCATACATTCCAATTTTGCCAAGAGAGTCCCAGTTTGCCTCTGCTGTCCCAGCTTTAGTATTTAAAACCTAAATCCTACTCCACTTTATTTCACTCTCAAAAATGTCCCTGCTTGCACAATCACATGGTCATCCTACCTGGGTATTAATGCCAATTTTTTTTACGTCTCCTCTTGACTGTCTAAACTTGACAATGCCAAAACATGAAACTTTCATCTCTGCTCTTTCCAAACTCAATAAACAGCCCCACTAAAGCCAAAAACCAAAGACTTAAACTTAAGTCTCTCTTCCCTTACTACCCGTATTCAGTTCAAAATAGACGCTGAATCCCTACACTTAATCTCCACTACAGCCATCCCAGGTCAACCCACCATCCCCTCCCACCTGCACCACCATTACAGTTTCCTGCCATCTGCACTCATGCTGCAATCCAATCTCCTCCAAAAACTTCCAGGATGATCATTTTAAAACGTAAACTCCATCAATTCATTCCCCGTTTTAAATCCTCCAAAGGTTTCCTCTGGCTCTAAGAATGAATCCCAAAAGCCTCATCCCAGTGAATGAATCCCAGCAAGCCTGGCCTCTCTGGCTCTCGCAGTGCCTGCAGGAGCCCCTGGGCTCCGGCAACCCCGGCTTCCTGCTAGGGCTGCCTTCTATGAGCCCTCCCAGGCTCCCTGGCTCTGCCTTTGCTCTTCTCGCCTAGGATGCTCTTCCCCTTGAACTTTCCTCATCACTGAGATCTCAGCTTCTTGTCAAGACTTTCAGGGATGTTGTCTACGGTAGCAAACCAGTTAAAATAGGGCTATCACCTCGCTCCATTTTAACTCTCTTTATAGCACATATCACTGCCATTCTTCTTTCATTTATTTTGTCAGTCTGACTGTCCTCCCCAGCCAGCTCCCCTCAGAATCTAAATTCTGACAAGAGATATCTTGTCAGTCTAGTCTTTTCACTTGCAGGACACCTCCCAGCCTCCCACAGACAGTCAGGCCCAGGCAGGCTGTCTCCTCAGAGCAGAGGGGTCCCTGGTGAGCACCGCTACCAACAAGGCCCCCAGCTCCTGCAACAGACTGCACAGACGAGGGTCCCTCCACCAGCCACTGGCCCAGGAGTTCAGTCTGGGAGGTAAGAAGAAGCATGTAGAGGGTAGAGCTCCACCAGCTTAGATGCAAAATTAAAAGCAGGTAAGAGATGTACAAGCGGGAAATGTGGGTCAGGCCTCCACCTGTGGAACGAATTCCTCCTGCAGGTAGGCCTGAAAGGAGGCCTCTTGAGAACAAAGCTTGCCTCCAGCACTTTTGTAAAACCATGATACGATTACTTTTACTCCTTTTGTAGCTTAGATACATAATTACAGCATCACTCCCCTGTCTTACAATAAGCAAAGTGCTACTTTTGCTCAATGTGGTGCAGTCCAGTAAGACAGAGCTGACACCTGGTCTGAGTCCCAGCTTAGCCATTAAGTGGCTGTGTGATCCAGGGCAAGTCACTTATCTTCACTCTGCCTTAGATCCTCATCTGCACAAGGGGGCGATAGAAATGTGCACTCAGGGGGTTACTGTGAAAATTTAGTACGTTAATAGAGGTTCACTCCTCAGCACAGTGCCTGCAGCACTGACATAGCTAATACTTACTGAGTGTTCTAATGCCCCAAAAAGAACAGCAGCAGACCTTCACGGTAAACAATTTAGAAAGTGAAGTTGATTCTACTCAATACCCCCTTTTAAAAAAAGGTATATCAGTAAAAAAAAAAAAATTTATTTTCTAAGTGAAGTAAGCCAGAAAGAGAAAGAAAAATACCATATGAGATCACTCATATGTGGAATCTAAAAAAAAAAAAAAAAAAAAGAACATAAATAATGAAACAGAAACAGACTCATAGACATAGAATACAAATTTGTGGTTGCCAAGGGGACGGGGGGTGAGAAGGGACAGACTGGGATTTCAAAATGTAGAATAGATAAACAAGATTATACTGTATAGCACAGGAAATATATACAAGATTTTGTGGTAGCTCACAGTGAAAAAAACGTGACAATGAATATATGTTCATGTATAATTGAAAAATTGTACTCTACACTGGAGTTTGATACAACATTGTAAAATGACTATAACTCTTTGACACAACATTGTAAAATGACTATAACTCGATAAAAAATGTTTTAAAAAAGACTAACTCAATAAAAATGTAAAAAAATTAAATAAAATATTAAATTTTTTTTAGTTTAGTCAATTTAAACTTAAAGATGCACACAAGCACTACACACACACACACACTTTTTTTTTTTTTAAGGATTCTGAGTGAGTCTCATGGAAAATTTTTGAGATTTTTCATACGGGTTTTTCCTACACCAAGTTTTTAGTGTGGTTTCCTCTTGAAAAACAATTAATCATTAAACATTAGTTAAAGAGTTAAATACTATTTTCCTTAACTCCCAGGACACTGGGTTATGAGCGCCACAAAGACAGAGACACCATCACCACAAAGTATGGACAGAAGCTGCACGATTCATATTGATTTAACAACCACTGCACTTCTGTGTATTTTCAGCTTCGTGCCTTATTTAGAAACCAAATACTGTTTGCCCTGGGCGGTGCTGCCGGTGTCTCTGCCCGGCCAAGTGGAAGTCCAAAGGCAGGGCAGGCAAAGACACAGTGGAGATGCTATGTTTTCATGAAGACATGCTGCCCCTTTGTGAGGTCTCCGGGCAAGGGGTAAATATAATCCCCAGTCAACAATTTGCTCTTCCACTTGGTCAAACTCTAGAACAGACACCCTTTAAAAGTATCTTGCCTGTGATGCTCGTATTTTCCCCTGGGTGTTTCTTTCATCTTGAAGAGAATATTAAATACACACACACATCCTACCAGAATTTCACCAGCAGTGAGTAATTTCCCCTGTAATTTAATTACTGTATTTTAGGATTGTAAAAGTTAGGTTGTATTTTAATTGTAAAAGTAATTTCCACTACTCTAAAATTGAAAACATGAAAATAAGATTCAACACCTTGAATCACCATGAATAACAGAGAAAACAGCCATTTATCTTCTTTGCATTAAGTTATTAGACCTTTTTTTCCTTTTAACCAAAAAGTCTTTTTTTGGGGTGGAGGGTAGCTCAAATCCATATGACAAAAACATTACAAAAATGAATCCAAAGAAAAACAGTATGCGAACACTTACGGAGAAGGGTTGGAACAGTTTTGTGAAAGTGAAATTCTTCCTCAGGAGTTGTAGAAGTGTGGGGTTAACATTTCAATTTTTAGATAAAAGCAGGCTTTGGCATCCCCCGGTCCCCAGCAGCAGCTCACACACACAGCACACTTACAGCAGCGCATGCTCTCGGGAGAGAGCCTCTCAGGCCCTCTTCCGTTCTCCCTGCCAACAGCCCACCAACAGGCCCTCTGCTTATCTGCAAGACACTCAGGGATAAGGACTGTGCAGAGAGGCGGTCACTCACTGACATAGTACAATGAGGGGCAGGATGGGAACCTAAGTGGCCTGACTCCAGACCTGCACGCTTATCCGCTAAACTTAAAGTCAAATCTAATTCTTAAATGTGCTCCAAATTAAATCTTCCAACCCGATTTTGTTTCAAAGGGCTTAGCTGTGAAACAGCTTATCTATAAGCACTGTACTCAAAACGCTAAAAAAAAAAAAAAAAAAAAAAAAAAAAGCATAGGGGAACTAGGCGCACAGAGAAAACCAGTAAAATAGACCTACTTTCAACCAGTATCGAGAGCATAACAAGGTATTCAAACATCATCACTGCTTTTTAAGGAAGATGTGCAAATGCTTTCCTAAATAAGTTGATGACATTATTCATTATCAACGTACATAATTTTTAAACCTGAACAAAGCCACATATTTTATAATGATATTTTTTCTTTAGCCTCAGAGAAGACTATCCAGTAGAAAAAAGGGAATTTTTATTCTTGTAATTTAGGACATGTTTCATTTAGATGATACTTTTAATTCCTCGGTTACTCTGCATGGCCTTTTACTTTCATGCTTTACAATTTCAGAATTCCACAGGTTACAGAAGTGTGAATAATCTTCACGGCTAGCATGGTTATAGTACTTAATTCTCAGTGTTATAAAAGCTAAAAGAAATGCCTGATCTACTTATTTCCAATTTCATGAGTTTTTTTTTTTACTCCATTAATAAAATTACTAATGTTTTAATATTAAAGAAAATTTCTAAAGTACAGCTGCACATCCCTAAGGAAACTCTGTGTTGCTGAATGTTTTTTTTCCTTTAAAAATACTCACATGATCAGAAAATGAGTCTAACACACTGAATAGAAAAGTATTATTATACCACTATAAAAACTGAGCAATAAAGACCAAACTTAAGTACTTCCACTATTCTGCAAACTATGACATCAAAGTATATACATTAAAAACCAAACGGAAAACAGGTTAGTGGTTGCCAGGAGCTGGGGGAGGGAAGATGTGGAGTGATTGCTTGACGGTTACAGGTTTCCTCTTGGGATGATGGAATGTTCTGGAACTGGATAGTTGTGGTTGCATAACATGACACATGTATTAAATGCTACAATGCTGTGCATGTTAAAATGGTTAAAACAGTAAATTTTATGTTATGTGTATTTTATCACAATTAAAAAAAAAGCCATATATTTCAAGACTGCTATTAACATAACAAGTAGATGTCTGATGAAAGACTTACACTCCATAACTGCAATTAGGATACAAAAGTAACATGTCTATTAATATATTACTTATTAAATAATAACAATATGTAATTACTTATTAAATAATAATAACTTATTTAACAAAATAATGTTTAGCTTGTCTGAAATAGTAAGAAAATCCATTGTGAGTTTTATCTTCTAAAAAATTGTAACTTCCCAAAGAAAGTTATATTTTAAACAAAATGGTTAGGTTTAAAATGTTATCAACAGTTGAGTAGATTGTCTTCTTTCCAACATTGTTTCTTATATTCTACAAAGGTAAGATTAAGTCTTCAGCATGTGATTATGATGACTATGTATTTTTGGACCTCCATAGCAATAATCCAACTATAAACACCAAAATTCCACAGGTCTTTCAGAAAGGCAGGATGCACACCTCTCATGTTGTGGGCTGTGGCCCTGACAAAGGCCATCCAATCAGAGAGTGCCAGAAACACATGTCCTGGCTGGGCTGGCCAGAATCAAACACTAAATGCTCCTCCTCCACCACAGACATTTCAGACACATCCAATATTTAGAGACAGTGGTATCGGACACTTTACTCTTGTAACAAAGAGGTAAGAATGAAGTTTAAACCATCAAACACTACTGATAGGACTGGATACTGTCATACTCTTTCTACAGTCACCAAACCAAGCCATAAAGAGGAGGTGGTAAGACCAGGGTCCAGGCAGGAGAAACAGCAGGTCTAAGTGGACCACTGTAACCTTCTCAGGCTTCTTTTCTCTCTTCAGGTCATGACAAGTTCTCTCATTTCACAGTGTTCACAGAACTTATCTCTAATTTCATTCATATTAACTTTATGGACAGACTAAAATGCTAAGTTTCCATTTATGCACGTTTTACACTTTCAAATAGACTTTAAGACCCTTGAAGAAGGGATTGCTATCACCACAGGCAGGGCAGGCAGAAGTCACACCACAAATACATGGAAAGCTTATAATCTAGACCATCTTATTGTTATATTTTCAGGTCTGCATTATGTATGTGTAACTAACTTTTAAATTCTATCCTTTAAAAATAATTCTTAGATATTTCTTTAGTCCCCCAAGTTCTTTACACACTGCTAAAGCATGCAGAAGGTGCTCGATTCACATACATAATTATTTTGCATGGCTGCTTCCATGAATTCCTTGGTGATATGCACATATACATTGTTCAGAGCATTGGTTCTAAAAGGCCAGTTCTAATATTAACTCCTCTAAAAAGACATCTCAAATACGTCCCCCTTCCTCCCTTTGGAAACTCCTAGCCCACTGTCCTGTGTTCACTAAGCACTCAGAGGAGGCCTCTCATGGGTAACCAGAGCACAAAAGCTCTATATGATACTTACTAGGCCTTTATCTATTCCCTTCCTACATTGTGGATTCTTTTAGGGTAGGAAATTTGTCATTTTCATTTGGTACTAGAAGAGTCAATGAATGATTTTTTAAAAGATGAATATAAAAAGTAAATGGATATAAAAATAAGGGTATTTGTGCATTCATGAGAAAACTTCTAGAACCTCATGAATGAAGTCAAAGATTTAGAGAGTTGGGTTGTGCGTGGTTTTGTTTGTGTTGTTTTGATTTTTAAAGCAAAAAAAAAAGACAATAGGCAAACCTCTTCCTGATGAAACAGGGAGAGAGTCACAACTGCCAGCAGGGGAAGTGACACCAAACAATTTCATGTGAGCTAGGAGCTCCAAAATGAGAGACAATGTAATTGCTAGCAGTTGCTATGGTAGCAAAAATAAACCTTATACAGATATTTCAGTCATCATTTAACTATGCTGTCTATTTACTGGGGGGTTTTCAGTGGTGGTTGAAGCCAAGAAAGGAAAAAATAACATCTGAGGCTTATTCGCCAGGAAGAAAATAGGAAATTGATATGTGGGCAACAACTGAGGTCTTCTTCAATCAAAAAATAGCTGGAGGGAATCCTAATCCCCTCCCCACAAAGGGGGGACATTCTTACACAGACAGGCATAGAACAGGAGGCTAAAGGAAATAAAGGGATGGAAGTGAAGCAATGGCATAAAAAGGATAATAAATCTAACTTTTCAGATAAATGTCTTAAGTTCAATTTACAGTTTTCCTAAGTATAAGAATATTTCTTGTTAACAAAGTCGACCTTGTTGCATGGAGAAGTGAATCAAGAATATTTGAACACATGGATGGTAACTGCAAACTGGAGGGCACTTTCTATATAAAAGGGACTCCAAATGGAGTCCATATTCACAAAGGTGTTTTATACATATAAAGGGCAAGGCACTATGTTAGTACCGGAAATGTACTAAAATATGCAGTCCAGCCATAAATACACACAAAATAACATGGGTACAAAGCATCTTAAAAGTCATGACAAATAAAAGACAGTATGTATCTGGGCAGAAGCATGAAGAAAAACATCCTGGAGGAGGTGAGGGCGGACATGGTCTCATGGGCTGTGGATGTTAGATGTTGAGATGGACTGATAGAGGCATTTTTTGAAAACTGAATGTAGGAACGAGGTGTAAGCAGAGGCAGGCATCAGTGGGGCTTTAAGAAAAGAAAGAAGCTTCATTTACGGGGTGGAGTAGGAGGAATGACTCAAGCAACCAACAATAATAACACTTATAAAATAAAAATAATAACTCATCTTGAATCACACCAGAGAGAGCCTAATGAAGAGCCTTTATTTCACAGCTCCATCTCCCTTAGGTCCACAGTCCATAATCACTGCCTCGAGTGGCCTGAGTGTCACTCTCCCCCGTTCTTTCTCACCAACCACATACCTGTCTATCATACCTTTGGAACTGCTATCCAATCCCCAAGAAGCATGGTACACCATTCTTAATATTTTCTACGAAGATTCCCTCTACTTCCTTGCCTTAATGTATGTTGCCTGTTCCTCGGTTACACCATCTCCATCATAAACGTCTCAAACTTGATTCTCACCTTGCCTCTGCAGATCAGGGAAAGGGAGCAGAGTCAGCGTTTTCCTGAATCCCTTCTGCACCGTGCATACTGATGGATGACTCTACTTTATTAACAACCATGCCTCTTCTTCCAATGGTCTCACCATCTAGGCACATTGCCATTTTATCCATGTTAGTCACTTAACTCCATGTTGCCTTCTACAAACATAGAGAAGTTTGATATTTGGCTCACAGCAAACTTCCCTGCCTTTTGCTGTCAGTACTCTGTAAACTTCAGTGTGCATACTGATGGTTCATTCAGCATCCTACCTAGTGAACTGGCCTCCTTACACCTGGACTGCATCACCACAGGACCTTGTCACTGCCTGAAAGCTTGCCACATCAGAAATACCAAACTTTAATACCCCATCCTCTGATTATAACTTCTTATGCCTTTTCCACTCCTGCATCCCCTGCTCTGTGAACTTGATCCCTCAAATACTGTAGCCTCGTTTACTTGCCATCCATCATAGAACAACTTGGCCAATCACCTGAGCTATACTTTCACCTATAATCTCAGTAACTTTGCATCTTTGATCTTTCAGCTTATGGCTCATAAAATCCCAACTTGGAATTACTGTAGTAATGCCTTCCCTACTCCCTTAAGAGACCTCTGAGGAAAGTAAGCCCTACAAAATTGTTCTATTATTGATTTCAGACTGTCTTCTCATGAATTAGTCTTAATTTCTGCAACAAAATCTGAAATAAACTATTAGAACTTGAAAATGTAAGAAGCCCTTTCTTTACACTGAATAAAAATAACAGACTCTTGTCAGTTGCTTCCTTAGCACCCGTTTCCTACCTCTTGCACAGGTTAGCAGCTCCGGTGACTAGATGAGATTGATTCCATAAGCTTGCCACATAAGTGGTCCCTAACTGGCATAAAACAAGCAGCCAACTCTCACAGCCTTACTACTGCGACTGGCATTAACTGAAGCCCAAACCAATCTGAGGCTGGCATGACTCTGGCTATAGGAACTGTTATGGGGACTGCAGCTTAAAGCTGGTTCAGGGTGAAGCCCAGGAGTCTTCTTTGACAATCAGGGTCAGAGAGACTTTCTTCCCCAAGAAAGACTGATGTGCAGATGAGACACTTGGAACTGCAGCATCTATTGCTCAATGGCCTGGGATCATCAGAAGGCCTGGGATCAAATCAACTTTGTAACTTTGTATCTTTTTTTTTTTTTTTTGATCTAGAAAAAGATGGTAACAGTAACTTCATGGAGGGTATGAAAATTACATGAGAGATATGCAAAGAATCTGCCGTCAGGTTACCCAGGCCCACTTTCTCCCTCCAGTAGCACCCACCAGCTGGAGAACTGAAATGGGAAGATAGTATAATTTAGGCTGATTCAGTTTTACAGCTGGAGGCATGTTGAGCAAAAGTTTGTCTAGGGAGAAGAGAAAACTTGAAATTGAGCCAGCTACTGAAGGGGGTTAAAATGACTGATCCTTGAGTTTAGATGAACAAAGAAATAAATGCATAAGAAGCCAGACAACTAAATAAAAATACATATATATAAATATATGGGAGATGCAAAGAGCAGTACAATAGGTTTAGTAAGAAAGGGAGGAAGACAATTTGTAGAGTGAGTGAAATTCCTAAATGTATCATTTCAGAGGTACGCTAATGCCAGTCAGTGACGAGGGAGACGGATGGCAGGATGAGAGAGGAGGGGTTTTTTGTTTGTTTTTCTTTTTAAAATTAAAAAAAAAACACAAAACATTAAGATGGAGTACCAGGTGAGTCGAATACTCTAACTTAGTAGAAATCATGATGACAATTTAGAGAGGGCTGAGAAAAAACTGGTGAGGGCTGGGCAGCTATAAACGTGGTCAGGAGTGTTTGGCCAGCCGATATAAATCTCCAAGGTCGTGAGAATTCTTGCCTTTTTATATCCTGACAAGAGTATAGGATAATATGAAGCAAAATTAGAGCACAGGGAAAAGATAGTATTAATATTACCACTGTGATCAGGAAAACATCTTCCAAAAGAAATGCCATGTTCTTGAAGACAACGAGTAACACAGGCAAGGAGAGGGAGGTGTGAGGTGGAAGCTGTGTTTGTCACCAAGCAGGGGTTCAGAGGGTTCCGCTGAATACTCAGCCAATCCACTAGCTCTCAAAAACCTACGTATTTTCAGCATTGTATTATTTCTATTCAGATTTCAGAATAGGTGAGAAGATTAATCTAATTCCTACTTAAATATCTACTTGAAAACCTATAATCAGCAAGCCTATTTCTCATATCAAACTCTAGATTGTAATTGCAGATAGTCTCTCTGCAATTACCCCTTTTACAGGACGTTTTCAAAAATAAGTAATAATTGAGTACAACTGGATAATTCTCAGCTAAGATTACTACTTACTTTCCTGCCCTTAAATTGATGGATGTTTTATACATATTGGGCCAGTTACATAATCATGAATACTTCCAAAACAGCCAGCTGTTTTGTTTTTTTTAGCTTACCAGTTGTTTTTTTCTTATACTCAAATGCATTGAGAGGAAACAGATGAAGGTGATAAAAATATAAATACAAATTCTCTATAATTAAATGTGAACCAAAGATTGCCATTCTTATTCAATTTTTTTTCTTTTAACTTATAAACTGGTATCTTATATTTGCTCACTAAGTATAAAAACTTTTTAAGAAGGTAAGAAAAAATTAAAAAGGAAAGACTACACAAGGAGCTCCAAAAAGAAAACATGGTTTACATAACACGGCCTCGATCACTGACGGAAGGGCTTGGAGGACACGCTACTTCTCTCTGGAAGCCAATTCAGCTTTTGACAGTTTTAGGCACCTGATCTAAAACAAGGCCAAAAGACACAATTCTAGCTTAGGAATAACTTCCTTCCTTCCCACGCTTCTGCATAACTTAAACTATCGCCTTATAATATGCTCTCCAAAAGATAACTCCCATCAGAAATCTCCAGGAAAGTCCACATCTAAATTACTTGCCATTCAGAAAAAAAGGTGCATACACATTTAAGTTTCTACTGTATACACACTTGATTCTCCGCAGCTTACCTTTGAAAAAGTACTCGGCAGAATACTCTCTCGGAGACATAATAGATTTAGGACACTTTCATAGAGTTACGTTGCTAAATGCTTTTTTCTCGTACTTTGGAATTAAGAGATAAGAGTTTAGCTCTGGCATCTCTCGTCCCACTTTTTATAATGTCCAACCTCTCAAAATTAAAGAAAAAAGTATAACTGCACATATTAACCAAATATTTCTTTTAATAGTATTCATTCACTGAAACAGTTCCTAATGGCATGGTTTAAAAAGTATCTTTGTGTTTACCAGAGGAGGAAGTGGGAGGAAGGAGAATTGGATGAAGGTGGTCAAAGGTACAAACTTCCAGTTATAAGATCAACTCTACGCATGTAATGTACAACATGATGGATATAATTAACACTGCTGTATATTACATATGAAAGTTGTTAAGAAGGGAAATCTTAAGAGTTCTCATCCCAAGAAAAAAAAATTTTCTTTCTTTTCTTTAGTCTATATGAGATGATGGATGCTCACTAAACTTACTGTGGTAATCATTTCATGATATATGTAAGGTTGATTATTATGCTGTACACCTGAAACTTACATGGTGCTGTATGTCGATTATATCTCAATAAAACTGCAAGGAAAAAAATGAACAAACATCCTAACACCAAACAGATTATATCTAGGAGCTGCTAATACATTATGATGGCAGTTTCTCAGAAATTATTTTGTTAAAAAGAAAAAAAACTCATCATCTGTATGTATACCCACTCAAAACACTGGAAAGGAAAAGTCAAAAAATATTCCACTGGACCAGAAAGGCCAAAGGTGGCATTTTAATGAGGGTCAGAGGTGAGGACGGTCAGGAAATGTGGTCATGGAAAAGAAAGCAAGGTCTCCTCCATCGCAGGGATTCCTCGGTAATGGTATGGTGGGTATAGTGAACTGGCACTCAACCTCCATACCAACTACCTTCCTGTATGCCTTCCTGTATGACGGAGGCCAAAACCCAATACATTATTTTTTCCAGGCTCCCTCGAAACTAGGGGGCTGCTAATCACATATGCAGGCATGAGATCAGGAAGAAGAAGGTGGACTAAGCAAAGTCACGAGACACTGGGCTTTGCTGCCCAGCACCCCATTGCCCAGGAACTAATTTCATGAGTATGAAAAAGCAAAGCAAACCCTGGGACACTTTTCTTTTTTTTTTTTTTTTTTTTTTTGCCCCCTGGGATGAATGCACAATGCACACAGTGGTTTCTGAGCCACATTTGCAGTGACATCATGGTGATTCCTGGTTCCCAGCTACACTCTGAGGGCAGCTTCTGACTGTCACAGAGGCAGCAGTGTGTCTGGCAGGCCAGACAAACAGTGTGACATCTGAAGGCCCAGCCTAGGTCCTGCTGCTCCAAACTGCCAACATTTTTATAAATTTTATTCCCTTTTCTGTTTAAAATTGCGAGTTTTTCTTTTATGCTCTGAAACTGAAAACTGATCCCACACATTTATATTAAAATACTTAAAAAGATAAGTGCTCAATTATTTTATTTTTTTAATCCAAATCCTTCTCTGATAAACACCTAAGGGAGGTTATTTTAAGGAGTAGGTTCACTTCTGGAACGAATTCCCATTGGCTCCAGAAAGAAGATTGGCTCCAGAAAGAAGAGATAGGATCTCAGTTATCTTATAATTGAAAATGGTCAGCTTTTTAACAACAGGATCATGACTAAGAAACACCTACTGCAAGTTTAAAAGACCTAGGGCCCAATTCAGACTCACTATGTGACCTTGAGCAAATTATTTCATCTCTGTAAGCCTCAATTTCCTCAACCGTCAAATGGACCAATACCAACCACACAGAAACACTACTAAACACTGTGTATTAAAATTACACATGTAACATACCTTAACAAGCACTAGACATCGTGATGGAGAAAAAAAATTCCCTTTTCAAGTCTCTTAAAAGTTCTTTAGGCTCAGTAAGACTTTCAGAAAACATTTAAATTTTTGAAACATCTATTTTTACTCTTGATTTGTGTATGGAGAGAAGACTCATAAGCATATGCGCTAAATCCTGCCCTAAAATCAGCACTCAGAAACACTAAGTGACCCAGTGCTGCTCCACCCCAGGGTTAATCCTATGGTGTCCTGGATCTCTCCTTGGAGTAGACATTCCAGTGGGAGACACACCCTGCAGTTCCCACCCATAAACATTCTTACCACACAACTCCACTGAATTTCTAATCAGGGATCACTACTCATCCTGGGGTAAAAAGAATCATCAAGTTTATCTTCTGCTTCTAAATTCCAAAATGAAGTCCTGAGATAATAAGCTCCTAGATCCCCCACGAGGGGCAGAAATTCTGAAATTTGCCCTTATGAGCCAGACCCACCCCTTGTAGGATGTGATTCAAATCTCTAAAATACTCAATTTATCCCTTCCCAGGGTGACTTGTAGACTAAATTGTAGAAATAAATGGAACTTTTTTTCAGCAGCAACAAAACTCTGCTACATGATAGTGGTTTATAAACCCTTTTAAAGGAAGGGTTTGGTCTTTTCTTTAAAAAAAATAAAAATAACAAAGGCTTATACCATCTTAGATTTCCAGCACTAGTAAAACTGAACCTTTTACAAATGTGATATATTTTAGTTAACAAGACTTAATTTCAAGTATTTTCGCATGTGATTTTGACGTACATTTTATTTTGCCAGAAAATACTAGAGGAAAAGAAGTAAGAGACTTTTATGACAATGTTTCACCCTAATTAATCTTTGTTCTTGCATCAGATCCTTATGACTCAGATCGTTAGTGACCAGGAAACATGTACCTTGACAGATTTTTGTTTTTATAGCTTCCATGTTAAGTTCGATGTGAAATCTCCTTCCAGTATTAATGGGTCTATATGTGATGAGGAATACAATGCCAAAAAAAAAAAAAATCCTAGTATGTCATAGAGTAAGAAGACATTTGCATGAGGAAGCATTCAGCAATTCAAAACCAAGTATACGTGCATATTTTACAGCAGGCTGAGATTAGCATCATCTTGCTTACCTGCAAAACTAGTAAGATAAGTATTCTCCTTTGTAAAGGGTTATAAAGAATGAAAATCATTAGGGTCACTTATTAGAAAAGCAATTTTCAATTACAGATGAGAGATTTGTGTGTCTATCTTAAAATTCATAATTTGAAAAACTTTGCAAGATGGTTAAAGCAGCTTTGACACAACTTATTTAATTATTCAGTCACAGTTAGGACCTTGCCCTCCCCCACTATCACATGGTTTTCCATTACAAGCACCAGGTCACAAATACTTAGAAGAAGAATGAATTTGAAGGAAGTAACAGCAGAACTGCCTTTTTAATGCACCCATTACTTTAAAAGGAAAAATTCAAACCTCAAAACTGAAGTTGAGCCACAGGCTTCTCATCTGTATCCTGGTGAGAGTAGTACCTATTCTTACCTGTTATTATAAGGCTTAAATTATGTATATGTAAATTATTCCATGGATGTAAAATCAAAGAAAACTGCCCTTGTCTAAATGCTACATATGAAGGGTGGGAGGAATGTCTTTGAGTTTGAGGGCTATCTTATACTAGGGGGAGGTCCGGATAAGAATTTTCAGAAGTATACAAATAAAAGTTCATTTCAGGTGATCTGAGGGAGGGGTTGGGGTGAGGCAGGTAAAGAAGACAAAAATCAGGTGAGGGATATGCAGACATCCTTAAAAGTTGTACGATACCATACTTAGAATTCTGACATTTCAGTGACGCTTTACTTTAGGTACCATGATGGCTCAGCAAATTTCATACCATTTGGCAAATTCCATTGTTGAGTCAAGTGCACGCTCCTGAACAGTACAGTCAGAGATGAAGGGAGGAGAAAGAACAGGACTAACTGGGGCTCGGGACAGACATGGCACAGGTACTTAAACTCCCCAGGAGTCACAAGGCAATTTCACCCCCAACACACACACATATACCAAGTGCTTTGGTTCAAAGACGCAGACACCCCTCCCAGCACCCCAGCCCTTTCTCCACCCTCCCTGCCTTGGGTTGCTCGAATGTTTTCTTATTCAGCCAATATCATTTATACGCAAGAAAAAAGGCATTGTTAAACTCACAAATCCTTTCCCCACCCAACAAGTACTAGTGTTTAAGACCTAGTATTGTTCAGAAAAGCCAAGAATATGAATTCCTAAGCCTCCTAAATCAACGCCAACAGCAAAAGCCAATACAAACAGAAGTGAATGGTGAGAAATACTTATCACAGTCACCAGTCTTCACTAAGCCCACTTCCTTCTAGGACTCTCCTCATCTTCGTCTCTAGGGAAAAGCTGCTTCCACATATCAAGGAATCAAATGTGTTTATTTTGAAAGGGAAACTACCCAAGATGTTTCTTGTCAAGTTACTCCTTCATAACAACATCCTAAAAGGAGAGCCTTTACATTTTTTTAAAAAAGTGGCACAGTATTTTGAAGCATTGACAAGGCTGAAAGGATATAAGCTGAAAAGTCTTCAACAGAAGGGGATTTGTTACGCATATATGTGTGTATGTTTATGTATATGTGTATACACACATAGAGAGATAGATGGAGACAGGCAGAAGAAAGTACAGAAGGAAAACGACAGTTTTTACTTTTTGATAAAAATACACAATTCCCTCAGGGTTTAGAAAATTAAAATGAATTCAATGCCACTTAAATGTTTTTCATGTCATTACTACTAATCATTTCCACTTATTCCATATTATATTTTATTAAACTTACCATTGCAAATTTGTACTAACCCCTTCTTGCACCAGGAGTAGTTAGACTGCCCAATGACCACCTCCCCATAAAATAACCTCTCTCCAGGACTTCATGCAAAGAAAGCTGAGCCTGAGCTTGATGGCAGAAACCCAGTGACTTCTCAGGATTCTTCCAATGGGCTGATCGACTTCAACAAGTAGCATGAGGCCAGCAGCCGAGAAACTCATGCCCAGCCGCAGTCTCTGCTGTGACTGGTCCTAGTCCTTCCTGCCCCGAGTCCACACTGCATGACCCTGCCCAGCGTACCCTGTGGTTTCAGGCCTGGATGACAAGCCCTTTGGAGAAAGCTGGTCTGGAATTCTACCCTGCTCTCTCCATGTCTGTGCCCGCTCTGTTTTAAAACTGGTTCGAGTGTTTCAGTGTAGCTGATTTTTCCGACCCGTGTTCACATTGTTCATATACCAGGTAGAAAAATAAAGATGTCACAAAGGAGAAAAGAAAAGGGGGGGGGGGGGGCTTTAAATTGCCATACTATCTTATTAAAAAAATCACACAGAACAAACATCTAAAATACCTAAGATGCTTCAGTATTTTCTTGAGACCGAATTTCCTACATTAAGAAGTCTAAAATAATACATGCTTAATTTTAGAGAAAGATCTGAAAAGCAAATAGTGTACTGACAACCTTAAAAATCATTTCAAAGTTTCTCCCGAGACAATGAAGAAAAGAACTTTGAGAAGAAATGTATAAAGGTTTTTATCGTGCTGAAACATTATGATCTTCCATATGCAATAAAGCCAAATACAAGAAATAGAAGCCGGCAGACTAAGAAAGCAGCAACGGCACTGTGGTCCAAAGAGCACGATGCCACATGAATGACGGTCATTCTGGACACTGTGCCTCCTAATGAGACAAACTACGGAATATATGCCATCGACAATATCTTCTAGTCCAAAACCACTCAACTTGAATCCATGTTGCCTAGATTTAACTTTTCCATACAGAGAGATTTAAGAACAAGCTAACACCACTAAAAGGAAGCAACAGAAAATGCAATATTTTGTAGGACAAATGGCTAGGTCCTTTCAAAAGTCAGTGTCATTACTTGAGAAGCTTATAGGACACAACCAGACGCAAAACAAAGTCCCAGATTAGATCCTAATTAGAACAAAGTATGTAAATGTTTTAGAGACAATTGAGCTAACGTGAGAATGGACCAGGTATCACACAAACTGAAAATGTACCAGCGTGGAAAGGTGAAGAGCGCTAACAGAAAAAAAGCAGTTGATAAACCAGCATGACCAAAACAGCATTTCATCTGGGTAGGAACAGATGTGTGTGGGAATAAACAGATCTTGAATTCTACACATTGAAGGGTACATAGAGATAATCTCCAGATAGAAGAATGCATAATGTCTAGATTTGATACGCTGGCATAACCCCTCATAACCCTGTGAGTTATCAATTTAGTGCCTCTCAGTTCCAAATGCACTCTTCAATGCCCTGAGATAAACAACAGAATTCCTTTTAAGCATCCCTCCTTTAAAGTGGGCATGATACTAAGCTTTCATTTAGAGAGCATTGGGACACTGAAGAGGAAGGGGTTTCCTAGAATTTCCAGCCTGGTCTGGGGAGTCTGGGGTGCAGAGGTGAAGACATCTGGTAGACCCAGCCATGGGCGTAGACCATCCCTGCATTACCTTGCTGCCTCCTTCTGAGGCTCCTTGCTGAGCACACCCCCCTAACCCAGACCAAATGTACTGAAGATCTCTTGCCTATGCTGGTGTCTGATTCTCTGGGCAAAGCCCCTCGTGGCCTGCACACAGTCACCTGTGTGACTAACAACTCAACCTCCCCAACCCTTCACCACCCTCCCTATTCCCACCATCCCAGGCACTGGGAAGGACTTCTGCCCCCTCCAGCACTCAGACTCCCACTGCCAGTCCACACCTGCTCCACACCTACACTGTGAAGAGTAGCTTATTGCTTATCTAGAAACTCCAGAGCAGCTCCAGCTAGGCTAAACCAGCAAGCGTCTCCGCTCTCCAGGGACTGATCCACATCTTCAAGGAAGTCTGACCCCTTTGCTAGCTTGTCCTTCCTTGGTGACTCTCCCTCTGCCCTACAGTACTACAGAGTGTGCCCTTGTATTATACTCTTTGTTCATAGTTAATAATTCTTTATATTAAACTTCCCATTTAACCTACTGTGAGGTTTGTATCTCCTTTGGGGACCCACACAGATGCTAATTAATAGGGTCAGTTTTCTCAGGCACATGTAGTGAAAAACTCATACAATCACCCCTTGACTTATGATGTTTTATTCTGCAACTTATTCTCCTATCAGTCTAATACCTTCACAAGCTCACCTGGTTGACAAAAATGTCCAAATAAATCCTGTGGGATCTTTCTGACCCCAGAGTCTATGCACCTTCCTTTCATCATGGCCATCTACCCAGTCCTCCCTTTAGACGCCCATCCTTCCTCAAAATGAGGCATAACTGAAATATTTGGTCAGCTAGTCTTTTCAAGATGTTTCGATTATATTTTTTGAACCAACGTACATTTCTCTTCCAAGAAAAGCAGGAGAGAATATAGAGGATTCTTTGCCCACTTTTGAAAAAGCAAATGAATACTTCCTTCCCCCACCAAAGAACTGGCCTCTCCTTTGTTTTTTCTTTTTCGCCATCTGCTATAACAGACACAAATGTTACTAAGTATTTTCAGTTTCAGGGAAATCAGATTGAAACTGAAACTATATACTTTTATTCCTAAATGATTATGCTTGACTACAGAATTATTAAAATTTATAATGAAAGGATCTATTATTACTGGAGATGAGGTCAAGAATCCATGGTTGTATTGGTTTGTGCTTGGCACACCAAAAACAAACTTTAAACACAAAAATAGCCAACAAATTTAAAAGAAAATGTATTTGCACTAATTTCAACACAAAAATTGCTAAAACTCTTACTGCAGAATTTCTGGATAAACTAGCTGTTTTTTAAAGCAGTGAATGAAAAGTAAATAAAATCTGAAATGTTTATGCAAATTAAAGAAGTTCATCCTTCTCTAAAATATACGCCTCTACATCTCATTATTTCTATAAATTTTTTAAAATGTATAACATCAAATTTCCCACAATTTGTTTTATACACATAGATTTATTTTTAAAATATCAATTCTCCAATCCCTTCTAAAGTTTGCCAAGACTGCCAGCATAAGCAGTCTTAAACAACTCAAATATAATTTCTCATGACTTGTCTTAAGGAAAATTGTCATAAATATGTTACTCTGACATCACGTATTCAATTCCAATTATTTAAGCCAAAAATGTTATATTTTCCTTTAGTAAATACTTTAAGAATATAAATATGAGTTGGGTATTCAGAGTTGGGAAAAGAGTTGTGCTGTAATTTTCCTAACAGAGAGTAGACAAAGGAGAAATGTTACAAGATCTCAACACACAGATGGACTGCCTGCTAATAACAAACAAAATTTGATATGTGATACTAAAAACACTTAATTACAGTCACTTCAAGAGAAACTGGTCTCGGTTCTAGTTGTAGGGAAAATGAGGTAAGCACACTCTACTGTCTTTCCAAGAAAATACCACTATGAAACTTGGACAGAATGCATGAAGCAACAGTTGGAGGATTCTGAGAGTAAACTGGAGCAGGTAGACTGAAGAAGACCAGAAGTCAAAGTACCATTGAATTGGCAATGAGTTAACCACTTTTTCCCATCAGTATTCCCCAGCCAGGACTCAAAGCAGCCCAAAACTCAGAAGCAGATAATGGATGCAAAAAGAGAGTGCAAGGAGAAGCCCCGTAGTTCAGGGTCAAGGATCAGGGAAGGGGTCTCTTAATGCAAAGAAGGAAAGTTATCTTTTCGTAATTTCCTTTTGCAAAAATAAAAAATGTTTCTATTTAATAGCCAAGAAAAATTTACAATATCACAATAATGAACTACTTGGTTATAATTCCATAAAAATCTACATAGGATCTATATTCTGAAACCTGTATGCTACTGATAAAAGAAATAAAAGAAGACCTAACTAAATGGAGACGCATACAATTTTCATGGATTAGAAGACTCAAAACTGTAAAAAGGTCAATTTTTCCCAAACTCATCCATACATTTAACACCATTCCAGTCAAAACTCCAATGGACTGTTTGTAGCTATAGACAAGCTGATTGTAAAATACGTAGTAAGGCAAAGGAATGAGAATAGAAACAATTTTGAAAAAGAAAAGAAAGCTAGAGAACTTGTATTACCCAACTTTGATCTTACTATAAAGCTACAGTAATCAAGACAGTGTGATATTGACAAATGGACAGACACACAGATCAACAAAACACAATAGAGAGTCTAGAAATAGAGCCACACCAATAGGAAGAACTTATTTTTGACATAGGATCAAATTCAATAGAGAAAGGATAGTCTTTTCAACAAATGATGTTTGAATAATAGGACATACATATGCTAAAAAAAAAAAACCCAAAACCTAAATTTTATACTTTTAACAAAAATTAACTCAAAATGAATAATAGATCTAGTTACAAATGAAAAGCTGTAAGGCTTAAAACACACACACACAAAGGAAAGTATCTTCATGAACTGGGTACCAAGTTCTTAGACAAGACACCAAGAAACAATCTGTAAAAGAAAAATATTGACAAATTGGACCTTATCAAAATAAGATATTTTTACTCTCTAAAATACACTGTTAAGAGAATAAAGGACAAACCACAGCCTGGGAGAAAATATTTGCAACTCACATTAGACAAAGTACTTATATCCAGAATATACAAACAACTCTTACTATTCAGCAATAAGAAAATAATCCAGTTTTTAAAAATCAACAAAGGACCTAAATAGGCAGTTTACTAAAGAGGATCAACAAAAGGCAAATAAGCATATGAAAAGCTCTTCAACATCTAGCACCATTAAGGAATTGTAGATTAAAAACAAAATGAGCTATCATTACACACCTATTAGAATGGCTAAAGTAAATATGGCCAATACAAGTGCTGACGAGGATGCAGAGCAAACAAAACTCTCATGCATTGTTGGTGGAACACAAAATGGTACAACCACTCTGGAAAATGGTTTGGAAGTTTCTCACAAAGTTAAGCATACACTTACCATATGACCCAGCAATCACTTTCCTAGATAGAAGAGAAATGAAAACCTACGATTTACATGAAAACCTGTACATGATGGTATCCTTAGTTGTCCAAAAGCTTTTAAGTTTAATTAGATCTATTTTTTAACTTTTGCTTTTATTTCCATTACCCCAGGAACTGGTTCAAAAAATATATTGCTGTGATTTATGTCCAAGAGTGTTCTGCCTATGTTTTCCTCTAGAAGTTTTATAGTATCTAGTCTTACATTTAAGTCTTCAATCCATTTTGAGTATATTTTTTTGTATGGTGTTAGAGAATGTTCTAATTTCAGTCTTTTACAGGTAGCTGTCCAGTTTTCCCAGAATCACCTATTAAAGAGGCTGTCTTTTCTCCATTATATATTCTTGCCTCCTTTGTCATAGATTAATTGACAAGAAGGCATGGGTTTATTTCTGGACTTTCTATCCTGTTCCATTGATCTACGTGTCTATGCTCAACATCACTAATTGTTAGAGAAATGCAAATCAAAACTACAATGAGACATCACCTCACACCAGCCAGAATGGCCATCATTAAAAAATCTACAAATGATAAATGCTGGAGAGGGTGTGGAGAAAAAGGAACCCTCCTACACTGTTGGTGAGAATGTAAATTGGTGCAGCCACTATGGATGACAATATGGAGATTCCTTTAAAAACTAAAAATAGGCTTAGCATATGATCCAGCAATCCCACTCCTGGGCATATAACCAGAGAAAAATATAATTCAAAAAGACACATGCACCCCAATGTTCACAGCAGCATTATTTACAATAGCCAAGACATGGAAACAACCCAAATGTCCATCAACAGACTGGATATACTACTCAGCCAAAAAAAAGAATAAAATAATGCCATTTGCAGCAAAGTGGATGGACCTGGATATTGTCATTCCAAGTGAGGTAAGCCAGAAAGAGAAAGAAAAATGCCATATGATATCACTTACATGTGGAATCTGAAAAAAAAAAAAAGACACAAACGAACTTATTATTTATAACTTAGGTGACTGATTTCTTGAATATGTGTAAGCACATCTGACTGTTCTTTATGATTGGATTACTGCATTCTGTTGATTCTTATTTTGTGGTTAGATTTATTCCTTTGATAACTATGTAAGTATAAAAAGCTAAAGCTCTAAACTGTTCTTAGAAACGATGAACAGTACATACATGTAAATTTAAAAAAACCAACTGTACAAGAGTGTTCTCTTCACAGCAACTCATAACTGAAAGCAACTCAAATAGCATTCAATGGGTGAATGAATAAACACACTTGTAGTACATCCATACCCCATAATATTACACAGAGCAATAAAAAGGCACACTTAAAAATTGGATGACTCTCAAAGGCTTATACTGAGTGAAAGAAGACGGTCTCAAAAGGTTATGATTCCATTTTAATGACACTCTTAAAAAGCTAAACTATAGTGAGAGAGAACAGATCAGTGGTCACCAGGTGTCAGTCATGGGGGAGGCTGTAACTACAAAGAGTTTTTCTGGAAGGATGGAACTGCTCTGTGTCCTGACTGTGGTGGTGTATTCATGACTCTGTGCATGGGTCAAAATTCCTAGAATTGTACGCCCAATAAATGTGAATTTTACTTATGTTAATCAAAAATCATTAATGGCTTTTACTGATATCCAGACTGCCACATAATTTTTTATCTGTTCCTGCCTCCACTCCACTTTAAAGTAAAAACATCCACGCCAGGAGAAGTAATTGCACAATTAAACAGCACATTTACTTCCCTTACCTGTGAACGTGCAGTAGATTTCTAGCATAATGATGGCTCTGGAGGCTGAAGAGAAACTTAGCTACAGTACACACTCTTACAGACACTGCCAGTCATTTGAACCACACGTTTTAGTTCCTGTGCACTCAAAAAGAAAAATAAAAAGGACAATATATTTTCCTGATTCTTTGTAGCTACACTTGAAGTAGGTGTGAGAGCTCATTTTAGCTTGGAACCTGGAAATACAGAGTTTAGGAACTAAACAAAAATGTATGCAAAAAAGGACAAAATATTTAACGTCTTTTATATTTATTAGTTACAGTCAATGCTCAATTATGTAGACAGAAGATGAAACACAGAAACTAGTAACAAAACAGAAAAGCTGTGGGGAAATTAAAGAATCTACAAAAAAAGTAAAAGACTTACATTTTTGCGACCTCACAGCATTCAGCACAGTATCTGGCACATGGGAAGCACTCACTAATTCCACCAGGTGCCATGTAATGAAAAGGAATATCCAACATAAAGCCCACAGATCAAAGACGTCCCTCTACGTTGAAGGCTAATCTTTAAATTTTTGTGCTTTTAAATGTGTGGGAGCAGCTGCCAGTAATAAATTTGGGGACAGGGAATGATTTGAATGTGGAAAAACTGAGTTCACTTGGCCCAGAACAGCAGGAAAAAGCAAGGAATGGGGGTGACTGAAGTCAGGAGAAGGCTGTACGCTCAGCTTCAACTGCACCACACATCAGACAACGCTGTCTGACTTTCCAAGTAAGGTGCACTGGAGGATGTGGTAGAGGAAGTTAGAGCAGCGTACGTATGTTCAGAGACGTAGGCTATAGGAAATTTCAGCAAATTAAAGTAAAATTCTGAGATAGTTTTATTTTAATACTAACAGCTTTCATTCTTTAACATACCGGTATTTTGATATATAACTGCTTTTTAAAGTCTATACCATTCTAGAAATATCCAATTATATTTACTATCAACAAGTTGGGAATACCATTTAAAAATCAAACATAAAATAAGGGGGTCAGGAAGGAAAGGGAGGGAAGAGAGACACAGGCAAACAGAGAAATGAATAATTAAGGGAAGACATGATACTGTCCAAAATCAAACAATAATCAGACAACATTACATTATAGAACTAACTGGTCCTCCCCTTTCTGAAGAATAGAAGTTGCCACTTCGATCAAGGACTAAAGGTTGCAATATACTAGGGGAGGGAAGGGGATTCCTCTACAATAAACTGTTTTAAACCAAGGAGGGAAAGAAGGGTAATATCCAAAGGATCAGGAGACACGTACTATGATCACTAATACTGAGAAGTAATCGTGTGGAAAGCAGCCCCAAACAGTATGAAAAATATTGCCACACCTCACCACATACTACTAGAAGCCCAGCCTCTATTAGTATTTAGTTTTATGAGCAATCAATTCTAACTCATGCAGCAGAGACTCAACTCCACAGACCAAGGGCCCTCCAAGAACCGGATTAAAGAAGCTCCTATGGCTGCAAGTTTCCACCAAGAGCTCCAAGACGCATCAGACTCAAAAACACACATTCTTAAGCGAGGTCCCACCTCCACACACAAAAGAGTGCTTTCCTGAAAACATCAGGTACGGGAATGGGGTTGGGGGGAGAGAGAGAAACGTCCATCTGTTTGTCCATTTGTCCATTCCTCTTTGTAGAACCCAGAAAATAACCCACCCCCCAAAATGTCATATTTACCTTCTGGTCATCAGCCACGCAGCTTTTCCCACAATGTAGGTTTAATTTAGTTTTTATGATGTAAATATCTCCTTAAACATAAGAAAAAAAAACTCCCACCATCTAAAGCCTTAGTGATCCTTATCATAGATCGTAAAACTGGTCACAAAGACCAACACTTTCGGAGGAAGTTAGAAAGTAACTTTTAACTATTTTACACTAAGTTAATTTATTGCACATTTCGCTGCCTTTCAATACATGTATTATTAGTAACAATACGTGATGTTACCTTTAAAAAGTTATCATAAGAGTTAAGAATCAAAGTTTGGCAAAAAAAAATAGCATTTTTTATAATCCTTCATCTAACATATTTTAGATGAAGGGATAAAGAAGCTTATATCTTTTATCAATTAATTACCAGTGTACAAAGTCCTTTTCCCCGATCATTTTCCTTCTAAAACAGGCTTTAATGAACTTATCTACTCATATGTGTTACATACACTGGAACAGTCATGGTGGTAAGTCCTGAAGATCCTTGCTGAAGTTTGTCACAATGGAGACAAGCAAACAGCAACAGTCTAGACCAAGCAGATGGGGCAATGGGCTGCCTGAGGGTGTACCTCACCTGGTTTAGGGATTAAAAAAAGGTCTCTTGGAAGAAGTGACAGCTCAACATGCCCAAATAAATAGAAAGATAGAGCCTATTGAAGGGAGAGACGAAAGTCGTCTAGACAGGACCCCCATATCAGCGTATCTTACAGAACTGAAGTTGGCCCTTAGCATAAAACACAGAAATAAACTGTTTCAAGCAAGAAATTGATAGAATCAGAGTTGCATTTTAGAATGCTTTCCCTGGCTGATATGGAGAACAGATTGGAGAAAAGCAAGACCAGAGGCAGGAAAGCCAGGCAGACTAACCCAGAGCAGCAATCTCCAAGGGCATCTGATCACAGAACTCTATCAGTGAAAGGAAAGAGCTGACTCCAGTGCTCATAACTGTAAATAACATATGCTATTGTATTCATGGGTACTTTTTCAAAATTGAAATTGAAATGTATGATAAAGTGAAACAAACATTTTATACGTTTTAGCTATT
Source organism: Camelus dromedarius (assembly GCF_036321535.1). NCBI lineage: Eukaryota > Metazoa > Chordata > Mammalia > Artiodactyla > Camelidae > Camelus > Camelus dromedarius. The sequence continues at coordinate 41,063,993 of NC_087439.1, forward strand.
AATGGTATATTATTAGTAAAAGTAGATGTAAATCTTTATTTCAAGTAGTCTGATAACTTCTTTTGGGGCTCCAATTCTTATCAGATCTCATTGTGTCTTACAACATGGCTGACAAAAAGCTTACACTAAGACCATAACTGTCGACTTTGCTATTTTCTTGTAGTTCATGGTGCTTATATTTTTATCATAGTCAATGTGCAATGTCTTTGCAGATATGCACACCTTCCCACCATGAAGATTAGTTTATAAATAACATGACATGTACAACAGCATGAGGCTAGCAAGGGGGCCCCAGCCCGGCAAGCTCATACTCTCCTCCCTCAGCACGACTCCTGCACCACACAGACTCTGTGACCCAAAAAACTGAGTGATATCCTCAATGCCTATTCATGCTTTAAATATTGGAAAAAAATCCTTTTTTTAAAAAAATTACACACTAACAGACATTCTAATATTTTCTTTCTCACACCAGTGAGTCATCTATTCCCCCGTCCCCTGCAGACTGCACTGATCTGGAAGCAGATGATGGTGGCCTAAAATGGCTAAGAGGCAAAGATGCAGATTTTTCCATATTAAATTTTTTAGTTAACAGACTTTTTAAAAAACAATTTAAGTTAGATTTATAGAAAAACTGATCAGACATAGAGTTCTCATATCTCCTGTGACCCTCTCCTCTCCCGATTCCCCTATTATTTACATCTCACATTAGTGAGGTACGTTTGTTACAACTGATGAACTAATATTGATAAATTATTATTAACATTATTAAAGTCTGTAGTTTACATTAGGGTTCACTCTTTGGGTTGTGCAGTTCTATGGGCTTCAAAAAAACATAATGACGTGTCCATTATTACTACATCATACAGAATATTTTCACTGCCCTACAAAATCCTATGCTCCACTTTATCTTTCCTCCTTCCCCATCCCAAACTTCTAACAGCTGATTTTTTTTTTTTCATTGTCTCATTGTTTTGCCTTTTCTGGAATGCCATATAGTTAAAATAATACTGGATGTAGCCTTTTCAGACTGGCTCCTTTCACTAAGCAATATACATTTATATTTCCCCCATAACCGTTCATGGCTTAATTAACTCATTTCTTTTCATCCTTGAACAAAATTGTACGGGTATACCACAGTTTGTTTATCCATTCACCTATTGAAAGAAATCTTGTTTGCTTCCAAGTTTTGACATTTATGAATAAAGCTGATCCGAACAATCTTGTGAAGATTTTTGTATGAATATAAAGTTTCAACTCAGGAGTGTGATGACTGGATTGTATGGTTAAGAATATGTTTAGTTTTACAAGAAACTGCCCACCTGAGGTACTATTTTGCATTCCCAACAGCAATGAATGAGGGTTCCTACTGTTCTATACCCTTGCCTGCATTTGGTGTTATCAGGGTTTTGAATTTTAATCATTCTAACAGGTGTGTGCATACTAACTTTTATACCCAGACAACTTTCTAAAACTTTTCCTTAGTTTTAAATGTTTTCCCCTGATAATCTTAGATTTTAGGTAGCTTACTTACCAAAGAGGGAAAAGAAAGAAGGAAAAAAAGAGGTTGGGGAGGGAAAAAAGCATACTCCTTTGAAATTTGTGTAACTCTCATTGCCCTATCTTATCTAATGGCACTAGCTAGAGCTTTCAGGAAAAGTTATATAGTAATGGTAATGGCAGGCATCTTTGACTCATTCCTGATTTCAATAAAACAGCATATATTTCATCATTAACTATAATGTATTTTATTGGCTTAACAAACATATTATTTAATCAATTGTTTAATCAGTATCCCTCCATGTCTAGGTTTCTGAGTTTTTAATTTTCCATCATCTTTTGAGAAAAGCTATTCAGTGGTGGAAGGACCAGACTTAATGCTTTATCTCTTTAGAGAAAAATTATATTTAACTATATGTATGTAACTGTATATAACTATAAAGCAGAAGCTATAAAGACACACAGACACACTTCAGTTCCATAAAAAATACTGTTCTCACTGTCTGAGCTCCCAATTATACCATATGATCTTTCCCAATCTTTGTTTCCTTTCAAGGTTTTCACCATATTAGTGGAATATTAATGTTTTATTTATGTATTTTACTCAATTTAACTTTTTATTTCAAGCAGTAACGCATCAAATCCAAGAACTGATAGATACTATTTTCTAATATAGAATAAAAATGACCATTAAAAGGAAACAATTACATCCTCTCAAAACTAGTTTCTTACAGTATGGAGAAGTATTGATAGTCCAGGAACTTTTTCAGTAAAGAACCTTTGTCTCCCCAGATACGAACACAATGGCTGGTCCTGAGCAGACACTCAGTAATCACTCACAGGACAAATGGACAATATGCAGTCAGGAACCTAGACTGGATCAGAAGATTGTATGCCTCTTCTCTTGGAGCTATTTCAGCAAGAGAGAGGAGATAAAACTGGGAGATAGGGCACGGAGATAAAACTGGGAGACAGGGCAAGGTAGATGAACTCAGAGAAGTCTAGGATAAGTGTTTTAACTTGTAAGGAGAAATAAGAGTGACTTCCCAGGGATGAACAGTGACTGGCTGACTTTTGCATCACAAAACTGAGTTTGACACCTAGTTCTGCCACTTATAAACTATGCAACCTTGAACATGACTTTCCCCTGATTTACTAGTGTGATATATAGTTTCTAACTATAAGCCATTTTTTAATTCCTATAATAATCCTACTTTGTGACAGTTAAATTTTATTATTTTATTATTTACTTATTTTATTACTAAAGATTCTTTTATTATTTTATTTTGAATTTTTATAGTTACACTTATAAGAGAGGATGGCCTCTTTCATTTTGTGGGATTTCTTTGTAAAACATCAGTCAAGATGTACTCATCACATAAAAATAAACACAGAAGCTACATAGTTTTTTCTATGCTTTGTAAATCTTTAAAGAATGTTATCTGTTCCTTAGAAGAACAAATTAGCTTGTCTCCTTGACTAATCCCAGAGCCTTTTGGAGGACAGCCCTTTGATAACATTTTTCTTATTTTTTAATAATAGTTTGATTCAACAGCTCTAATTCTTGATTAAAATTTTAATTTATGTATTTTCTAAATGGTCATGCATTTCATCTGGAATTTCAAACCTACTACCATAATTTTTTTCTTTTAACTTAAAAACTCTTCGATTCTATATTTTTGTTCTCTTTTTCTTTAAAATCCTAAAAGAGCTGTGTTGCCCTCCCCCACTCATAAAAACCTAGTTTTTCAATTCTGTATTTGTTCAATCACTAATTTCTGCTTATTTATGTGTTATTTACTTCCTCATCCTTTCATGTTTTGTTTTAGCATCATGAGTTAAGTTCTTACTTCATGCTCTTTCATTTTCCAGTTTGATAATGAAAATGCAGTATAAAAATACTTAAGTGTTTGCTTCCGAATATAATTTATTAATATATTAGCATTTGTTTTTCTAATAGTCAATAACTGTTATTTTGATTTCTTCTTTGTAACCCGAAGAGCTTATGAGAATTTGATTATTATTTCTATGTGGTTAAGTGGTTCTTGTTTGAGCTTTATTTTAAATAGTATCTTTGGGTCAAGGAATGTCTCTGTACAATTCATACTTATGGAAATAAACTAGGTTTTCCTTCTGGTCCAGCCTATAATTAGTTTTACAACCTCCTTAAGTACAAAAAGCACATTTTACCTTAGTTTGATGCCTTATGGTCTCTTTTAACTTGGTAAATATTATTTTCATTGCTCTACCTTGCTGGATTACATAACACTTTGGGGGCTTACCCATACGTGTGGACCCTCACGGTAAGGTCTGCAGAGTCCTCGAGTCCAGGTCTAGTAGGTTTTGTCTCTTTCAGCCATCACCATTCGCTACCAGTGTGTCACACCTGTGGTAGTCTACCTTCACTATTCTAAATCACTACTTCTAGCATTTGCATTTGGTTTTGAAATCAAAGAGGCTTATCTGTTAGCATCAAATGTTAAATAAAATTTGATAAAGTTGGAGTAAGGAATCTGTCAGTGCCATTAGAGAAAAATGCTTGACTTTTGTGACATCTGCCTTTAGCTACTTTGACCTCATATTTACTTAAGTCCTTATTCCCAGTTTAGTTTTCTAAGGTACAGTGTAACTTTAACTAGTATTTGAAGTTTAGTAAAATACTTTAAAGTACTCGGGTACTTTATTTTTAAAGATTTTACAAGTACTTAAGTACATTGAAAAAATAAAATACTACACATTATTTTTTTAAATTTTGTGTTTAAGTATAGAGCACAAAGGTCCACAGTACTTTAAAAGTAGTGTTTTCTATAAAACTGCATTTGAAAGACACTTATCACTAAGTGAAATTGATTCAAACCAGAAACAGCTGGTTTGTTGTCCCACTCTTTAAAAATAAGAACAGTATTTCTTTTTATAGCGAAACAATGTGGTACTTTCTACAACATTCACTGAATAGCCTCAGTGTACCTACGTGAGAGAACAGCACTAGACCAGATTTTTAATTCTTCAATCATCAGACTATGCCATCCTCAAAAAATAACAATAATTAAGAAGCTCATATTCCCATTTTGTCTAAAACTGTATACTCTGACTTAGAGAATAAATTTTGTCATTTCAGTTGGGTACAAATAAAATTTATACTTTATGAATTTCAAGAAAAGAAGTAACCTTCAGCATTCTATTCCCACATATGTATGGAAACCACAAAGTTGAAAGATATATGCAGTTTATACATTTTAATATTCTGATAAGTATATTTAATAATATTCATATAAACCATGTGGTATAAGTACCCAACTACAAAGGAAATAAATACTCACCATTAAATAATAAATCTGATGATGAATTATCTACATTGCATAATCAAAATTTCCCTGGACAGCAAAATTCCTGTTCCTGAGAAAGTCATGCTGGGGGTCCCTATTTCTCATCTATAAGATCAGAAGATTAACATGAAAATAACTTTGTGGTCTAAAATTCTACAGGATTAGTTGCTTAAGGTAAATGTAAAACACCTCAATAGTACAGAATTGGTCTTTCAAAAACTAATAGCCAAGGCTCAGAGTATGAAGAAATGACAATATTTAACCTTTACATTATTAGTTACTAATGACTTCATCAGTAAATTACAAATTTGGGGGCTCTAAAGAACATAAATAGTGACAAAACAAACTTGCAGTTCTTTCATTCAGAGATCTGTCACTTATTATCAACTTTAGATAGTAATGTATTGATGTATTTATAATAGGACACAGCATATTCTTGGACTGTTACAAAATTGAACCTCATCAATACATACAAAAAAACCTTAAGTATCTGAATAACTCATCGAATTACAGACTAATACTCAATCATTTTTATTAAATATAACACAAAATTATTTTTACTTTTGAAACACCTAGAGTCAGTATTTTTGTAGTATTGTGAGTTGTTCCGATTATGATATATAATCTTTCAAACCTAGGTACCGTTACACACCTCACCTCAAAATTTCATGCAGTAAATATATTCACATGACATTCATATCATATAACTAGAATTTTGTATTCAGAGTCACAATTCTAGAAATACTCACTTAAACTCTCTAGTAAACAATTTTAACAAAAAAGTTGTCTTTAAAATAAAAGCTAAATAGCATCTATCTCACTTTACTTTGAGATGTTGAGAAAATTTTACTTAATCTCAGAAAAAAGTAAAACATCAGATTTATACCACTAGATATATTTTCATACACATGAAAGAGAAATATATCGCTGTATAAGAAAAAAATTCACTTTCATAGATCTCAACCTAAATCTATATCATCTTTCAGTTATAAGATTTTTAGCAACTATATGTCTCATGAAAGATAAACATATTTTTGGATGCCTGCCTATGGAACATTTTCCTTTTCTGGTATTTGAAATATATTCAGTTCAAGATTTTTCTTCTTAAAAAGAGATTTGAAAATTGGATTGAGGGAGGGGTTATGTTTTAAAAATATAAATATGTCACACATCATGTTTCCAGAGCAAATATTTATCAGGAAATCTTATTTTTAAAAAAGGTTGATTCTGCATTGTGCTGTACACCAGAAATTGACACAACATTGTAAACTGACTATACTTCAATTAAAAAAAAGTAAAAAAAAAATAAAAGTTGATTTCTAAATATGAGTTATTAGCAAATAATCTAAAAGTAATTATATAACAAATGAGCCACATAAGAGTTAAATAAATGATACAATAATGCAATTGAATATGATATAGTTATTAAAGTTTTGATGAAGATTGGAGCAATACAGAAGTATTTATGACTGTCATAAAAACACAGGATTAAAAAAAATTTAAAACAGCTAAAGGAAACACCCTAAAACCCAAATTTTTTTTGGATAATTGTTTATTATCTATGCTCTGAATAGATTTTAAAAACTGATAATTTTCCAAATCACCAATGCTCAAAACTCTTACAGTTGATTTTATGCAGTTCTCCAAATGGAATTCAGATGTCAGAGATCGAGTTCACAGTAGAAGCTTTAAAAAATAATATCTATCCTAAGCAAAAGTTGTTTGAAAAGAAATATAAAGAAAAATACAGAAATATATGAAAAGGGTGTATCAGCTAAGTAAACTGTAAAAGCATCCAATATTATGTATTTCTTACACTTACATAAATATAAAAATTAGATCAGAAATAAGCACACCATTAACCCATTTCGGTCACTTCTTGGAAGGTGAATAGAACAGGAGTGGTGCTTAAAGAGGACTTTATCTGTAATGTTTTCAGCCCTAAAAAAAGTTGGTAAAATGATATGAAAAAATGCTCAATGATTTCTGGGTGGTGAAAATTTGAATGAGTTTTATAACTTCTAAAATTCATCTGTGTTCAATTTGCAAAACAAAATACAGAGAGCAAAGCAACACAAAATCCTTTAAACTTCTGGGCAGTCCTATGCTGAAGTGACTTCTTGAATTGGGGAGCTGCCATGACTTGTGGAAGGAACTACCAAGGGTATATTTCATGTCAGTGGTCAAACTCATGGATTTTTCTGTCATAGCAGAACACATTACACACACAGGGACCGCAGAATTTCAGAAGATGATAGAGAAGCTTAAAATTCTCAAGGGTTATAAACCATAGATTTTGGGACAATAGATTTAATTTCATACAAAGGAAGAAAGTGTGGAGAGAAGAGAATAATATTTTTTGATGCTAAAAAAAGAGAAGTAATATGTCCAATCTTTTATGCAAGTATTCACTAATCACACAATTCTCTGAAGTAGGTATCATCATCACCCCATTTCTCAGATGAGAAAAATGAGAGACAGGGAATAACAATAACTTCCAGAGTCACAAGTTTGTAAGTGCAGAATCAGAATGCGAACAATCCCTCTGTCTGAACACCAAGTCAATACTTTTGCTACCACATCAACCTCCTGTTAGATCAAAGCATCTCACCCAGAGGTATTATGAAAAGAACTTCGAACTAGCAGGCAGAAACCCAGTGTCTGGCCCCAGCTTTGCTCCCAAAGATCTCTAAGACCCTAAACTAATCCCTGTGTACTTCAATTTCCTCATGCATAAAAATACGCAGTGGTGTACATAAAACTATATTTTGCCAATTTTAGTCCACACTTTTTTCACTTTTTAACAAACATGAAATCTAGTTGTGTCTTATATTCATTGGCGTCTTACACTTGCTGTTGGCCATATGAGAGTCATGATACAGGTATGCCCACATGCCTTCCCAGGCAATCATGTTTTTTCAATCCCAAGGAATTACATGCACAGATGCAGTTACACATTTGGTATTGCCAGCCAAGCAAAACAATAAGAGGTAGTGAAACTGCCAAATCTCTTGGAGAAGATGAAGATATTTGAAAGCAACTAACGGCTGATGAAACCGTTAATGCATCCAGCAAGACTAACATTAAGGCTTCAAGCATCAATTTGTGTGAAAGTTCCTACTGACTTTAAACAGAATCTGCTTAACTTCCAGTGACATATTACCCACTAAGGAAAAAACAAAACCTAGAGTTAGTCAGATAAGAAAATGGTAGCAGAAACTTATGTAATGGACATAATCAACTTGAAAGAAAAGCCCAGGAGCAATAGTAGAATATGTTTCCAGAAGTGCTGTATCATTGTCCACCTTCTGGATTGCAGAGGACAAGACTGAGTGAAGTAACACTCACTGACAACTCTGAGTTCAAAAGAAGAACCAGAATATGAAGTTTAAGGAAAAAAATTTTTTGATTATTTTGTTTATATGTTCCTTTATACGACTGCACAAGAATAATATAACAAAAATGTGTCAAATTAATTTAAAATCTCTTTCAATTTCATTAAATATAATACAAAAACTAAATGGTAATACATTGTGTATGGATTTTTTTCTATATCTCAGTTTTGATGGTGGTTGTGATGGTGTGTTATGACTGCAGTTGTCAAAACTTTCAGAACTAAACATTAAACTAAGTAAATTTTACCATATATAAATTATGCCTTAATTTAAAAAATTAAGAACATTGTACTAGTTTAATTGGCAGTGTTTTTTTTCTTTTAGTGGCACATAAAATAATGCTGAATCTAAAATTTGATTGCATTTTACATTCAATGAAATACAGTGTATCTAAAGACTATTAGAGGGCTAAATGCCATCATGTGTGACCAGTGTTCTATACTGAGTTAGACTTCCCATACCCAAATGCAAATATGTGCACCAGTTTCTCTCTCAATTTCTTGCCCGTCTGACTACTGATTTTAAAGAGATATTCTGAAAAAAAGATATGCTAGAAAAAAATTAACGTTGTATGTTAAAAAATCCTTATCTGAAAGACATAAAGGATGAATCAACAAATTTAAAAAATGGTACACCTGAAAAGTTTAAGTACAAGTGTCTGTCAAGTTAAGGCTAAGAATAAATCAAGAATCTGAACAGTCTCCAAAAATTCAGGAAAAGAACAGTTTTTGTTTATAGTTTCCAAGTCAAACTCTAGACATCTACTCACAACTATTAATATAAATTTATAATCCTCTGTGGTAGCATTTTTGCAAGACATCGCAACTATCTAGAGGTACTCTGAGACTTATTTTTACCAACAACCAGCACCACAAATAAAAGAGAATAAAACCATTATAATTTCTGGCATTCGTGGTATCATATAAGAAACTAGACCAGTCAGTCAAGAACACTGAATGCCTTTATCGTGAAAGCCTGTTTTACAGAAAAAAATTTAACTCACTATACATATATAATTTTTTACATTACCATTCCACAAAAATGTATTTTAACTGATTTAATTTTTAGAAATCAGTCATCTGGCCTACTGTGTGGTAGGCATTTGTGATCTATGCAGAGAAGTAGGTGAGGCATACCTCCCTGTAGTCCGAACATTTTATAATCTACTTAGTTCCCATCTATTACCTATCTACTTATATTCTAGAATAAAATATTAAAGATAAATTTCATGTAAATAGAAAAAATCTTCATAAAATGGTGAACATTTGTGTCAATACCACAGAAGCATTGGTGACTAGTGGTTGAGAGGGTGAACAAGTCCCTGTCACTGCTTCTACCATCTTCTATGTCTCTAACCTTGACAAGATCTCTCTTTTCTCTGCCTAAAGTCCTCCAGTTGTTAAACAAGCATCTTAGCACCCACCTCTGAGTTGCTACAAAAATAAAATACATGCTAAGCTCTTGGTGCAATGCCTGGCTTACAGTCAGTACACACTTGGTAATTGTTAGCTGGGTTTTGTTAAAAAGTAGCACCCTGATTTATTTTAACACAAAATAGACCTTATAAAAAGAAAGTCATGGTTTAAGTTTTATTATGCAGTTACAACCCATTGTGTACCAAGATAGAAAAAAATCTTTTTTGTATTTTCCTAATAAGTATGGCATAACCCAGTAAGGTTCATTTATGCAAATTCAAATTAATTAAGGCTTGCTTATTCCCCTCACCCAAAATTTCACCGTTGATTCCTTTAAACAACTTCTTTCAGTACATATACAACCAAAAATTAAATTTCCAAATTAACAAAAACTACTTTTAAACAACTTTTCCAGAATTATATTTTAGAAAGTGACAGATACTTCTAGTTATGAGTCATATAGGTATATGATCAAATGGATTGGTATATGTGATTAAATTAATACAGTATTACACTTCTTCACTGTAGTCAGCTGCTACTTTAAATCCAGCTTTTCAAGACAGCTAAACAGAACAATATGCTAAAGAAAGTCCACACTGTCATATGACATCGTTGTTTAATCAACAACAAAGATTTCGTAATCATGCGTTTACTTTAACTACTGGGTAAACAACCAAGTACCTTGAAAAGATCTCACGGCAGTAACCAAATGTTACAAAATTATAAAGTCAAACTGGGCACTCAAGAAGCTTATCTGTGAGGAAAGTTTTTTTTTTTTTTTTCTAGAATTATGGTGGTTTAGTTTAGCTTAAGAGATAGAAACAGTCTTATTCCCATTATGTAACTGACTCCCACCATCCAAACAGAGCATCGAGGGTGTGGATTATTTCTCTTTGCCTGACTGCAGAGTCGGTAGCCCTTTCAAGCATGAACAAGTAGTAAAAAGTCATGAGGTAATTATTAAATGAAAGCATTTCCGTCCCTCTTAAAATAAGAAATGGACAGCAAAGTAGCAAACTAAACACAGGACTTCCAATTTCTAGCCCAATATTTTCTTTCCAACATCACAACTAAACTTACTGGGTTGCTGGAACGCCTCAAGTTGTTTACAAGAAAACTGTTAGTGCTCAAGGTAAAAAAAATCAGTACTATCTTTTTCATATGGTTTCATAATTGTGTTGAGCCATTTTACGAAAAAGTAAGAGAGAAAAAGAATGGGAACTAAGATTTTAGGGTCCTACTACCTTGTGCTTTTACACACACATGAAAATGTGTTTTAACCCCCATTTTATGGGCAAAGGAACAGAGGCTCTGAGAGGTTAAGCAACTTGCCCAAGGTTACCCAGTTAGAGAATGTCACATCTTCAATTCAGACCCAAGTCCATGTGACAAACTTAGAACAGGCAGATGGAATGTTATTTTTAAAGAAGTTTTGGAAAACTAATCTCTGGAGAAAGTCACATGGTGTATACTAAAATCACATAGACGTGAATGGCTGGATCACAGTAGCAAGGCAGCAAGTGTAATCTTGGAGAAGTTGCTTTCTCTTCTCATTGTCTCGGGTTTTGTTTTGTTTTGTTTTTTCATTTGATAAATAAAGACAAAGGCTCAGTATCTCTCACACAGGGTTGTTATAAAGACAAATGCTCTAACATATTTAACAAACTTAGCATTAAGACCAAGCGTCTAATAAGGTCTTAACAAATGCTGCTCAATTTTTGTACATTCCTCTTGTTGTCATATGTAAACTTAAAGAGTCTTTATCCTTTGCTGGGTCATCACTTATAAAGTCTCTGAGGAAGTCACTGGGCCTGTCTTATTCCCTGTCCTAACAGAGTCTAGAATATAGTAAGTGCTCAACAGACATCGAATAAATCACCTAATCATTTCCCATTCACTTTTATCTCAGTGCATAAATATTAATGGATAGTAAAATAATATGGTATCCTTTTTGCTGGTTTCTTTTTCCCCACAATGATGTCTTGATTCAGAAGTTCTCTGAGGACAAATGGTCCTTCACAGGAAGTCCTACTTGGTCAAAGAGGGGAAAGAAAGAAAAAAAAAAAAAAAAACCCAGAACTTCCACATATTATATAAAGAAACACTAAGCATACATACATCCAAAAAGGATCTCAATTCATAGCTTTTCCTGCTCCACTTGAAAGTAATCACTCCAAACTCTAGAAAAATGTGTAAGTTCTCATTATCTTCTGAAATCTACCATCATCCAATGGGATCTAATTACCAGTCCTCTAATCATACAGCAAAGAAGGAAAAGCCAAAAATCTTTTTTTGTGTGTTTGTCCACTGACTGACTTTATATGATAAATGTCTTTGAATTAATATTTACATTTTAAACTTATCTTCTGTATAACTGAATCCGATAGGTTAATTTACCTTGCTGACACCGTAAGCATCTATAAGCTGATAAGCACTAGTTTGGAGAAGGGCACACACTGAAATCATTTTTTCCACTGCGAGCTGATCTTGAAGCTGAACTTGATTTGATCTCTGCCACAGGAAGGTGGGGTCAGAAATGCATACTCTCAAATGTCCAGGTAGAGCAGGACAGTACAGTAAAGAAGAACATAGACTTTGCAATCAGACAGACCTGACATGAAAACCAGGTGCTGTCCCTTCCTTAATCTCAGTTAAGAAAACTGTATGAGCCTCAGAGTGTCCTCCTGGGTAAAGGGGATGAAACGTGAACCCACATGTTTGTTGGGAGGATTAGGTGAGCCAGTGCATGTGAATGTGCTGGCACAGTACTTGGGTTTAACAGTATCAGTAAGTAGTAAGAATTTGATCTATTTTCAATCACCTTTCAAAGACAGCATGACAATTTCCTTAATTAGTTAAAGGTCAATGGGGAGTGTTCCCACACTATTTCTTTTACAGCCTCAAGCATTCACCCAGATTCCTCTAGCTGACACGTACAAGAGGGAGAAAAGGGGAAGGACAGGTTAGAAGATACAGGCAACTACTGGAAAAACACAAATTCTTCCACTGCACCCCTCTCTGCAAAAAGGAAAGTTTCTTAGACTACCAAAATCCTAATGTGGACAAAGCAATCACTAAAAGCCCACAGTGAACAAAACTATGTGAGCAAGTGCTAGTGTGGATAAAAATATGAATAAATCTCACTCTGAAGCTTACAACTTATAGAGAAAAAATCTCATAAACAAAAATAGAAGACAGTAGTAACACATGCTCTGATGGAGTTAGAGGCAAAGAACCATGAAAGCAAAAGGGAAGAAGTATATCTGGCTCAAGGATCTATAAAAACTTCGAGGGGAAAGTGGAATTTGCAGCTGAGCCTTGAAAAAACTGTGTGGATTGCTCTGTGCAGTGAGCTGGGCCAGTAGAATTCCACCCTGAAAACACTAGACAAAGGCAAGGAGGCTGAAACTTCCTGGTATTCAGGAGATGCCACAATTTGCCTCCCAGGTCTGAAAAGAATGCGGGTGGAAAGAGATGGTGGGAGACAAGGCCAGAAAGGAAGGTTAGGACCAGGCACTTGTGCATTCCCAGTGCCGACTGCAGAGTCTGGCCTCCACTGTACGAGCAACAAAGACCTTCCAGATGAGAGCGCAGGAGCTTGATACCAACTGTCTCATGGTTTGGAAATATCCCTACAGTATATTAAATTCTAAAAAATAAAACCTCAGAGCAAGAAGGGGCTATCAAAATAGCCCAGAACTAAAACAGAGCATCAAGAAATGGAAATTGAAAAGGACATTATATGTGTGTGTGTGTGTTTTTAAACGGAGGTACTAGGGTTGAACCGAGGACCTCGTGCAAACTAAGCATGCGCTCTTCCACTGAGCTATTTTCCTCCCCGCAGGACGTTATATTGTAAGAGTCCACAGGATTTAGCAATTTCTAATCCTTATAATGTACAAACACATTTCTTCCACTCAGGATAAAAGTTAATAGTGGGCTAAGCGGAGCTGGGATGAGAGGGGCTGACCAGCATGTTGAGACCAAAAGTCCAAATAAACCCCAAAAGCTGCTGAGTACAGGTTCAATATTGGTTATAAGGGTATCTATACTATAGTAAAGGGGTATCCACTGGTGGATGAAACATAATAGCCAGGTCTCAAAGCACTTGTGGAACATCTAAAAGTCAGGTTGAGGATGTGGCAAGGTTCCTGGTGGGTCTCTCTGGTTATAGCAAGCTCACGGTTAGTTAGTGAGGCTACAAAAATCTAGGCCCCAAGAGAAAAAGATTAGCTAGCCAGGGAGTCAGGACCCAGACAAATGGCCTGAAGTTCAAGGCAGGACTCCAGTGAGGTCTAAGAAACATCCATGGGCTCAGTGGGGGAAGCCCTGGGTATATGGATGTCAAGAGCACACAAACATGGCAAGTTAGGCAGCAAGAATAAGTCTAGACCACACCCACTGGTGGAAGAGGCTTTGTCTAAACTACTTTTAAACTACTAACCAACTTTTAAACCCACAAGTTGAAAGCCTCTAATACTGAGAAAGGCTAACTAGAACCCACATTAAAATTGTGTTATATGAACATGAACTTGTAACACAAATATTCTTCTGAACTCAACCTAAGTTCCTTATGAATGTAATGGTATAGGTTACAAAAAAAAAAAAAAAAAAAAAGAAAAAGAAAGATGAAGACCTACCACCAACTGAGAACTTCCACCCAAAAACAAGACAAAATATTAAAACAAAAAGCCTTTAAGTCCACCATAATCTTGGGAGAATTTGCACAATGGGGCCCAGCTTCGCCGGTAGCCTCTCCTGCCCCTGCCCAGCCCATATGCTTTACTCACACTGGACTCCTCTACATTCTCCAATATTCAAGGCCTCCTGGTCTATGTAAATCTCCATTTACAATGTCCCTCTTCCTTTTCTGGTTTGGCAACTCCCATTCATCTTTAAGACACCTTCACTGTAAGAACCCTGGTGCCATGCATCAGAACTAATCACTGGGGGAGTTCTTACAGCATTTTCTACATACCTCTCCTGGAGTATGATCTACCTGTCTTTCAAGATCACCTCAAGAGTTCCCTCTTCCAGGAGGCCTCAGGGCTCTCACAGCCATCCACGTGTCCATTTATTCTTAGCCTTGCCACCAACAGTATCACATCAACTGGCTATTTCTACTACCCAATCATGAGCCACTTATAAGCTATCCCTAAATCTTAATCATTTTATGCTGACTACTTAGTCCAGTTTCTGGCATAAAGTCATTCCATTCACCAATATGTTGAATAAATTAACATATTTCCAGTTTCCCAATAATTGATAAGGTTTTATACATTTGCTTACGTTTGTATCTTATTAATCTCTACCATTTGAATGAAGATATGAATCCTCATTTCACTTGTGTACCCTAGCTATCCTTCCATAAATTTCTTAGAAATTTGCTACAATAGATTTTTTTAAACTAAAGAAATATGGCAAGTTTTATTTCATTCAATGTAACAGTGGAACTGTAATAATTTAATCCTACACATATCGTTAAGATGGAATTCAGGGACTTCAGTAATAGTAGGCTATTGTGTCCACCCACTTAAAAGGCACGAACCCTTAACAAGACTGAAAGTGTTTATCCTCACCACCCCACACCAGGAATTTTTATGCCCTTCTTGGCATCATGCATTATCTAGAACCCATCAAAACCAGCAACACCCCTTGCTGTCCAGACCTTTCCCTCCATCCCTAGACACCACCACTACTGTGCAATACTCACACAGTGCACTCCTTTCAGCCCTTATTAGAAAGGAATCAAATAACAATGATAGCTACTCAGCATCTATACCCTTTGCTTATGGGCACATATAATTCTTATATATACAGATGAGGATAAGCAGCCTTAAATATACAAGTAACTTACCCAAAAATTTCATTGGACTAACAGCTTAGAGTGGAAATTTATAGCTCAGTTGACCCTTGAATGAAACAGAGGCAGGGGGACTGACCCTCCACAAAGTTGAAACTCCAGGCATAAATTTACAGCCAGCTCTCTGTGTCCTTGGTTCCACCTCCATAGATTCAACCAACCAGAGATCAAGTATTACTATAGTACGTATTTAGTGACAAATGTTCACATACAAGTGGATCCACACAGTTCAAATCTGTGTTGTTCAAGGGCCAGCTGTATGACTCCAAAGCTATGCTCTATCCACTACACCAGTTCTCAACCTTTCCCAGGAGTTAGAATCACATGGAGGGCATATTAAAAAAGACTGCTGGGCTCCACCCTCAGACTTTCTGATTAAGCAGGTCTAAGAAATTGCATTTCTATCAAGTTCCCAGTTGACAGATCCTGCTGATCAGAGACCACACTTGAAAACCACTGCACTACACCATAATGATCAAGTAACTTACTTAATTGAAGACAGCTGGTCAGTTCAGTAGCCCTCAAGATGATCTGCTATCAACAGAGGGCACCTGAGAAGGCATACCTCCCTAACAGTAAAATCTACTGTTCTGTGAGAGAGAGGTGAGAAGTCAGGGGAAGAAAATAGTGCTGGGGACATGTTCCTGAATGAGAAAATTTGACAGAGTAGCAACATTAACTCCCTAAAAATTTTATGAAAACTGAATACAAGTAATCAATTCTCATTCCTAATGCTAAATTCAACATGGAAAAACAAATGCCTGAGAGCAGCCAGGAGAATTTCTAAAAAGAAAATTGACCATTAAGACTTACCTAACCAGATCATTATAACATACTAAAGAGACACTTAACACATTCAAGTAAAACATTCTGGATTGATAGAAAAGCAGAAAAATCAATGGGGCTGAATAGAAAGCCCATTAACAAATACAGGAATAAAAATAAATTTAGTACATAATAATGGTGCCATTTCAAATTAATGGGAAAAGATCAATTGTTTAGTAGACAGTGTTGAGGAAATAACTTTTCAAAAAAAATTTAAACCCTATTTCATACCATTAAAGAATAAACTTTGGTTTGTTTCTGTCAAATATTTCATCTATCATAAATTTAAGATAAAGGAGTTAAAGACTCAGAATGTATTTCTAAGAAAGTACACTCATTTCCAAGCAAGACAAAGGAAAATGCATGGAATTGTCTCTCAAATAATAAGAAACCAGAATGCTAAAAATGCTTCCATAAACAAAGCTACATGATAAATGATAAAAATGAGGAAATATTTAGAACTTAAGACATAAAAAGTCAGTAAGTTTTCCATATTGAGAGCAAAATACATATTAAGAGCTTTTACAAAATCAATGAGAAAGATGAATACAGAAACATAAATGAGATAAACGATACGAAGTAGACTTTTAGGAGAAAAGTGAACGAAAATTAAACACTTTAAGAGTTCCTCAAACATCATGAATACATGATATATGAAATATAAATTTAAAATACCCATAATCAGGAAAAGGGTGATCATAATCAGGAAAAAGTATATTTATATATATGTATAACTGAATCACTTTGCTGTACATCTAAAACATTGTAAATCTACTATACTTCAATGAAAAAATAAAAATTTCAAAAAGCGAAATAATCACAATCATTTTCCCCTATTAGACTGAAAACCATTAAGTTTTGACAATGTAGAAAGTGATTTGTTTTTTAATCAAACTGAAAACTGGAAAAAATGCAGTGAAGGCTCAGTGATGTCAGAAAAGATGCCAAACTGTCAAACACGAAGTGAATATTAAGTAGAGAAGGAAACAATTGCTCAGAAACTTGAT
The DNA here is from genome assembly GCF_036321535.1 of Camelus dromedarius. Taxonomy (NCBI): domain Eukaryota; kingdom Metazoa; phylum Chordata; class Mammalia; order Artiodactyla; family Camelidae; genus Camelus; species Camelus dromedarius. The sequence continues at coordinate 41,081,321 of NC_087439.1, forward strand.
AGGTGTCTTCTGTTTATAATCTTGAGACCAGGTTTCCACTAACTCCCATTTAAAGTATGTCCTTGAATCTAAAAAATAAAAGATTTTTAAAGGTTTTTGTTTAGTTATTTCAGAAGTGGTGGGGGGAGGAACGGCTAGTTTTGCTCTTTTTTTTATTAATTAAAGTATAGTTGATTTACAATATTATATTAGTTTCAGGTGTACAACACAATGATTCAATATTTTTATAGATTATACTTAATTTAAAGTTATTATAAAATATAGCTATATCCCCTGTGCTGCACAATACATCCTTGGTTCTTATTTATTTTATACATGGCTCTTGATTTTTTTTTTAACTTCATGAACTCCTTCTGTACCTGGCACAGTTTAGTGCCAAGAGCAAGATGCTGTTATTTTTATAAAATATACAAGTACTGTCAGCAAACTCAATGATGCTTGACAAATCTTTAAGAATGCCAATTTCTTTGAAATCACAAAATAGTAATGTGCTACAAGTATTCATACTGTTCAGACAGAGTCAGTTTAAATAAGAACATGTACATTTTTAGAAAACACACCAGTCAAAATGTGAACACACTATAGTGTGCTACGTTCTTCCATGATCATACCTTCTTTCTTCATGACCTTGAGGGGTCTCACCAGTTCTCAATAGTTCATGACCAGTAGTAACCTGGTTGGGATACCTTAACAAGAAAAAAAACGCAGCTGTTTGCTTTACGACCAAAGTCATAATCTTCCTTCCTTCAGAAGTGGCACTGACAATTTTTAATTGAATGCGTATCCATGTGGAAATGAAACTGGCAATGACATAAATATGGCATGAACAAGCAGGATGAGAAGGAACACCTTCTCGCTCCACACCCAGCAGAATTTGTGCTGTCAAGAGAACTAACCCTATCAAGAATTTAGAAAGGAAATGCATCATCTATTCAAACAATTTACTTCAAGACTTGTATCATCAACAAACAATTCATAAGCGGTTCTCATCCAAATATAATTTTTCATGTAAAGGGGTAATTTATAGTTTACAGATGTGCAAAGCATGTGACCATGTAGTAAGAAGTAGTAAGACAATGTGTGACCTGTATTCTGCTACTGCAGCTCCTGAAAAAAAAGGATGAAACCCAAGCAGTGGATAGGGAAGGTCCAAAATATTAATCTAGTCTTCTTATACATGAGAGGACTGACTGTCTTGTGGTCTTAAAGACTTGTGGTCTTTTCATTGGGAAACACTGCCTACAATAAAGTCCAGTGAAAGAACATATTTGGTTATTTGGTTACTTTTTTGTGAAGGAAAAAGAATAAAGGTTTACAATATACACATTGTGTGCTCACTATCTCCACATCTTACCAGGTAGAGGCTTTTCTACTGATTGTAAAGGGTCAGAACACCTGCTTACAGAGAATCACATTCTATGAACCAATGAGTTACAAAACAACATTATTTATATCTGGGGAAAAATGGTCCTTAACCAAATACTAATTTACTTGTTAGAAACCAAGAGTTGGCAGCTTAAAACAATCTTAGGAACTTTTCATGTGGCTGATGTTCAAAAACCTTAGTAATTTAGCTACAGACATTTACTTGTGAAATTCAAATCACAGTCAATGAATTTTATTATTCATCAATATTTCATAATTTCACATATAAATACTCCCAATTAATCCTAGTCATGGGCCTATGAGGTAGGTATCTTCATTTTCAAAAAAGAAAAAAGATAACAGAAAAAAAAGAGAAACAGAGGCAAAGAGGTGAGATAATTTGTCCAAAATTTCCTAACTGTTCAGTGACTGAGCTAGTGTTCAATACCAGATCTCCCTGAAATGCCATGCCTTTGTCCCTTAGACTATTCCCAATGCTTCTTGATTGTCACTTCACACAGATAAGTCACATGTTTAAGGCAACAAAGGTGACTGCTGGAGTCTGGTCAAATAAAGAACAAACTCCACTGTTGCCTGATGTCAAACTGGCAGCTCTGCCCGGTGCCTGCTGAGCTGGGGGCCCCGGGAACCCCTGGCAGGGAAAAAATAGGCCAGAGTCAACCACCTCTTGCTGCCATAGCAACAATCCGAGAGCCTCCTGGGTTGCTGGATATTCCTTTTAGGAATTTTCCCTTTGGCACCTTACCAAGCCTTGAGGTCCACTGCCCTGGTGAGGGCAGCATTCTCCAGTCTTGCCATCAATAATCCCAGCTGAGAAAGATAGTTTTGATATTCAGTCCTGACTAAGAAAAGTCAATGCTAAGAAGTTCCCAGAGTCCACTGTGAAGAACTAATCTCAGGGAGAATTTTCATGGGGGTAGGGAGAGGGCACATTCACATCTACACGTTCTATATTCAGGAAAAGCTGAAACTGGATAGTAACTGGCATTTCAGAGATTCAGACTTCCCTTATTTTAAAACAGAGAGGGTACTGTTTACACTGCCTTGGAGGTTGTTCAAAGATGTGTATTTTTTAATAAGATTGAATCATATTTTCATTCCAGCCCAAGTGACTGTATTCTATGAATATAACCTCCATGTACTGTATATTTTCAATACAATTAACTGCCAATGCCCAGCCCAAAACCTGACACACAGTTAGCCTTCAATAAGTACCTGTTGAATTAAAAAAAAAATCAATGAATTGTTGATTCTTTCTTGGAGATTTCTTGTTCTCCTTGTTGTTACAATGGGTTATCTATAAAGTAGCTTCAACCCCAAAGCTCTCCAACTAATCCAAGTTTAAAACTACCCCTTCTCACAATTCAAACCTGTCCACAAGACCAGTTTTGCCACTCTTCAAAGAAGCCTGAGACTCCCAGCCCTCTCACCCTCTGTGACCCCAGCAAAGATTAATAACCAGAACTCCCCATGTGCCCAGGCTCCCCCAGTGCTGCTGGGAGGAGACCACATCTGGCCTGGGGACCACACAGGCTGCACTTGAAGAAATGCATACTTCCAAACCAAGAGAGGAATTACACACACAGACACCTAACTTCCCAGCCCGTTCTAGTAACTGACTACTCCTATTTCCTCCTAAGAGTGTCCTTTCTTTGGCACGTCTCCCTCAGATGGCAAGTCATAGGGCCATCCACACAGATTTCTCTGAAACTTATAATGGCTTTCACAGTGTCCAGCTGTAACAAACCCTGGGCTGGTTTTCTCACTGCTACAGATTTTGCAGTCTTTTAGTCCTGGAATCACGTTCACCCAGATCTGAAACTCCAACCCTCTCAAGGTTAATGATTTCTTTGGAAATAGCCCACATGTTTAACAATGGATGAAATATTAAAAAAAAAAATGCAAACACACACAGGCACACACATGGTTTCTTATACAACTATTTCAAAAAGCATTTTAAAATGAGTTTTAAATAACTGAAATAACCTATAATACAAAATCCTGGAGAAAAGGAATATAAAAATAGTATTTCTACTTAAAAATGTAAATGTTTAATCAAAAGTCCAGAAGGATATGTTCTACCTAAATTATATCTGAAAGAACACTGATTTCAAGATACAAATCAGTATTCTTCTGATAAATAAATTTGGAAAATAGTACTTTCCATGTTTCCATTCTGGAAGTGCATTATGCACATTAGCATAATACAGACTCTGAGAAGACGTATAAGGAAGAAAACAGTTTAATTTGTTTAACCCAAACTTTCCCCAAATTATTTGACCATGGAAGTTGTTCTTACGGAAAACATGTTAACTTGTGTCCTATGCAGAAAGCACCTTAGAAAATGCTAAAATGCAAATCATATTAACAGTGGTTATCTCCAGGTGGCCTAGATACTGATATGTTTTCTTTACATATTCCTATTGTTTTCACATATTCTATGGTAAGCATGTCAATTTAATAATCAGAGTAAAATAAAAAACAGCAAAAAAAAAAGGTTCAGTCCCATTTAACATCACTCTACTATTACCAATTACATTGGCTTTGTCACCCCTAGGGGAGAGAGGGAGGGAGGGGAGCAGAACGTAAAGTGGTCAAAGCAATGACATGTGGGTCCCACACTCAGATCTGCCACTGCCTGGCCACGTGACCCTGGACAGGTTACACGCTAAGCCTCAGCTTCCTCTTCTGCACAACCTGGGTAACAACTACACTGATTTTATAGAATGGTTGTTGACTGTTGAATGCAGTAGCGCATGTCACGCATTTAACACAGAACCTGGTGAACATCAGTGTTCCATAAATGCTCATTGCTTGTATGACCAGAGTCACTCAAGCCCTCATCCACTGCTCTTTAGCAACTGTGACCCTGATCCTTTTAATTAGTGGAAATCTGAATGAATTTACATTCATTCAACCTCTAAAGCAATTGAGGCTTCATATGTATGATTTCACATACTATCTTGTAAAACATGTTATTTGAAAGTAAATTTACCAGAACACCTTACTGCTCAAGAAACCTTCCAAGTGCAGAGTCTGTGAATAGGTATAATTTATTCTTGTAAAACACGTTATTTGAAAGTAAATTTACCAGAACACCTTACTGCTCAAGAAACTTTTCAAGTGCAGAGTCTGTGAATAGGTGTAATTTATTCTGCCTGAAAATTTTCATTATACTTACAAAGAAAAAGTGGATATTACATTAAGAAATTTTAAATTAGTCTTTCCTCTTTGACATTAAAACTTACCTCCAAGAATATAGAAAATATTCCTATATTACATAAAAAAGTGAATCCAGAGAAACAAATAGGGCTAATTTAACTGTATTTTCTGTACTTCAGGCTTTTAGTCAAGGGTGCCGCTGGGTTAATTTTCAGACTATGTATCATGCTGCCATGAGACCCTAAAAAGTTACAATATTACACAACCTGGATAAATGCTACCCACTGCCTTCTCTGTGCCAAATGATGTGGTCACAGTCACCCTTAAGGCGGAGAGTCAACAGTTACAGATCCCTCTTCCTCTTACCAATAACTAAAGGCAATTCCTAGATTGCCATTTCATTCTGCAGCATTGGTGGTAAGGTGTAATGGCTCAATTTCTTGTTTCCAGGAGGTGAAAGATCTTATTTTAATCTCTGAAAAAAAAATTCTCTTCAATACATGACAGCCTATGATTGGAATGGTGTCTCAAATTCTGACTCCCTCTTTTGAATAATGATGTTCTTGTGTATGATACTACAACTGAACATTTTCAGTCACTGCATATCAGTCCTAACAAAATCAAAGAAATGCAGTTAGAGTTACTGTCATCTCACACAGGAGAAAAGTGCCATAGTAAAAGGTAAGGCAATTCCCACGATGGTGAGGCGAGGAACCAATGAGAGTTACAATCACCTTGGCAGCATATTCCTAATCTCAGAGAGGGCATTTCTCGCCTCTAAAAGGGAACGGGGTTTTCACTAAGATTAGTGCCCATTTTGTACTCAGCCTTCCAAGAACAACTCCCCTGAATGTGTCACAGAGACCTTCACAGTGGACTTAGGGAAAAAACTAACCCCATCACCCAGTTCTGGGAGAGGAAAATAAGAACAGAGCATGTTCCCTCATTCCTTGGTCTCCAATTAGCATAATGATGCCAGTATTACAAAAGGCTGTTTCCCAGCAATGCAGATAATATTTAAAATTTTATAGACATAAACTGAATGCCTGGTGTGTGCTGGTGTTACTTCCACACTTTCGTTCTGTGCCATCATCTCCTTCCACCACAGAGGAAATGAGGCTCAATGAGAGGAAAGAAAGTGCCTCAGCCAGTGAGTGGCAGAGCAGAGATTCGGTTCCAGGTCTTCTGCCTCCAAGTCCATTCGACAACAGCTGCCTGCCAAGCGCTTATTCTGACTTCTGGCTGGACCAGCTCTATTTGAAACCAAAACCAAATGCTGTTAAATGCCAGAGAGCCAAGTGTACTGGTTCGCTGCTTCAAACAACAGTGAGCTAGATTGCTGAGTTAAATGGAGAGTATCCAGCTTGCTTAAAATGCTTTATGGAATGTTCTATCACCTGCCCATGCATTAAATGGTCACTCTTTAGCTAAAGGTTTTTTTTTTTTTCTGATGAGTTCTGCCTTAGAATTTCATCTTATTTTGGAACAATGTAAAATGCCAATTTGTTGCCAAAAGCATTCTTAGGGGAAAAAAATGCATAAACTTCTTTTCCACTATAGTATTTGCAGCTCTGTACCCATTTTGAAGTGTAAGTCTCAAAAACACTGGGAGAAGGAGCACTCACACTGATTTTCCTTTCCTAAGTGCCTTTGTGACAACGTAATTTCCTTCATTCATGATACTTCTAAATTCTCAATCTCTTCTTTTGTGAACTGGAAGAATACACCCTCTATTATTTGGTCTCCCTTTTCAGCTACCACTGTTCACAGCAAAAGGCTAATTTCTTCTACCAATTCAAGAACTGAATCAAAACATCAGCTCTTGACAATTTAGATTTCAGGGTGTTGGCACAAATGAGGAGAAATCTCATGCACTAATTAATTATATAATGACTAATTGCTTCACTCTCAAAACCTATGACCTATTCTGTAAATCAAATGTTACTCAGCCATCACTATTGAAATAGGACTATTTAGGCTGCAAATAATAATACGGCACTTACATCCTGTTAAACAACTCTACCCAAGATGGCCAAAGTTTTTGTCTTCTAAAAGTGTAAGATGGCAGTGTCATCACTGGGAATTTTCACTTATACTACTAATGAAATGCATATATCTCTTATAAATACCACTGCAGGGGTTAACGCTAAAAGAGAACCTCAAACCAAGAACAAGAGTTTTGAGGTAGAGTGCTAAGAGACAGTGGTTCCTACGGGAAGTACTGACTACAAGAGAGCACGAGGGAGGTCTCTAAGGTCCCACAAGTATTCTATATCTTGATCTGGTTGGTGATTACATGTTTGCATATATAGAAATTCATTGAGCTGTTTATGATTCCTGCACGTTACTGTGTACAATTTTCTTAAGTCCTATCAAAATTTTTTTAAAAAGAATATGGTCTCTGCTTTTTAGGGTCTCACAATCTGGTTAATTTAATCAAACATACAGGAAAGAGCATTAGTGCAACAGATTGTACACTGCTAAAAGGATGCTAAAGTGACCACTTAATAGCAGCAAACGGGAGAAATAAATCCAAGTATCCATCGATAGGGAGACTGGTTATATAAAGTATGGTTCATTCTTATGGACATAATACACACCCATGGGGGAAAAAGAGCCCTTTATATAATAAAATGGAATAATAACCAAGTTATATTATTAAGGGAAAAATCAAGGTGCAAAGTATTACCAACTGTGCATAAAGAGTAAGAAATAATACACATACACACATTCATTTGCTCCTAACTGTAAGGAAATGCTCTGTCCAGTGGAGTAGCCACCAGCAACATGAGGCTTTTCAGCTCTAAAGATGTGTCTGAGGTGACTAAGAACCTGAAATTTAAATGTTACTTTATTTATTTAAATTGCAAATCTGACAGTATCAAATAATTTTTCTGTTAAAGACAACTTCATTGTTTTATAGAACTAGAAGCATGTTAACCACTGCATCATGTAATGTATCATTTAAATGGAATTTTTTAATCTGTCTCCCAGAAAATTTAAAATTGCATTTATGGCTGAAGTTTATTTCCATTGGACAGCACTGGTATAGAGTATCCTATGAGGATTTACAAGAACCAGTAGCACTACCTGCCTCTGGGAGAAAACCTGGATGATTAAAACCAAGGGGCATGGGGAAGGGAGAGCTCTCACTGTTTTGTCATTTTTCTCATTTGAATGTTGTGTCATTTGAATATATTGCCTATTAGGAAAGTAATGAATAAATGATGTAAACTATAAACACCACTGTAGAAAATGATTGCCACTGGCATAATCACCAATTAATTTTGGATGGAATCTCTCCCCCCAAAAAGCATACATGGTATTTCTGAAGAGGTTATATATGGTTTTTGGCAGAAAATGTTTTGTAATAACCTAAGATCGCAGAAGTGTTTCACCAACCAACAGTACCAGAGTTACCAACTGAACATGAGAGATTAAAGACTTCACACCTCGAAGTGCCGTTTCAGTGCCAGCACAGTCCAGCAGTTTTTCACCACTGCCTTTTCTTCCACCATCAGAGACTCTTCCGTTTTTCATTTTTCCATCATTGACTGTATTTTGCCTGTTTTCCTGTTCCTTTCTTCATCTACATCCCCAAATAAATTTTTAATTATCACTACATTTCCATTTAGCACAGCATGCATGTACTTGGCTAACCAAAGCAGGATAAATGCCAGAAAAATTCTCCCCTTCACAACCCATGAAATTAATTTTTTTTTCAGGAAGCAGTAGTATACAAACATAAGCAGATCACAAGAGGCCCAAGGAAAGGGAGTAAATCAGTATTATATAGACAGCTGAGATACACTTAATGTATTTAAATATAAAATTAAAAATCAAATTGCATATGTACAGGGTATTACCATTTCTCCGAAAATTTTCCCATTTTATTTTAAAAATAAACACTCAACATTTTTCAGCTTTGATATAGCCAATTTGGGGACTTCAAATGCATCTATCAATGAAAACTGTTTCTCATTAGCAGTGTTAATTTGAAGCTGATTGGTTCTCTACGATTCAGGAAGGAAAAAAAAAACCTCCATTCTCAACTCCTAAGAGCTCCCCTCCTTTTTTGCTCACTCGCCTACCGCTTCCACAAGAATGGCTGACACAGGGCTGCATTGGCGAGTATCATTCTAAGGAAATACTCCTAGGGCCACAGAGATAATGTGTGCAAAGCTCAGCCCCTGAGACAGGTCCTCACTAGTCACACAAATCATGTGCCAGAATGAACAGTCATGACAATAAACAACGGCTTTGACTAGGTCTGATTGGAGAGTGAAGCATTCTAAATAGCTTTAACTATTAAAACAAAATGGCTAAGTGCCAGAATTTTTAAAAATTGCTTCTTCACAGGAAATTGTATGCTATCCTCTGCAAAGACCGATAAAGTGGTGAAGATGTCGATGATGGAATTAAATAGCCAACAGTGTACTTACTCCCTGCCTCCTAAACTATGCATGCCTTCAGCATGGCCCATCATTTCTGCGTGCTCCAAGGCTATTCCTTTAATACCAATGATACGTGGGGTATTTTTTTTGTATTCAAACCATTACAACTATCTATGGGGTTCCAGAAACTTGGTCTCTACCTTGCCTAGGTGATAAAAGGAAACTGTGAATGCCCTAAGTCCATGATGTTCAAAGATTCATGACAACCAACTTCAACTTTTGATGTGCTTAATACCTGGAAGAATACAAAAATTACAGCAAATATTCATTCAACATCTTTAGATAACTTTTAAAATTGCTACTAAATTGAGCTTGCATAATCTGCTTAGTGTCCTAAATAACTATCATCCACACAAAAATGAAAATCCCAAGTGATGCACCAAATATATATATAATACATGTATACGAAATCCTGAATTTGATTAGAAAACTCTGAAAATGCCCGTAAGTAGGTACATTCTAGGTTTTACCACTTATAAGCACTACGTTAGTTGGGAGCATGTTCCTAGGCTTCACAAAGTTACCAGCACAAACTTCAGGACTGCACTGTCTTGGCATCATCTCGGAGCGAATTTCCTATGTATTTCTACATACATACAGAATCACAAACAAATATGAACTACTCTTAGACATTGCTCCTTCAGACCAGACTGTATTTCAAAAATAAAACTGGTAAACTAGAGTAGATTACAGGTTGGACTAGGTTCTAGATACAAAAGTTGCCCTAATTAAACATGAGGGGGAAATCCGTATTATTTCCGCTTTCAGATCACTAGCGTTAAATATTTTTCATTCAAAGGAAGTCACACCTAACTTTCCTAGAAGAGGGGAAAAGTTCATAGGAAATAAACTAACACAGTAAAACTTACCCCATTTCAGCAAAAGAGAAAACTGAAGAAGACTGGAATCATAGGATCGCAACACGGAATGTAAAACTTAGTTTCCTTCCACCTGCTAAGATTCTTTGCCACTGTCAGGGCTGCTCTCCTGAAGCACAGCAAAATGATTCTTGCTTTAAGTTAAAGCATCTAACTGCTTTCTGGGAATGACCACCTTATATGGAAACAAAAGACTGGAAGAAATCACTCGCATAACCTGGTAGGACACTCTGCTCAGTAGTTTTGCTGCCAACTACTAACCGAATCATGGACACCTGGGAATAATGAGCACTGCCTGAGACCATGTAACACAGATGTTGTCTGTAAGACAAGGACCCTGTCTCTTTACTGGAGCAGTGATACTTGCCTATCGGGCATAAAAGAAGAGACAAACAAACGGTTGCTCCTCTCTTTGCCACTTCCACTTTGTATATAACATGCATCCACTTTAGCACAAAGAAGAAAATCAATTCAATGGTTGTTATAATTTTCTTGGCTATTGTGGACTCAATTGGTCTAGAAACTACAGCACATCCATCAGACCTGGGAATGGCAAGGTGGTAGCCATTTTCAGACTTAGTAACTCAATTTCCTGTTTTTCCAGCACAACTAAATTGATACACGACTCTAGCAGCTGTTAAAACTCTGGGTATTCCCCTTGGGGTTATCTAATACTTCCTCACTTCCATCTCTCCAGAAATAATAGCATGTGTGTGTGTGCATGTGCATGAAACTGCAGGTGTTCAGGTTAGAGAGACACAAGTCCACAAGGACTGGTGATAAATGTCCCACCTAGATTTGAGCATCTTAACTACCTCCTTACACATATATCTCAGCATAAGAACAGAGGCCGCAATGGTAGGCTACAAAGTGAAATAGTGTATTTAATTTTTTAAAATACACCAGAATGTGTACAAATTAGTGTTAATCTCTCAAATTAATTACACTGAGAAACAATGCACTTTTTCTAATTATATCATCATTTAAAAAATATTCTGATTCCTCTGACATTCAATCCTATCTAAAGTCAACCTACACCCCACACACAAGAAAATCAGAATTATTGTTTTAAAAGCACAACCAGATTTTGGGATCAAACTATTGTACCTCAGGTTCTTTTTTGACCCCACTTCAGAGGCTTGCCTCTGAACTACTTGTTATTTTTAAAAAGCAAATCCCCCCAAATATGGATGGTATTTTCACTCTTTTAATTCTATCCAAAGTAATCTTCTACAAGCCTGAGGCAATTAGAAAGGAAAACCTCTGTCCTATTAACCCACAGTCTATTTTAAAAAATAATTATTTGTATTATCTCTAAAGCTCTGACTTCAATGAGGGAGGGCATTCAACAGGAAGGGAACAAGAGTAACTAAAAGAAATTAAAATGAGTGATTTCAGAGATCATTCTTCTCCCTGTTCACCTAGCACCTCCATTCTTATCATCTCACAACCACAAACCTGAAAGACTTGATGGGACTACACTTTTTTTTTTTCCTAGAGAGTAGACAGTTAAGAAAACGACTCAGTTCTGCAGTGCACAGTCCTCCCACCAAATTCCTGAAGGCCTGCCTCTGAGCCACACAGCATGAGAAGGCACAGCTATAATCAGGACATTGCCCAATGTGGGGCACCGCACATGCTGGAAACCCGAACACCTTCATTTTATTTCCTGTGAAACATGGAAATTCGGATCTCTGTATAGACTTGTAACTATTTAAAATACGTTAAAAGCTACAAATAGTACCATTTTCATCTTTCTATATATGAGATAACCATCCCAACTAAAGCATTTTCTTTGTCAAACTACTCCACAATTCAACTCCCCGGCTTTCTTATTTTAATGTCTGAAGTCAATAAATAGTTTTAATGTATTTAAATTTATAAACAGCATTGTGAACTTAAAATATATGAAAAAAAGAAGCTCACTCTTTCATTCTTCTAAAGACTAGTCAGTCTTTGAGATTCTTTTCCAAGGGATTCATTCCTCAGATATGAAGTCTTAACGAAAACTGAAGACATTTGGCCCTTTATAAATAGTCATGGGAAACTTCTTTCTCCCATACTTTTAGTTTGTTTTTACTGTAACAGATGGGGAAAAAATTTAGCAAGGTCATTAAAAAAAAAAAAGGTCTTATATAACAACTATCACCCTAATGATAGAGCTCTAAAAGCTTAAGGATTTGAAATATCTTTAACAGCAACAACAAAAACACTTGCTGAAAGTTTTAAAGACAGTTTGCTTAACTCATAAAATAGGCATAAACTGAAAAAGGCTAGACAGGAATTCCTTCTACCTTTAGTCCAGCTTTTCTCAGGCACATTTGTTTCTAACACCTTAACCATACATCGGTCATTTTTCATGAAAGTGTCTTCAAGACAGAAGTTCAGAATTTCTCTTTAAGGTATATTCTGATATCATATAAATGTTAAACTTTTACAATACTTGCCAGCAGGCCAAGCCTACGTCTTTACTTTGGGGAGGGGTTAAAAAGAGACCACTAATCATCATTCTGCAAAATCTCTTACTGTAAGATATATCTTGCTTTATGTAAACAAAACATCATTTTGTTCCAATTTATACTTAAGTTCAATATTTGGACACCCCTTATAAACAAATTTTGTATAAATAATAACTACTTCATTACCAATTTCATAAATTAGCCCATGGGGTTAGCAAACATTTTCTGTATATGGACAGAGGGCAAATAGTTTTAGCTTTGAAGGCCATAATATCTGTGTCTGGACTACTCAACTATATTATGAAAGCAGCCATAAACAATATGCAAATGAGTGGGACTGGCCATGTGCCAAGAATACTCTTTATGAAAACAAGTAAAGGATAAGGGATTAATATCCAGAATATGTAGAGAAACTCCTAAAACTCAACAACCAAAAAATCAAACCCAACTGAAACACAGGCAAAGGACTTAACAAACATTTCTCAAAAAGAAGATTTACAAATGGCCAATAAGCACAATTAATAATGCTCAACTAACTAATCATAGGGAAATACAAATCAAAACTACAATGAGATACCACCTCACATTTATTAGGATGGCTGCCATCAAAAATAAATAAATAAATAGGAAGTGTTGGCAAAGATGTGAAGAAATCGGAAGACTTGTGCACTGTTTTCAGTAATGTAAAATGGTACAGTCGCTATGGAAAACAGTATGGGGGTTCTCAAAAAAATTAAAAATAGAATTACCATATGATCCAGTAATTCTACTTCAAAAGAACTGAAAGCAACTACTATATACAAAATAGATAAACAACAAGTTTCTACTGTATAGACAGGGAACTATATTCAATATCTTATTATAGTAACCTATAAGGAAAAAGAATGGGAAAACAAATACATGTATATGTATGACTGAAACATTATGCTGTACACCAGAAATTGACACAACATTGTAAACTGACTATACTTCAATAAAAAAGAATGCAAAAAAAAAAAAAAACTGAAAGCAGAGTCTCAGAGATATTTGAACGCATGTTCCTAGCCATATTATTCATAATAACTAAAATACAGCCTGTGTCTATTGATAGATAAGTGGATCTAAGTAAATGTGCAACACTATTTAGCCTCAAAAAGTAAGGAAATTCTGATATGTGATACAATGTGAATGAACCCTGAGAACACTATGATAAGTCAAATAAGCCAGTCACAAAAAGACAGTGACTTATATAAAGTAACCAGAGTAGTCAAAAATCATAGAGATAGAAAGGAGAAGAGCAGTTGCTAGGGAGCACAGGGGAGAGGGAGTCACTGTTTAATGGGTACAGTTTCAGTTATGCAAGATGAAAAGTTTTGGAGATGAATGGTGATGATCGTTGCACAACAATATGAATGTACCTACTACCACTGAACTACACACTTAAAAATGGTTAAGCTGGTAAATTTTATGTCTATTATACCACAATAAAAACAATGGGAGAAAAGAAGAGAAAAGATAAACAGGTGGAGGGCCCGTTTCAACCTTCTAGACATAGTTTGCTCAACCAAAGTTTGCTGACAAGTGAGCTAGGATATTACATTTTAAGTTCTAAGCATAGCTATAATACTTTTAAAGTTAATGTCAAACTACCACTTCTATACAATATCCCCTTCCTTTGTTTTTTCCCTTCATAGTTAGTTTTTTTTTTAGTAAAGCTTTTAATATCAGGAGCCAATCTCTCAGTGCCTAGAAAAACATGTTTTATATAAAATAAGGGCTCACAAGTTTTGACTGATTAATTATATAAAAGCAGCTGTCTCAATAACATGAAGCTTGACAATTATTATTATATAAATATACCTGGCACTTCAATAATGAGGTTAAGTGACAATGTTATTCAATTATCCTTTAACACATTCAGGGGAAACTAGACTTTGAACAAAATGTCTAGAATTGTCTTAATAAACAATTTCATTTTTCTTATTTGGTAGTCAAAAACCCACTTTCGGAATTATGCTATAATAAATTTAATAGCCGCCAAAGAGCAAAAATAAGTACAGATATGACTGTCATCTGACAAAAGAAGGCTGTCAATTTACTGAGTAAAATTAAATCATCCCAAACACGTGAGAATGTTAAATACGACTTTAAAGACATAAACCAAATATTTAAGCTCCTTTCAAATGCAAGGCACTGGGCTTTTTCTTATGCATTTGAGTATGTAGGAGGTTTCTTTTTTTATTATGCTATGAACATGATTTTAAGAAGAATCAAGACAATGCATCTATAAAGCCACTTTGAATAATACATTCAGTATAGTCCGTGGTAGCAAACATACTGGGTGACAGGCCTAGTGAAGAGCATAGGTTTTGGGATCAGACCTAATTTCTATTACTCTTGCATCCCTTAGCATTGTATGACCTTGCGTATGTTAATTAAGCTGAGTCCCAGTTCCAAAATTGTAAAATGGAGTTAATATATTTCCTCAAAAGAGAGTAAAAAAAAAAAATTAAACAATACTGTAAAGCACCTAAATGGAATCTTTTAAAAACTAAAATAAAGCTGAAAGTTAGACTCTTGAGTTTCGGAAAACTGATTAATACCAACCTCCACTCCATTTACAGCTTCATCTCTACCTCAGCTGTTGAAATCGACTTAATCAACAGTTTGGTTCGCAGAGCTGGTTGCATATTAGAATCACCTAGCAGCATTTTAACCCCCACCACCCCCCATGCCCTTGTCCCCGCCCAGGCCAATTAAAATTAGAATAGATAGGGGTGTGAGAGCTTGGGTGTTAGTTTTAAAGATACCCAAGTAATGTTGAAACCTCAGCTAAGGCATTCAACTTTTAAGTAGTGAATAAATGTTAGTCAAGAAGTACTCAAGTTTATACAACCAGTAAAACTTTAGAACCAATAATGCATCCAAATAAAAGCTTAAGACAGTGGCTGAAATGAAATCATTTCTTAATTTTTACTATGTCTTCAATCAACTCCATAGTGCCAGTGCTGCAAAATTATTTTAAAAAACAGGCTCTTTTACCCTAACCCATTTCTGAAAATTTGTTTCAGAATCAACACTAAGGGCCCTCAAAACAAGGTCAACTACACTTTTGACATTTAAATTTCATAGGGTTAAATATATACATATGTATTCTTGGGCAAGAAAAACCAGTACTAGTAGTTCTAAAGATAAGGTTCCCAACTGACTCTGAAATTTATCATATTGTGGTTAGGAAAAGATTAAATGCAGTTAACGCAATGAACTGGGCAACTAAAGTCCTGGGTTTTCCTTCAGGTTTTGCCACTAATTTGCTCCAGGACTTCAGTTAAATCACTGCGTCTCGGCTTCAGATTCTCATTTGTAAATTAAGGAGTTGAACTAAATTCCTTCAAGGTGACCTGTTACAACGATGTAAAACTTGGAAAATTACACACAGAGGGATTCTTCAGAACAGTAATATCCAAGGATTAGGACTAAACTAGGCCTCATAGACTACTGGAGTAATAAGTCATGATTTAATTAGTTTTATAGTACGGAATTTACTTTCCAAACCTAACAATTTATTATAACATATTGACTGGATTTCCTCTGCCACCTCCCAAATACCTGTATCTAGGATAATTTTTTTCCCCACAATTAAAACCTTTTTAATGTTCTGGGGTTCTGAGAAAAAGAACAAAAACAACACTGAATACTGAACAGTCAACAAATATTATATAATAGGCACCTGGAATATGCCAAGAGACAAGACAGACAAGTAAAAGAAAAAGTAGAGAGGAAACTCTTTTTTACGTTTATACCTTTCCGATATTGTTAACTTCTCCGGATAGAATAATGCAAAGTAAAATGATACATTAAGGAGGTGGTATTTTAGATAAGATGTTGAAGCATTTTTCCAGATGTCCTTCCTTAAATTTTGAAAGGGCAAGGCAAAATTCCTAAAAAGTATTTCCTTCATATTTGAGAAATTAGATAAAGCAGTTTTGTACATTCTTTTGAAGCAAAGAATTTATCAGTTTAACCTTTAAATTCTCAAAAGCAAAATCTGACATATCTTACTACAGTCATGATCATCACTAGAAAGCTCTTTCCGTTTCCTTTATCTCAGAACCATCTGATCTCACTTGACTATTTCACTCAAAAGTATTATTTAATTTCTGAACAACCTGTAAGTGTATTAGTGTATTTTGTGTATGTGTGTATGCTGGGTCCTTTTTTTTTTTTTTAACAGTACCTTAACCTAATCCATCTTCAAATCCACCAATTTAATACTATCTTATTTTGGGGTACCTGAATACATCTGGGTTCCATTTGCAGGTCCTTGCTTTTATGATTAATATGTTTCTGCCAATATATGTCTTTCCTCATAATCCTAATGTGACAATATATGAAAGAATATATAATATCTAAAAAATGAAAAAACTGAGGGAAGAATAGGAACAAAAGTCAACAGAAACACAGCTATTTGCAGAGGGGAGAAGATAACTAATTGGAACAAAATGAAAGAATTAATTCATACACTACATGTTTCCTCTACGTAAGCATTATTATAAATATCTTTTACATTAGTCATGTTGCTTTGAGACTTTTCCATGTTTCCTCTAGACAACTGCCAATATTCGCATGGTCTCTGATGAATAAACATGCTGTGACTTGCTTCTAAGGAAACACGTGTCATGTTCCAGGGAAAAATGACTTCTCTACTCTTAAATCAGGAAAACTGTATAACTCTCATTGATTAGTTACAAAGTCGATTTTTCCTTAGCGTTTCTTTTCTGAAAAACTCATATTTTCTTTAGGGCATTTCTGTGTTCCGATTAACTATCAGAAAAGAAATTGAGTTGGGGGGACACTTGCAGAGAAACGTTACACCTCCTCAAAGGGGTTTCCCACTTCGGAAGCTCATCTAGCGCCCATGTTAAGTGTTCACTGTTTACCAAGACCAAGGTTATATTCAGGTTCTCCCCTTCTCCTGCAGAACTACCTGTTCTCATTACTGTTTACCCAAACGCTTAGCAAGTGATTATTAGCATATCTGGCAGGAAGAAGTGCTTCATTTAATATTAACTCACCATGTGACAGCCCCTTCCCCTCCAATCTCCTCTAAACACGTGAGGATACGATGAAAACTATTGCTTGTAGTCTGACTCTGCGCTGGGCTTTGGCACCAGCAATTGGCCACAAGCACACACACCCCCAGTCAGAGGCGCGCACCCGGCCCGGTCCCGGAACTGTCATGCGGGCTGACAGCTGGCACACCTTCCTGTTGCCCTCCACCCGCTCGCAGAAAGCCCCTTCCCAGCAGTCACCCTGACACTGCTCACCTGCTGGGCCTCAGCCCTCGGCCAAGGAAACTTTTCTCCCCCTTCCCAGGAGCTCACTTACAGGTATCCTCCTCTGCTCTCCCAGAGCCCCAACAAGGAGCTCTTTGTTACCATTTTTGCTCTCGGACTCCTCGCTCAATTCCTGGCATTCAGCTGCCCTTAGGCAACTCACAGCAGCCCGGGTAGGAAAGCAATCGAAAATGACCCGAGCCCCGACCCCGGGCAGCCTCGGAGGAGGCCGGGAGGAAGCAGCCTCGTCGGTCGCGTGTCCCGCGGAGGGAGAATCAGGCCACCGGCGGGGCGGCGAACTGCCAGCCAGGTGACCGGCTGGAGGCCCGGCTGCCCTCGCCCTCCCCGTCCCCGGTGATCGGCGGCGCGGAGCGGGAGGCTTACCCTGCGGGGGCCGCCGGCTGGGGAGCCGGCGGGGAGTCCTGAGCGCGCGGGGCTCTGCCGTCCATCGCCCTGCGGGGCGCTGCGCGGGCTCCGGCTCTGAGGCGGCGCGTCACTGCTGGAGTGGGAGAGGCCGGCGGGTCAGGGCGGGACGCGCGCCTTCCCGAGGACTGAGCGGGGTTGGCCGCACGTCAGCAGCCCGCCCGAGCCGCCCCAGCCTCGGGCCCGCCCGTCTCCCGGGTGCGCTTCCACCTGCGGGCCCGGCTCCCAACCCGCGGGCGCGCCGCCGCCGGGTCTAGCGGCTGCCCGGAGCGGCGGCGGCGGCGGCGGCGGGAGGCGGCGCTGCAGCCCCCGCCCCGTGGGGTTACTGGGTAGCCATTTGGCGCCTCGTGGGGAGGGAGCGGAGCTTCCCTGGCTGGAAGGAGGAGGAGCGGGGCGAGGGGCGAGGCGCACAGGCACCTCCGCCACGCCGGCAGTGCGATCCCGGGCTCCTCCGGCCGAGTTTGCACAAGCAAAACGCCCTGGGAAAACTTTTCGCGAGGAAAAGTTGGGAAGGCTCCTACTTTCTTTTCAAAAGGAGACAGTGGCTCCCTGTTCTCTCCCGCGGCTTCCTCTCCCACTCCTCCCTCCCCCGGCCAGCGCGCTCGCTTTTGGCTCTCAAGCCGCGACTGGAAGGAAGGGGAGAGCGTCAGCCTCTCCGAGGCTCAGCCCGGTGCCCGCCCGGCCGAGGCAGCGCCTCTCCTTGCCCCGCGGGCGGCTGCCGGGCCTCTCCCCGGGTCGGCTCACTCACCCTGCCCCATTTCCCTGTCCAGAGCCCGGGAGCTCGCAGCCGCCTCCGCCGGACGGCCACCCAGAAGTGGCGACCGGGCTCGGTGGCATCGGAGCGAGACAGGCAGCGAGCCGGAGAGAGAAACGGGGCGGGAGTGGGCGAGAACCGAGTGGTAATTTCCTTCCCCCAGGGCTTGGGGGCTTTGGGGTCCAGCGAGGGAAGCCGAACGGAAAGGAGGCTCCCACGCGGAGTGTTCCCATTCCCACCGCTAGGGCGTCGCTTCGGGAAGCCCGACGCTCCCCGGCCGCACAGGTGGGGAGGAAGGGAGGGCACCTGCCCTGCGAGCAGCTGAGGGGAGGACCCTGGCGGCCGCGGAAGTGCCTGCAGAAACTCGCAGAACGGGGCCTACAGCTTGCCCTCCCTGCGGGCTGACCTTCCTCGTCCGGGGTGGTGGTGTGTTTTTATTTTTCAAACCTGACCTCTAAGGTGGCTGTTCTGTTAAAAGCATACCTTTGACACTGTAATCAGGGGCAGGTTTAAGCTTGCCCCGTTTTTAAAGGCATATATATATATTTTAAGCCTATAATAGCTGTGACATGAGGACTGAACAATATTATGTCTGATGACAGTCTATAAACTAAGAATCGAATGATAGATTTTATTCACCTCAAGTTTTACAGGAAGAAAGGAATCACAAACACAACCGTGTACTTGTTTGTACGTTTTAGTTCCCACGTGCCTGGTCTTTAGGTGTTCTTTACACCTGACAAACTGGTATATTTGCATATCTTGTATGTTATTGTAAGTGCCAAGTCTTGTCAGGTGCAAGCCATTTTTGATGGGCCCAAAGCTTGCATTCAGAAAAGTAATGTGAAATTAATTAAGAAATTAACTTTACAGTTTAAAAATATTTCAATAAACTGTAGTAGAGAGGTTAGG
Organism: Camelus dromedarius; assembly: GCF_036321535.1. NCBI lineage: Eukaryota > Metazoa > Chordata > Mammalia > Artiodactyla > Camelidae > Camelus > Camelus dromedarius. Next base: position 41,101,064 of record NC_087439.1, read on the forward strand.
TGAAGGAGCATCCTAAAGCAGGCCTCTACTGTGGTATTAGTATCAAGTAACACATCTGTGTTAGCCAATTCACCCTTAGTAGAGTAACACATGGTAGGTGGTAAAAATTAAATTGATACTTAGAACCAGTGCTTGACTAACTACTCCTTGTAGCAACCAAAAAGATTGCTGAAACTAATGTAGGAAGTACCTAGTAATATACCATTTGTCTCTTATGGACAGTCATTATTATTTATTCCTTCTTGTGCATAATATACTCCTTTCAGTGTATCTCTCCCTATGAAAAGAAAAAAGTGGTTTATTTGGGTTAAAATATTGGAACCACATGAGAAAAAGTTGCTTTTTAATATTTTACATAATATTAATATCTAATCAATTCCTTTATCTCCATCTGGGTTTTATTAAACACAGGTTAAACAATTCATGAATCAGTTATGCCTCTAAATGACTAGTTTTTACAGTTGCTCACACAGACAATAATGTAAACATTGAGTAATAGTGAAACTACTTAAAGTCTGTAACTTTCCATCACCAGATGAAGATTAAACATTTGTTAGTTTCCACCTTAATTTATGACATGCTAGTAATTTTATTGACTCCATTAGTCTAATCTGAAACATAAAACATTACCATAACATTTCATAACTGCTGAAGGCATTTTTGAGTGCTCACCAATCTCTCCTGCTCTCCTTTGAGTTTTAGGCATAGGGGAGGATTATACTCTTCACCCCACTGAAATTAGGCATGGTGACGTAACTTGCTTTGGTAAGTAAATGTGAGCAGGTATAAAATCTTTCATTACCTGGTAGAATCACTTAAGGGCCAGTGCTTGACAGTCTATACTCTCCTCTCCTGCTGCTGCAATCATGGAAGTTTATACTAAGATGAAGGTGGTTCAGGACTGAGGGATCCTGTACAATTGTACTATTACCCTGAGCACAGCTGCCCTGGAGAGCCGCAGAACCTACAGCAGAATCTGTATAAAGCAAGAAATAAACTTGGGTTAAGCTACTAAAATATAGAGTGGTGTGTTGTCTGGCATTCCTTAGCCTACCCTAGATATAATTATGTTTGACAACTTTCAGAATCCCTAATAGGCTAGGCTTGGTGTTCTCATATGGCGGGCACTAAACTGTCTCCCCTGTAATCTGCTGCTTACATAGTTCATTAGCAAAATAGCAATGGACGTTGTTATAAATCTTTGTACATAATAGTGGGAAACTACCCCACCCCCAAACACACACACATCCTTCCCACTCATTGTGCTGAACTGTTGCAAAATTGCCCAAGTTTCCAACATTCTGCTCAAATTCTCTGTTTGGAAATCTCCCCTCCCCCACTCCATCCAGTCATTTTTAATGCATGTGCTTAGGTGTTATCTCCTCTGGAAGATTTTCTGGACTGTACATAGAGAATCAGTCCTTCCCTTTCTTAGCCTGCTTTAGATTCTGCCAGGTGGGGCCAGGCCCCATGACACTTTGTTTTAGTTATTCATTTACACAGTAACAGAGTTGGACGGCTTAAGGGGCCACTCTCATCCTTTGTGTCCTAAAAGGATAGCCCAGAACACAGGAAGCTCTCTGCCCATATTTGTGGAATGAATTAAAGAGTGAGGGAATCTTTTAAAAACTCCCCTCCTCAGAAGACTTGTAAGAGGCAAGTGGGACCTCATGTCAGAGAACAATTGAAAGCAGCTGGTAGACCATTTTAAATGGAACAGATAAAAGTTGAGTTTATCCTGCTAGGGAGAGAAGATTTATTGTCCACATGGTTACCTTATGGATTTAATTTCAAAATCACCAGGTAGAGAAAAGGTCTATTTAGCTATATATGTGTCTGGATGATAATCTAGGTTTCAGATTTCTGCTGGAGAATATTAAAAAATAAACCGGTTTATATACTTAGCAAATACATATGTATTTATAGAAAAAGCAGACATCCACAGGTTCAAGTGGGCAATGCAAAACTTGTTAGAAAATGAAATTGGGGTATGTCTAAATATTTTGTAAACTTTGGAACGATGAAAACCTTTTTAATGTTCAAGTATGCTTTTCTTCAAGTAAAAGTGCCACTGAAAAGATTTATTATTTGAAGTGGAAAAAAAAGATCACACTTCTGAGGTGGTGAATGTCCTCCTATGCATTTCATTTCTACATATTACAACATAAAGGAAGTGATTATTTTATATCTTCCTAGATTGTGTGTGTGTGTGTGTGTGTGTGTGTGTGTGTGTGTGGCTTTCCATAGCAAGATCAGAGAAGTTGCAAGGTAGGATTCAATTTTAATGGACTTCTTCATTCAGACTTCGTATTTCTAGAAGCTACTAAATCTCAGGCAAGCATGTGTATCATTAAGGTATTTATGCATAAGTTTATTTATGACAACAGGGAGCTAAAAACTGGGGTTGCGGCTTTATTCCCAGGTCTGGAATATATCCATAATAGTTTATTATCATTTCATCTTCATTTAGCATTTTATAATTTACAGAGTCCAAAAAATAGGTTAAAATTTTGCAAGTGTTGCTAACATTCAATGTTCCCTATATAAATGCTCCATGAGAAAGTTTTATATGTTCTATGAGAAAGCTTTATCTCAAAGTACCAAAAATCTTACTTTTTCTTAGCTACCAGGAATCCTGGGCCAGGGTTTTTATTTGGTCACTACCGCCTCTCTCTGTCGTTGGCCTATCTGCTTTTCCCTCTTCTCTCATTCTTATTTATAATTTTATTTACTTATTTATTGTATATATATATATTTTTTTTTATTGAGGTATAATCAGTTTACAATGTTGTGTCAATTTCTGGTGTACAGCATAATGCTTCAGTAATACATGAAAATACATATATTCATTTTCATATAATTTTATTTTAATATCCTTTACTTTAAAACTGTCCAACAATTGTTTCATAGGTGAAAATAAATAAATTCACTAGATATAATTTTTTGCAATAATATAATTTCTTTAATACAGAAAGCACCATTTTATGAAAAACTTTCTTAATTTTTTTTATTGGAAAACTTTTTTCCTTTTTACATTGAAGACAGAAATATACACAGGAAAATTTTTAAAAAATTAATTTTTTAAATGATTTCATGTTTAGTATAATGTCTAGTGTATGTGATTATAAGAACTTACAGAATTCACTTTGTCCATTGAAATTAGTTCAAGAGCAATTTTTTTTAAGAGCAATTGCTAATTAAATTTATTTTAAGGGAAATACAATACCTAAAAGCCCTATTGTTTATATAGCTTTTAATAATCATGGTAATCATAGTTATTTTTATATGTAAAGAATGCTCATGACATTTATATGTGAAATACATGACATACTTGAATGAAGTGTTGATACAAATCTTCAGGTTATCAAGTATTTACTATAATGTATGCCTCCTCTTTATTGCATACCACATGTATGTTTTTGAAGGGTCAGTGTGGAAGATATTACACTTTTTATACTGTTAAGTAGAAGAAAGAGAAGTTGTATTTGGCTATTATATTCCTAAAATACAAGTAAAACCCTTTTTTCTCTAAAAAAATTAATATTTACTTATATCAAGTTTAAAGAAAATAAGAACAATACTGTCTATCAAGTAAAAATGTAAATTACACTTTCCATGGCCCTATGTTTAGAATATAATTATATTATCATGTTATACCTTTTATCTTTTGGAAGCTCACTTATAACCAAGCATTCTAGAGATTAAAGGTACAGAAATACATGTGCTTTCTGGTTAATTTTAATGTGCTTTTAATTCATCAGACTTTATATTTTGAAACTTAGACAATCACCGAACATTTTCTTAAAACAGACTTTCCAAGTAGATTGCATATTCATAAATTAAATTTTATTTCAATAAAGGGACTATTTATTGAATGTCTGCAATATAAGCATTGTCCCTGGGGAACAAAGATGGCAAAGATATTGCCACTGCCCTGGAGGGGCTCACAGGCCACTGGGATCATCAATAATATTTTTGTGGCCCTCAACCAAGTGAAAATTAAAGGAAATTGGTCAGTAATCAGTGTAGAATCCTCTACCTCTCTTCAAAAAGATAAATGTATTTTCAGTCCTATATATCAAAAGAAAAAATACCTAGTTTAGTATGCTATGTCTCTTATAAATGGCACTGTAGTTCTATATTATCATACCCATTTCTAGGCAAAGGCTCTCCTATTCCCATGCCCACATTCCAGGACAGAGGTGAAGCCTACAGAAACGTGCACAGGCACGCAGGCGTGTAAATATTCAGTACAGTGGACTTGCAGGAGGGCTTAGTTTTCAGTACCCATCCACAGTCTAAGCTACAGATTCTGATATGTCAGCATTAAGTTGTCTAAAATTCTCCTTCTCTCTTTAAGGTGTCCTTTTGCCAAAGTGAATTTCTGTTTCTGGATTATATAATCTGTTCCTGTTTGGCAGTAAATTTCTTACTCGCTGGAAGAGAATAAGCCCTTTTATGTCACTGAAGTATCAGCGTTGTTAAAAAAAATACCCTTGTGATTTAAAGTTTAAACATCATTCAAATATGTATATTTCCTTGCTTGAAAAAAAGGCTAAGGATGAAAAATTAATTCGAGTTATATTTATTTGATATAATAAACCTAACAAAATCTTGGTGGTTAGCATTTTAATATTGCCTATTGAGTTGTAACTATAATTAGGAGCTACATTTCTCCCTTTGTAAGTCTTAAAGAGCTTGGTAAACTCTTAATTGCTTGTCAGTTTCCATGTATGTCAAAATGTACAATTTTGAGCCAGGCAGCCACCGACTCTGGCTTTCCAGGCATAAAAGCTAACAAGTCTCAGCATATTTCCTTCTGGCAGGGCTCGCCACCCCTTCCTCCGTCTTTTCTCATAGGAGGCTGAGTATGTGTGTGGTTAACTAAGTTCCACAGCAGTTAAGAGCTCAGGATCTGGAGCCAGATAGATTTGAGTTCACATCCCTGGCTTGGCTGCTTATTGTCTGGGCGACATGAGGGGAGTTACTATTCCTGGCAAAGAAAAACCACCAGTGAAAACAGAGTAAGTGTCCAGTGAGGGTAATGGAGACCCTTTTCTTAAAGAATGTTACAAATGGGAGCCCTCTGTGTCTTTGTTAAGGCTCGGTCTATGAAGCAGTTGTCTTTCTGCTCCAAACTGAGAGTTCTGGCTTCTTGTACTTATGATGATCTTGATCAAGTGACTCAGCTAGGGAATCTTCCATTTCCTTTATCTCTATAATGAGTCTATAAATATTCTATGATCTCTGAGTTCTTTTTGTCTCTGTGTTGAGTAATCAATCTCACTGTGTCAAAAACTATTGAATTTATATACATGGATGATTACTAATAAGACTTTGCATTGTAACACCTTGCAAAACACTTTCATTCACTGAGTCTAGTTTGAGCCCTTCAAGAGCTTGTGGAGATAGACACTCGTATCCCTACTTTACAATTCTAGGAACTGAAGCAAATGGACTGCCTAAAGCCACAACACTGGGTTTGAAAGTTCCTTCTTCTGGTGTCTATTTTTTTATTTTTTTAGTGACACTACAGCTACCTTGCTGCATGGATAGCATTGTTTAAAGTTACTCCACAGCAAATTAATGTTATTGCATAAAGAACATGCTGAACATCTTTTCCCATCCTTGAACTCTAGGTCAGTGTTAAAGATACTGGCTACCTAAACCTGTCTTGTCCCAAAGAACCCACTTTGGCCTGGGGAGACGTGGAGATTGTGGATGTTTCCAGTTTCATCCAAGGAATATGAAGGTCCGGGAGGCAAAACACAAAAAGTTCAATGATCAGAAATTCAGGTGCATCCTGGAGTGAGCTACCTACCCTTGACCAAACAAAGATCTAAGGCACTTATAAAATGTAGAATTTTGTTATTAATAATCCATGCTCTACCGTGGGATGACAGAACCATGCAAGACACTCTGAAAACTGTACAGAACAAGTGTAAGTTGAATTAGATCCTTCTGTATTCTTAGCAAGATCCATCCTGTGAAAATTTTTCAGCTAAATTAATTACACTGCATATTTTCCTCTACTTACAAGGAGAAAAGATCTCTCTGGGAACATGAAAGGCAGCCAGACAAGGAAAATAAATTACAAAATGTATATTTAGGATACTGATAGTTGGATGGAAAGCACGTACTACCACAAGTCCATCTTGTGTATAGAAATTACCATGTCTAACACACGTCAGGTATGGTGGGGTTTTTTTTTAACATTAATTATTGGCTATTTTAGCTAATTCTCTCTAGTAACTATAGGAGAAGTGGAAAGATATGATAGGAAAGCAGAAAAAGATGGAGTTATAAACTGGTTTATGTATGTGAGTGTGTCAACTTTGAGGCTTTTTTTTTAAAGCTTATTTAGTAAATGGGAAAAATAATACCCATTTCATTAAGACTTAGTGGAAAGTCTAGCCTATACAGAGAAGCAGCTCTGGCCATACCAGTCTAAGTCTGCAATTTAAAAAGATACAAGAAGGACCTCTGTAGATCACTGTTGACTGAACTGTTGACTGAACTATTTTCTCCTGAGTTTACAGTATTTATCAGACATCAGAAGACAAGTAGATAGAAGATAAGATTACTTGAATAAAGTGATTTTCCTTATTAGGTATGTTTTTATATGATTACATATTTACATGAGTTTCTGTATAAATTTCAGGGATAATAATACATATTTCCTAGATCTTTACTATTTCCTGTTGTAATAAATAAAGTGAATGATTTTGGTCAGAAAGGAACAAATATTCTCATACAGAGATCTGGGAATGTTCTAAGTAAACATAGAGTTATTTTTGGAATAAAAATATGAAAATGGGATTAAGATGTTCTTTCTGAGGCTGCTAATGAAAATGATATACAACCCTATCAGTTGTAACCTCTTAATTCCCTGACTGCATAGGAACTACTTACGATAATCAGTGACCTTTTATTTGGAGTGTTACTCAAATAGAGTTTTACACATGGCAAATGTAAGGCTACCTTTCTCTCTATATATTTTGATTTGGATTAAGTGTTGTCTCATAACTCCAGGCATGATTCTTATGCATGTTATAAATTTTGCAGTCTGTCAATGCTATCGAACAGGCTGAGCTATTGCTAACACTGCTATTTCAACACCCAAGAGCTTCCTTCCAATTCTTTCTGAAAGATCTCACCTTTTTTTTTTTACCCCAACGTTAGAGGAAGTTGACGAATTTAAGAGTAAGTTGGTGGAACACAGTAAATGGTAGTTTTGGAATACAATCCTTCTGTTTAAACTTGAAAGTCAAGTCAGTTCAGTGAAGCTAGTAATTTTATAATTATAATAGTTTTATTAGTGAGAGTTCAAATCCCATATATGAAGGAAGTTTTGGAAAATAATTTTGTAATTTTTAGTTTGTTCATCAAGCAGATGGTGATAAATTAGTATCATATTCTATGTTGCAAGATTTGAATTAAGAATAAATATTTTTTTAAAGTCTAACCATAATAAATAGGGATCATACAGTGTTAAATCTGAGAAAGACTAGAGATTATTCACTCAAAGCATCCATTACATTTATTAGAAAACATAAATAGGTTGCCAGATTCAGTAACTACAAATACAGGATGCCCAGTTAAATTTGAATTTCAGATAAACAATAAATAATTTGGGGGATAAGTATATCCTATGCAATATTTAATTATACTAAATAATTATTTGTTTTGCCTTTGAAATTCAAATTTAACTCAGTGTCCTGTATTTTATCTGGCAGCCCTACCCACAGAGGTGTCATAATTCTTTTCAAAGGGTATATAGCTAACTATACACTAATGAAGAAATAGAATATGAATAGTTAAGGGGTTTACACATAACTCTTACAAAGAATTATGTTCTATAGTAGAATATTTTAGAAAAGCAAAATGACCGTATGTCATACCCATAATTTTATAAGAAACTGGAAACAATTGAATCATTTAATTGGAAACCTTTGATTCTGTCGACTCCAGTTACTAAGCTCTGAATTACTTCATCCTCTTAGAATTTGAAAAGTGTTCACATTTAAAAATCAGAGTTTCTTCTTGTATTTTTGCTAAGACATGAATAACTCAATGGGTCATCAATGTGAACCAGAGCTGAATAGCAGCTATTCCTGTAGGCATATTTTCTGAATACTTCAAGTTAATGATTAATTTTTAAGGGTAGTAAAATCTTAGCTATGAAAAACTAAGAATGAGAATGATTTAGTATCATCTTCTAGCTCTATTCTAATATAAACTTGATGGTTTAGATTGTTATCGCTTATTTTATAATGTATTTTTTTTTCATCACAAGCTACCTTTATTCATTTTTGTGTGTAACTTACAACAAATCCAAGACTTTAGCACTGGCATGCTGGTATATTAACCAGCCTCAGTTACAGAGCAGTAGACAGGAATGTCGCATGGGGAGCTTTCTGGAAACTGATGCAGGGCTCTTGAATTGCCTTACCTAGTGATGGCATGTGCACCAAAGCTCTTACTTAGGCTTCTCCTTTTCTCCTTGTCTAAATTTATCTTTTTCATATAAATGTATAATATAATCATTTCATAAATTTTCAAAATTATCAACATAAAGTTGATAATATTCTATTTGTTTAGTCTTGAAAAAAGCTGTAATTGTCACATTTTTTCATTCCAAATGCATTTACTTATGTCTTCTCTTTTATTATTGTTAGTCTTGCCAGAAGTGTAACAATTTTATAAGACTTTTAAAATAATTGGCTTTTGGCTTTGTTGATCTCCACTGCATGTTCTTTTTCCCAGAATTTTTAGATGCAATGCATTGCTCTGGGAAATGGTCCCTGGAAAAAGGTCAAATTGGGGTTAAAAGTCAGTTTATCAGGCAGGTTATAGAGAGGATACTTGCTATGAGTGGGAAGTTAGGCCAATGTTTTAGCTATCCTCCAAATCTAAGAATCTATGTTGTTTAGCAAGAGTAGTAGTTGTAGCTAACTCCAAATTATAATTTTCTTTTATAAACATATTCCTTAGAAATATGAAGTAAGAAAATATGGTTTAAAAAGATCTTAAAATTTATAAAGGAGATTTTATTAAGAATGCAAACTATAACACCATGGTGCCTTTCAGCAAACCATAAAGAAAGAAAATCTCGGGCTAATATTATAGTAATAATACATTTGATATTTGTTATATTTACTTGCAAGGTAGTAAAGCGCTCTATATATTTTAAAGGTGTAATTAATTCTTGCAACATGCTTATAAGGCAAAGAGAAGGCATAATTATTCTTATTTTAAAGAGAAATAAAATGCAGCTCAAATTTATTGTAGGATTACCCCAAGGACACACAAATTAGTGGAAGAGTAGTGCTGGAGTCTCCACTTCTCAGTAAAGAACACAGTACATTAGCTTACCTTAACACCAGGAACCATTTTTAAATTACTTAAGGAATATAACATTATTTTCAGTATTTTAATATTAGATTAAGGTTATTCTAATTAATAATAATAATATTAGAATCACTGTATAAATAACAAAGTAGAGTGAAAATGGATTGGAATGGCCTTCACATTTCTCCTTAAAATAATCAGTCATGCCAGGATGGCATTATCCAAAAGTACCACTTTATAAGAAAAGTACAATATAAAAAGTGTTTTAAACTGTAAAATGCCCCTCAAAGTAACTATATACTTAGAAATCCTTTAAGAAAGAATGAATGGGTAAATTGTTTTTAAAAAGCATTCATCAAAATGTTGTTCCCTTTTGTCATATAACCTTCCTAAATAGATAGCACGTTTAGAGGAACAATCTTTTTCTATAGTTATCTGAATTCAAGTTTACTAAAGCTATCCTTACTGGGTAAAAGCTCATAGGAGATGATAAATACCTAGTAATTTGGGGGAATTTTTGGTTGCTAAATGTGGAGAGGTTGAGAAGCTGTTAAAACAACAGCTGAGTGGTGAATGGGAATATTTGCAGAGCCCAGTATTAAATAGCATTATACACTTTGTTTAATTTGTACACTTCATATTATTTATAAATTTAAGTATTATAATAGTGTTACACATCTACTATTTAGTATTATACATTTACTATTTACTTATGTTTATTTATACTTATTTTTATCTACATGTATTATTTAGGTTTTTAATAAAAATATATTGATGAAAATTAATATTTAGACCTAAACAAAATGTGGTATTTGATAAATGCCTCCTCTAATGATTTACACCAATAAACAATTGAAAGGGAGCAGGACGCTGTGGGACACCCCCCACCCCTGCCTCTTGTTTATAGAAAAGCTGAAGTCTCCCAGGCCTCCCTGAGTCAGAGAAGAACAGGCCCCAGCAGCTGATTAGGACAAACTTGAAGGCATTAGATGATGGCAACAACTCTGACCACCTATCTCACGATTAACTGAGATTATTCTTCATTTCCCTTTAAAACTTTCATGGCTGAAAAGAATCTTTGGAAATGGTGTTTTGGGGGGATGCTGATCCACTAGATTACAGGCATTCTGGTTAAAAGCAATTTTCCCTTTTGTTACCTAGACTCTTACCCCCAGGATCATACCCCTGCTTCTCCCTCAAATAAAAAAAAAAAAAATGATTATTCTTATCCAAGTGTTAGGAGGCAGCTGCAGAGAAGAAACAAGAATGGGTTAGGACCCACCCAGACCAAGATGGTGGAGGATTTATATTGTATTAGCGTGCTAAGTGACACACCCACCAGCACCATGACAGTTGACAGTTGCCATAACAACAGCCAGAAAAGACTGAAAAACTGGAACAAGGACTGATTGGCTCATCATACCCAGAAGAAGACATGATGGCAGAAGCCTCCCATAAAAGTCTATGTGGCCCAGCCTGGGCTGAGCTGTCCCTATGGCCCATCTTGGCTGACAGCTCTCAGCTCAAGTGCCTCTTCCCTGCTTGAGCACTTTCCTTCCATTTCCCCTTCTGAGCAATAAAGCAGCTGTTCACTTCATCCCTCTGCCTCTTCTTTGCTGTGTTAATTCTTTCACAGCCCGTGGCAAGAACCCACACTTTGGTGCGCTTCTTAATTTAGGAGTCCCTCCATCTGCTAACACAATGTTGAGATTCAAATATAATTGACAAAAATCCTGCAGGATTTCCTTTAGTCTAATCCCCATTTCTACTCTCTAAGAGTTTAAGATTCTATGTCCGAACTTCTAGCTTAAAGGGAAGAGCAATATAAATTCAAAATGTTTAATTTATCATCAGCCACTAATTATGTTAACAAAATCCTGCTTAAAGCAGAGGTTAAAAGAAGTATATAGATAAGGGTAACTACTGGAGTTCAGTAATTCTGTGACACTTCTAGGATTTGGTCTTTATCAATGGCAGAGGATTTTATACTGGCTGAGCAACAGAATCCCTGAGTATACATGTTACAAATATTGATTCCTAGTCTTCTCATCCTCTCTCACCCTGCCCTTCCAGCCCAAGTATAAAGTACACCTCAAAATATGAGAACCTTTGAGGTAAACCATTTTAAAAAATCTTTTATTGCCCCTTATTTGTCTCTACTGAGACCAAAATTGGAGGATATACTGAGTAACTGTGAGATTCCTAACTGTACCTAGAAATTCTTAAGGATGACAGTATCCCCAGTGTTTAGCATAAAGTTTAGTATGCATAAGGTCAATCAGACATTTACTGGGCATGGTTAGAGTTAGACACATGAGCCAATAGAGGCACACAAATATATCCCTATGTGCAAAACAGGTGGCTCAGAAAGCTAGTGCTCCAGAAGTTCTGAGTTGGAAGAAATCTGTGGAAGGCTTTGTTAACAGATATAAATTTGGATCAGTAAAATTCGGGTGCAAAAGTATTCCTCACTGTGAAACAGCTTGGCCTAATGTGTGGCAATTGAAATAAGTTCTCAATTTGAGATTCAACATGGACCCGGACCGGGAGGGCATTTGTTGTTAGAAAACTGAAGAATAAAATGTTGTCAAAACTAAAGGGGAACTTTGAATTCAATGGTAGGATGTGTATATCATATCAAAGGCCAAATTCCTTTGATAAGTGATAATTTTAAGAATGTGTAACTGAGCGACTATTCAGGAGACAGTCTTGAGAGTTTTACACACAACCAGGAGAGGACAAAGGGAAATTGCTGGCTTCCCAAAGCAGGCTTTTTGGGAGAGGGAAACGATGTTGTCCTTTTTGCCTGTGTACACTAATGTTTAGAAGTGGTGAGACAAAGTTCAGAATTCTGACATTTCTAATGAGTTTCTATTGTCATGTATGTTTTGGTTGAAATGAAAAGAAAGTGCACTTTAAAGTGCCTTAAAAAGAAATTGATGTGCTCCGTAATGTTTTTGAATCTCTCATTCTTCAGATCTTTTCTCATCTCAATGTCTCTGTCAAGTGTTAACATTTGCTGTTTTACGTAGCATCTCTGGATCACCGTTGACTGCTACCTAAGCAAACTGCTCCATAAGATGACCCACAGGAGGCACAAATTCACATTTTCTTTACCACAAGATGTTAAAAACCAGCCACATAGACTCTGCAAAGATTTTCTCTCTTGAAATTGAAATGAACTTGATGTTAAGACAGGCAGTAGCCTGCATGTATGAGTTTTGAGTCAAGTTACACAATGATTCCCAGGGGGAAAAGTTTTAAGAAAAGAAAGTAAACCCATTTTTCACAAAAATCTTATTTCTTGGCTATCACTGTCATCATTTTGAAAACGTGGGAAAAAAATAATGGAGAATTTTCACTTAAGACATTTTCATTTAAGTTCAACCAATTGCCACAGCTGTGACTCTATTAATGAATTCAGACTTGTCCTCCTTGGCCAGCTCTGTGTCACAGATTGTGGATGCACTCAGGGAACTCTGGGTTGGCACTTGAAAGAATTGCTTGTAGAAACAGACAGCTCTGATGCAACCGTGAACAATACAAATGCATAATGAATTGTAATAGATAGTGCCAGCCAGCACCAGGGAGGATGGAACTCTAAAAAAGATTATTTAAATCGTCCAAGGTGGCTTCTCTGCAGTCACTTTTGAAGCAGTCTTTCAGATTTCTTCAAACAAACAATCTCAAGTTCTGTATCTTCTGCAGAAAAGCCAAGAAAACAATAGCAACTAATTACCATATATTTAAGACTTATTGGAGTTCCAGGCATTGTGTGAAGCACTTTGTAGACATTATTTAAGAGTCTTAAAAACACAGTGTGGTTAACATTATTGCCTTCATTTTACTGATAAGAAATCTCACAATCATTATTGCAAAAAGCATTTCATCATATTATAGTATAATGAGGATGAGCCACTAGTATCTCTTTCACAAGTGTAATGCAGGTAGCACAGGGCTGTAACAGGCTCTTATTAGAAGATGCTACTGATTTTCTATTTAAATAGTAATATTGACTCAGAGCATTTCACCTTCAAGGAAAATAAGCCAAGGCCTATGATCGACAAATAAAGGACAGACCCTTCACTAGGCTTTTTCATTTCTGTCTCTCACTCATTCAAATGTGCTTTTATTAAATATCCATGATTGCCTTTACATAAGATATTTAAATAAAGGAAGTACTGATCAGACAAAATGGAAAGGAATAACATTTATTCTTTTCCAACTTCTTTTTAAATTAAATATGTCAATGAACTTGTGTAATTCTGGGCTAGTGTCCTCACATTAGTTCTCTACTGTCTGATTTTAACTGAACATACCCCACACTTGTGCTGTGGGGTAAGTTTAAAGGTTGTCCAAAGAAAAATTTCTGGGAGGTCTGCATTTGCACTGAATTATTAATCAAATTGTTAATCTTTATTAGAGCTAGGCCTAGCCTTTTTAAACTACCATGTAAGATAGATGTTTGTTGGACTTCTGTTACCAAGATTTGTCTCACATTTCAGCCACTGGACCTGTATAGTTATAGGAAATTATGTTCTTTTATTTTGTAGCTGTAGTTATAGATTTCTTCCTAACACAAACAAAAAGCCATGCAGATACCTTCTCTTTTATTTGTAATTTTTACTTTTCTTTTCATTGTTACTTTCATTGAGGAAATAATACTCATAATAATTATTATTCTGCTCATTAAAAAAGCAACATTCATTCGAGGAAAAAAAATACATAAATGACTTTACCTGTACAATCATTTTAGGTACGTATGAGACATGAGTTGTCCTTCCTTGAGAGAGATCATGATCACCTTTCTCTATGTTGTCCTGCAGCACATGAGGTATTTATCTACTGTCTACTTTAGAGAGCAAAGTTGTACAATTGTTGTTTTATATTTATTGTTTATACTTAATACATAAGCCCAAGTGTCTAGCTTTCACGATCCATCATAGATTAAAAATAAAGTCAAGCTAAATTGAGGTAGGTGCTTCTGACTGAACTTTAACACCCTGTATTTCTGCCAACTTAAACATTTCCCTCCACCAAAAGACTCTTGCTGTATGCAAGTTACGTGTGAAAACAAATCATGGTCATGCCACTACTGATTTGTACCTGCCAATTTATGATTACTGGTGTTTAACATAATTATGAATAATCATGATTCAGAATATGGAAAGTCACACAAGGGAAACGGGCCAATTCCGATAGGTATCATGTGTAACCAAGACAACCAGTCTTGTTTGCCTGCTGGTTATGAAAATGTTTACTCCATAAATGACTCTAATACAGCCAACAGCTAACCTTGGTATAACTTTAACTGCAGTTTGGGGTAATACTCTCTCCCATAACAATTATCTACATTGTTTAGTTCTGAACTTCTTACAGAATTAAAACTGGAGATTCAATTCAGCCAAAATCAGGCAACTAGTCTATACCATATGTATTTACAATATATTTACTTAAAAATGTATATGGCATGTAATCATACCTGCAACTTTTAGATACTCTATCCTGGTTTAAGCTCAATTTTTCAGTCTATCTTATAAAAACAAGTACAACAAACAGCATGAGAAAGTGACTTACAGTTTAGATAACTACTATGTCTTAGGACTGTTGACTGTGTAATTGTGCTGTTATGTATAAAGATGAAATAATCAACAAACCAATGAAGCAAAAACAGCCAGTGGCACTGGGAAATTGTCTTCCAGATCAGATGGCTTAAAGCGTCTTGTGTATCTCAGTGTTTTTTCTTTTAATGTTAATTATTGCACATTTATATAAAACTAGGTATAAAATCAGCCTAATAATAGTACAGTTAATCACTCTGTCATAAACTGAATACCCCTGAAGTCTTCTGCCACTTTTCCATGATCCCACACCTGGCCCTTGATGGGATAGAAGAATTCATAGTCTAGGACACACACGAGATAAATTAAGTCTGTACTTCTACAAAATCACCCTTCCCATATTTTCCTCTCTTTGGTGTCCCTCCATCAGCTTCATTTCAAACTCCTTCAGCTACAGAGCACCTGGAATTTAATCCCTATTGAACTATAGATTATGCTGGAAACTTTTAAGCGCCTTCAACAGAAATACTATATTTGACGTAATACACCAACGTATCTCCATGCTTAGTCATCTTGAGAGCTAGGGTGGCAGCAGCTTGCATTTCAAGCACATGTCTGGTATGCCCAGGTCTTAAGGTTTCTTCTTCCGCTGAGGAGAGAAACACAACACCTACCATTAAGGCTAAGCCAACAGGCTAAGGGATCCATGAAGAAGGAGGCTGTTACTAAATTGACGTACTTCCAGAGAGGAAGGGCAAGTAGAGAAAAGCTTTTCCAGTCTAAGGGAGTAGGTAAGAAAAACTGACAGAGCCAGGGAAAAATCTGTGCATCCTCATCTCCCCTCTTCAAAGGTGGAAAGTCCAGAAAAAAAACTGTATTAGAAAAACTCAGATGAGTGTAAGATAACCTGAGAACACAAAAATGTGTGGCCTGCATCCTGAGGCCTCTGGTAGGAGCCAGCTTGGTGACATACAAATATGGCACAATGGTGAGAGGGGTGGGTGGAGAAGATTGGTGAGATCAGTAAGATCAACACGGTGCTCCTTCCATCATGCTGTCTTCTTTGGCCAGGAGCTCTTAGAAGGTGTTGAGAGAGCCAGGGGGCTGATACAGGCTGGCCTGGGATCTTGACAGAGCACTAGGGCTTGAGGATGCCTTGAATGCAATAAGCATCCTGTTGCATCATAGTGGTAACCAGTACAGGAACCATCCCGACCCAGCAGGATCCAGAACATGGCACATGTGTGGATTTTTGACACCATTATCCCTTTCCTCCATGAGTTCACAGAAGTCCCTATATGCCCAGAAGCCACACTGTAGAGATAGAAATCTACAAAACTGAACCTTACTTGAAAGAGACTGAATCATTTCAAAGTGATACACAGAGCAGCATGATTACTTCATCACCTCCTGCCATGTTACTCTCAGATGAGGGCGTAGGAGGATCAGAATGACTTGACCATCCTTCCATTCAGTACACAGAGGCTTCAAACAGAATAGACTAATTCTTTACAGCAAAAGGGACAATCAACCACTGCTTGCTTCAGTCTGGAGAGAGAATTGAGAGTGAGGAAATTGGTACCCAACCTTCTGATTCTGTGTGGTTATTTCCATTCTCACCCTCCTTTTTAAACTGTCCTCTTTCCACTTGACATGGTTTGGCTGGCAGTAAACTGGGAGAGGTTTGGCTGACAAGGCAGGGGTGGCTTTCTTTTGATGTCTTTGGTTATTAAAGTTTTTTTTAGTGAAGAAACACTCCAGCAGCTGCCAGCTTCTTACCAAAAAACAAAACCACAAAACCAAGATGCCATTTTTCAACAACTGTATGAATCATTCCTTTTTCCTTTTTATTCTAAACTCTGTCTAAAGCTACTTTTTGTCTTCTTACATTGTCATTTTTTTCTCTTAAAAAAAAAACAAAAACATTGCACCTATAAGAACTTGCCTGGGCAAAGGAAAGAGGGAGTTGTATTACAGTTAGTTCTAATTAACTAGACAAAAAAAAATCTGTAAAGTAATAGATGATCTGTATCATTCCATAATCCATTAAAACCTAATCTATATTTACAATCCACTAAACCCAAGAAATGCAAAATACACATTTTCAAGTACATGTGGAGTGTTCACTAGTTTAGGGCATTTGCTGAGCTATGAAACAAAACTCAGTATATTTTAAAAGATTTGCAATCATACAGCATATACTCTCTAACTGCAATGGAATCAAACAAGAAATTAGTAACAATCAGATATTTAGAGAAAATCTTAAGTACTTGGAAATTAACACACTTCTAAATAGTTCATGGGTGAAAAAAAATAAACCACTAGGGAAATTAGAAAACATTTCAAACTATGTTAATGGAAATACATCATAGGAATATTTGTTGAATGCTAACATAGTGCTTAAGGGAAATTAAAATTGTTACTTACTGTTGCATAACTTAGGGTTGGTTAGCTACCTTGTCTAAGTTAGAGAAAAATGTCAGTGGAAGTGTAAGCAAATCTTGAGAATGTATGTGATATGTGTGTAGAGAGGGATTTTTAAAGTAAATGCTAGGATTAAATGTGTTGTAACAATATTTTGGGATAAACTTTCTTCAGTGATTAAGTATCTCTGAAATATCACTATAAGGCAATGAGAAGATGTGATGTTATACCCTGATGTTTGTTTTTTGAGAGCATTTAATGGCATTCATCTAATGCATAAAGCAAAGTTAAATATACGATATACAGATGAAAACCTTACCTACTTACATAGCACCTAGTTTATTACTGTTGTTTGGTACAAACATCCCCTTAGAGATAGAGCTTCTTACATACTAAGTATTCACAGCACAGATTGAAACACAGTAGAAGTATTGTTCAGATGGAAATTCATTGGTTTAGAGACTGGATTGAATTGAAGGGAGAAGTAGATGGATTTTTCTGGGTGTAATAATTAGTAAATGCTGCTAATTTTTATAAATGCACGGAGGCTTTTCAGGGCTTTTAGGGTAACTGGAATACTTTTTGTGCTTTCTGACATTTGAGTTCACGGATTATTAGTGGATAAGTATCATTTGTTAAGAAAAGAGGGGATTTGGACATGTGCACAGGGTTTGTTTTTTAATGCAGCTTCATTAGCTGCATTATAACCAGAATGTCCTTGTTCAATATTTAACACTGATATTGTTCTCCTCCTATAAGCCCTCCTTCAGGCAGCTTTCACTGAAAGCCAGTCCGGATCCCCAAGCGGAGGAGCTCTTGCCTTCCTGCCTAGTCTCTTAGTTACTTATGTCTGGTCCTGTCTTTATTTGTGCTTCCCATGTTCCTTTTTGATATATATATTCACAAAGCCTAAAATACTCACTATCTGGCTCTTTTCAGAAAAGTTTGCCAATCCCTGATATAGTAGGTTATCATGTCAATATGTCATATCAAATTTTCTCTTTAACATTTATATTGTGTAACTCTGATAAAAAAAAATCTAGGCAGATTTTCACACTAAGTGAAGTAAGCCAGAAAAAGAAAGAAAAATACCATATGATATTACTTATATGTGAAATCTAAAAAAAATGAGGCAAATGAACTTATTTACAAAATAGGCTCACAGACATAGAAAACAAACTTATGGTTACCAGGGGGAAAAAAGAGGGACAGTGAAGGGATAAATTGCGAGTTTGTGATTTGCAGATACTAACTACTATAAATAAACCAGATAAACAGCAAGGCTCTACTGTATACCTTGTAATAGCCTGTAATATAAGGAATATGAAAAATTACATCTATATACGTTAAAAACTGAATCACTATACTGTATAACAGAAATTAATACAACATTGTAAACCAACTATACTTCAATTTAAAAAAAATCTAGGTAGAGTTATTTGAAATATACTTTTCTGGGGAAAGACAACGAACACATCCAGTGCTGCATGTATTTGAGTAGGCTACAGATTCTACCTCTCCTGGACTACTTTGTTTCATGATCTCTAACTTCACAGTGAATTTTGGATAGCAATCATAAAAATATAGAATATAAAACTGTAAGTGGATTTGTGTAATTTCATCAGCACTGAGTAATAATTTACTGTTGTCTGGACAGTAAATTAATTACTGAGAGCAATTAATACCATCATCTTTGGGAACAGAAATGACACCTTTTTTGAAGCACCTCTGACCTTGTGGGCTCTCAGTAAATATGAGCAATTCAAATATCTTTAAAGCCCTTAAAAATAATACAGCAGTATTTGTTCTCTTCTAATGCAGGGAACTGTGTACTTTGTGGATGATGAGGAGGGACAATACAATTGTGAATCAAAAATGAGAGACAGGGACAAGAAGAGAATAATGGACTATAAGACAGGAGCTTGAGGAACAACGCTTCTTCCTTTTAACAAAGAAGCTTGTCCAGAACAGAAATTGTTATTACCTGGTTGGTTTTTCAAAAGAAAATAATGTTTTGCTATGACTGGCGGCAAGAATTCAAAGGAAAAGAAAATGGTGGGTAGCTAAATCTTTAACTCCTTTTTTCTCTTTTAAAGTCTTTTGTGGGGGTGACAGAAAAAGGCTGGGGGAGGGAAGCTGTGAATTGGGAAAGAGGTTCATACTCAAACCCAGCATCTTCCATGAGGTAGAGAGAAGTTTAAGAACGATGTGAAATGATGTGTAAAAATCTCCCACACTAGTATTTTTTAATGACTCTGACTGCTCTGAAAATATTTAGATAAGGATAGATAGGGAGTATTGAGCATGAAATTAGGCCACAGTCTGCTTTTGTGAAGTTGTCCTCTTCAGAGCTAAAAAGAGTATCGAAATTCCAGACTCAGTCTTTTAGTACCATCTGACAGTCTAAGCGGTGACAGTTTATGATCCACATTCTACACCTGTTAAGTCTATATCCTGAAATATTAACAGCCCACTAGAGAAGACCAAAGGTGAAACCAATACTCATAAAACAGTCCCAGAATATTGGCCTGATATTCATTTTAGAGCTTTCAGGCTGTAAATTATGTCACTCCTTGGTAGGCCAAATAGCTCATTGTATTTTAGGGACCTTGAAGCAAGAAGAATTTACCCAAATTTATAGATCTTAACAGGTGAACTTTGTTGAGGTGAATTTCTTGATTTTGTTTTCTTAGTCTCAAATAAAACAGTCAATAAAAGCATTTTAAAAACTGTATCTGCAATAATAGAGCCTATTGAAAATACAATCTGAGATTCTTTGGGGGGGCCTGACCCAGGCCTCAGAAAGAGGCTGCTTTATTGGAAGCTATTCTGACATCATTTTTCAGACTGCCTTGCAGTCTTGGGACCAGGGATGGGAGTTGTTTTGTAACTACGGGGTGTGGATAAGGGTCTCCCATGCCCGGGGCTCAGATGAGGGTGCTCCTGCCAGTGGCAGATGTGGTCCTAATGGAATAGGCCTTGAGGGCTCTGGGCCCTCCGCTACTGGAGAATCTCAGGGCATTGCTGCCCATGGTTCCCCCGAAGGTCAGCTGACTGCCAGCACTGCCGGTGGAATTCACCACAGAGATGTTCATGGCTCCCACTCCATCTTCGGTCAACCTGCTCTCCTCGCCCTCCAGCAACTTGCGGTAGGTGGCAATCCCGATGTCCAGGGCCAGCTTGATATTCATCAGCTCCTGGTACTCCCAGAGCTGCCGGGCCATGTCCTGCTTGGCTCGTTGCAGGGCAGCCTCCAGGTCTTCCTGCTTGGCGCGAGCATCCTTGAGTGCCAGCTCCCCACGTTCCTCAGCCTCAGAGATGTCAGCCTCCAACTTGGCACGCTGGTTCTTGATGCTGTCGATTTCAGCCTGCAGCCTCTGGACAGCCCGGTTCATCTCCGCAATCTAATTTCGGGTATTCCGGAGTTCATCCCCATGCTTCCCAGCCTGTGCCTGGGGGTCTCAAACTTGGTCTGGTACAAGGTCTCGGCCTCAGCCCGGCTGCGGTTGGCGATCTCCTCATACTGGGCCTTGACCTCGGCGATGATGCCGTCCAGGTCCAGGAAGCGGCTGTTGTCCATGGACAGGACCACGGACATGTCTGAGACCTCGGACTGCAGCTCTTTAAACTCCTCCTCGTAGAGAGTCCTGAGGAAGTTGATCTTGTCTTTCAAGGCGTCCACCTTGGCCTCCAATTCCACCTTGTTCATGTAGGCAACATCTACACCCTTCTTCAACACCAGGAACTCATTCTCGGCAGCCATGCTACGGTTAATTTCATCTTCGTACTTATTCTTGAAGTCTTCCACGATGTCCTGCATGTTCCGAAGCTCCACCTCCAGGCGGCCCCCATCCAGCTGCAGCGTCTCAAGCTGCTTCCGCAGGCAGGCAATGTAGGCCTCAAAGATGCCCGGGAGGCGGCTGCTCTTGGTCGACTTCTGCTCCTGAAGCAGCGCCCACTTGGTCTCCAGCAGCCTGTTCTGCTGCTCCAGGAACCACACCTTGTAGATGAAGGAGGCGAACGTGTTGTTGAGGGTCTTGATCTGCTCGCGCTCCTCCTGGCGCACCTGCTGGATGGAGGGGTCGATGTCCACCTGCAGCGGGGTCAGCAGGCTCTGATTGATGGTGACCTCGTGGATGCCGGCGCCCACGGGGCCCCCGTAGGATGAGTGCATGGCCACGCGCGGCCTCAAGGCTCCCAGGCTGTAGAGGCGGCTTCGGCTGCGGCGGCTGCTGCGGCTGCTGCTGCCGCCGCCGCCGAAGCCCCCGGGGCACATCGAGCTCAGGCGCACCTGGGTGCCGCGCCCCGGGAAGGCGGCGGAGAGGGAGCTGAAGTGGAAGTACATGCTGGCTGGACTGGGCTGGGCTGAACGGCGGGCGACAGGGGGCCGAACTCCCAATCTGAGATTCTTTATGAAATTTTTACAAAAGTTAATTTTCTGGCCTGGATAGTTGTTCAATGCTATTTGGCTGTAGAGGAGCTGAACTCAGCGAGGAGGCTTATAGTTAATTATCTCCTCCTGCTATACTCACATGTCAAAATGAAATAAGACAAGCCTCCTTTTATTTTATTTTATTTTATTTTATTTTATGATCCAGGGATAATATTTGGGGATCATTTGTTTTGTGTTTATTTGTTTGTATATTTGTGAGTTCAGATGAAATTGGAACATACTTTACATCCACTAAAAAGAACAAGTTTTTGAGATCTGGACTGGTAATTTTTGGTATTTCTGACTCTGGAACCAGATTTAACATCTTGTTTCCTTAATTAATGAGCTAAGTAAATCTTTGACACATGTTTATTCTTTTGCAGACAAAAAAAATATTGCCTGCCATTCTGATAAACAATAAGTGTTGCCCACCATCAAGCCGTTAGCCACAGCAGCCACCAGGACGGTGAGGCCTGGAGGCAGTTCAGGATGGAGGAAAACAGGATATTGGCCCTAGATAGTTAAGATGCATATCTAAGGAATAATTTCAATGAGCCCAAACTCTTGCTTCTACTCATACATAGAAAAGCAACAAAGTCATTAACTTGAAATGTCTGTCTTTTGTGATCGGCAATAATCTTCTGGTGTTTGACTACATTTTTTTTTCTAGCAAAAACTCTGATGTATCCTGGCTCCTCCCTCTTCTTTGAAGCGATTCCTCAGAGCCCTCTGAAAGCCTGTCTCCCAGACTATAGTACGCAGTAAGTACTCTCTGAATAACACATAAATTGCATCTTCTAGGTTATGTGTTTTTCTTCAGTTAACACTATATTTGTATTAGTCATGTTTTCAACTTTTAAAAAGTGATATATGATCAAAAATATAATTATCTACTTTAGGTTTCATACTTAACTTTTTATAATTTTATTCTGATAATTTTTTCACTTTGAAATTTTACTTCAACATGTTGTTTTAATTTTCTTTTTAAACCATTAGCTTTTAAAAATCTTAAAATGGCAACATTTGATGATTACTTTGCTCTTGGTCCTGGAAATTTCTGTTAAATGAGAGGAAAAGATTAAATTTCTCTAAATCAACTAATTAATTTAGGTTATCACTCTGTTTGAACATAAAAATCACTGGGTCTATTTCTTGGTAATTTATCATTGTCTTACTTGTGTTAAATTTGCAACAGTATTTTCCAATCAGTAAATTCATTGATAGCTTTGATATCTACATTCCCTTCTAGTCATTTCTATACTAAAGAAAGCTGAGAGAATATGCATTTTGACTATGATATGCTACTTATTTAGGAACAACTGTGATTGAGTGAGTGAGAGCTGGAACTGGAGGAAGAGGAGTAAATATCAATGGTTGAGTGTAGAATGTGGTCAGTAGGAGTAATAGGAAGATAGTGGTATTAACAGTGAAAAAATTTATTTTTAAATTATTTTTCATAAGGAACATGAGCTAATTATTTTTAGTAAATTGCACATGGAAAAAGAACAATGAAATATGTATATATTTTGCTTTACCTTTGGATTTCTTATAGAATGACTTTCATTTTTATGTACACAATGAAACCAGTTACAGTATTTTAAATGACTTGGAAACCAGGATCAAATTATATTTTGTCAAATAATATTTAAATTATTCTTGCCTGCCTTATTCTGGAGATTTTATAAGCTGGATAGAATAGTTGGTCTTGGTTAGTCAATAAGTCTTCATGACCATCAATTTTCTTCAGTAGGTCTTGGATACCAATCTATAATTTAAGTAATTACTATGGTATTAGCTTAATTGCTTAGCCAGGAAACTCTTCCTAACCAGTTACTGACAAACAAAAACAACAACAGGATATAACTCCTATTTTTATTTCAAAAATAGCAATTAAATTCAGCAAATGACAGGTTCAACTTCTTTATTACATGATCAATGCAAAAGCTGAGATCCTGTTACAGATGACACTGAACTAGTCTTTTCCAGATAAATACAGAGTTAAAGGAAGAAATTGCCATTAAATAAAAAAAAGATATTTTATATTATTTTCAAGGAAAATATTTTCATTCATAAGTATTACATTTATTAAGGGATATCCTAATTTGTATTTTTTACCTGCAGTCACAGGACCGTATATTTGGGTGGTGTTCCATTTAGAAACACTTTAGGGTGTCAGTTCCTACTTTATGTGTTGGTTGACTGCATGATGAATATACAGAAAATATATCTGAATTTCATTGGAACCATGGGAGAAGAAGAAAGGAGACTTAACTATGTGTGTATTTTTTTCTACATATATATTTTTACATTTGATACATTCCAGATTACGTTGAGAGCCAACATTTCCATTACTGTGAAAGCTTATTTTTCTTGTCTTTAAGTGTAGACTCTAAGACTCTGGACAGAGTTGAAATTCTATCCTGTCCCTATAATTATTGGTATGAAGTAATGTATGAAGAATTGATTAATTAGGTTCATTTTGGATCGACCATAGTATTTTAATTTCTGGTCAGGTAGGTAAGGGATGATGCTTCTGCTTTGTAGGGTAGAAAATTCATTATTACAGGGATGTACCCAAAAAATGTGTGTGGCTTTTTATTTACCTATAACGGATACAATTCATCTGAGACCTCAATAATTCAGTGGGGATAACTGGGGTGGGGAAAACTTCAATTTGCAAATTCAAAGTATATCATTTTCTTTCAGCGTAGATAGTTTCTTTCTAGTTGAAACAATTTAATTAGATAAACCATTGGTCAATTCAAAAATCAACTTTTTTTAGTCAGGACTATGTGTCCTGTGCCTGTCTCCTTTATAAGAGGGCATCAAGATGAAGCGGAAATTTAGGGTCCTCATTGGAGGGATGGAGTGCCCCATTATGGTTTTGTGCTGGTTTGGATTTGCAATGGTTGATGGCTGACATCCATCAACTTGTCTGATCCAGTCTGATCCAATCCATGGGTGTCTTGTTGGTGTTCATCAGTGAAATCTATGGCTAGGAAATTATGGTCTATTTGTATTGACTAGGGCAGAACCTAATTATTTTCCCTCTTACTGCATGCTATCTTGATCTTAGATGGCACTACAAATCCCTTATTTGTTCTAGTTGTGTCTTTCACTTGCTCCCTGGTACCTGCCTTAAAGTTCTTTGCTTTGAGGAATGCACTGATTTCCTCATTGTAACTACCTTTTTAACCATTTCCACCTACTGCCTCAATCAACACTGTTACAACTCTCCTCTCCCTGCCCCAGCGAGAGGATGGTCTCACGGTACCTACTGGTCCCAGAGTACAAAGTGAAAGATAGGGCCAAAGCTCCTGCTTCCAGTTCTCCCTTCAACTCAACTAGTACCTATCTCCCATGATTTTCAGCCTGAGAGGTGTAGGTAGATCATAATACACATCTGGAAGGTTATTTTCTCTGCCTCTCCTTTCCTTCCCAGTATCACCTCTTCAGGAAGAGAAAGGCTTTCTGCTCTTTCCTCCTTTCTGAAAGAAAGTTGCTGATGCCAAATCATGGGTTCATGGTTTGTAATAAAACCCTGCAATGCAATTTGCTCAAACTTATTCTTAATACATTAATGGGAGCTAAAGAAATTTGTAAAATATTTTGTTTCTTAACATATTTTGACATTGAAGCCTATTGACTAGCTGAAAAATTACACCTTGGTTGTCAAAAGCTGAATGTTTTCTTTTTCCCTGGATTTCTACTGTCATCTTCATAACTATCCTGGAGGCAAATGGATGTCTCTGAAACTATTTGTTTATTCTTTTATTTGGCAAAAAATTTTTTGAGCATACATTATGTGCTTGGCACTGTGTCAGGTGCTTATGTGGTAGTGGTGGAGGCAGACAATAAGTCAGAGATAAGGAAGGTATTAGAAAGTGACAAATGCTAAGGAGGAGAGTGAAGCAAAGAAGGGCAACTGGAAGTGTTGGGCGGGAAATTTGTGCTAGTCCTCAAGCTGGGGCTAGGAGTGGGGAGTGAGTGGGAGGTGGGGTCAGGGGGCACTGAGAATATGACATTTGAGAAAAATCTGAAGGAACTGAAGAACATCATTATTCAATATCTGGGGGAAGACCATTTCAGACAGGAAAAATAGCAAGTTCAAAGGCTTAAGGGCAGGCATTGTATCTGCTTGGATCAAGAAAGGAGTTGGAGATGAGGTCAGAGAGGTAATGAGTAATCAGAACATACAAGACCTTGCAGTCAGAGATGGACTTTGACTTTTGTATGGGTCAGGAGGACACTTTAGCCTTTGAAGTGAGGAATGACATGATCTGAAGCAAATTTTCACAGTCTGTAGGAGAGTAACGGGGAAGTAAGGAGACAGTCGGAAGTGATTGTGGTAATAAAAGTAAGGGATGATGGTGGCTTAAACCAAGCCCCTGGCTAGGAGGAAGTGGCTAAATTCTGCATCTATTTTGAAATATAGAAACATGTGTTTTGAAATGATTTAATAACAAGCCAGATATGGAAATTAAAGGAAAGAAAAGAAACAAGGATGGCACCAAGATTATGGTACTGAAAACTTGAAAAAATGGAATTGTACTGACCTGAAAAGTAAAATGAGTACATTTGCAGTGAGGAGGACATCAGGAGTTTAATTTTGGACTTGATAAGTTTGACATGTCTATGGGATATGCCAGTGGAGATGCTAAGCCCGCAATTAGATCTGCAGGTCTGGAATCAAGGGAGAGGTTCTGGGTTGGAAACATTCTTTACATTATGACCGTGTTGTTCTTAATTCCTTACCTAAGAGTGATAAAAGGTTGCCTTATTTGACATGAAAGAAACAAAAACAGAATAAATTGAAAGAAGTTAATGGAATGCCTAAAAACCAAACCAAAATTTTGGTTAATAATGGATTTGCATGAACACTTAAAATCCACCTCTCACCCCCTCAACCAGAAATACTAAAGTAAAAAGATCATAGATGGAAATTATTCAACAGTTCTTAATAATTGATAGTACTCAGATTATGTTTAAGTTACAGTTATCTCTGTGGCTTGTTCCTTCACCTCCTTCAGGTCATTGCTTCAATCACTTTCCTCTTAATGAGGGCTACCCTGATCAATGTATCTAAGTTTCAGACTAATTTTTTCAATCCTTCCATTACAAACCTCCTTAAAATGCTTTATTTTATTTTTTGTTTACCAATAGCATTTGTCACTTTCTCAATTACTATGCGATTTACTATTGTTTGTTCATTGTTGCAGTGAACACAGTTTGTGCAAAGCTCTCCATTCTGCTGGCCTCACCTATGATTCCAGCTTTGGCCATGGGCACTGGTTCCCTGAGGGCTTTGACCAGCTTCAGATAGCTTGTCTGAAATCTGACCCTGCCTCATTGTAGACTCACATCTTAAATTCCGGCCTTAGGGCTTCTTTGCAGACTTCCTTTGGGAATCAGCTGGGTACAAAATCAGTGTAACCTGAAGGTGGGGGAGTTAATCTTGTAGGGCTACCATTGGCCAATGGGAGGTGAGCATTTTCTTCCCTCAGGCAGATGTTCCTGGACGCTTTTCATAAAGTATCCCAAGGGACAGAACAGTACTCAACCAGAGTGGTGGCCAACTTAGTGCATCCATTAATTGATTCTTCCACCATTCTTCTTTTATCCCAGCCTCATCCCACATCTAACTCCTGTCCACTGAGATCATATTCCTAAATTAACCACTTACACTTAATTAACCCTTGGTCACAGGCTTTGCTTTATGGAGAATTCAGGCAAAGAATTTTTTTTTTTTTCTGTCTTCTACCACTTCATCTGTCCAAAGGTAGCTGATAAATCCTAAGCATCCAGAAGACTGGCATCTGACAGGTTCTCAGCAAGTATGTGTTGAAATGAATTGAATGTAATTTGGTTCTCTAATTACTAAATCAGGTAGAGAATAGGAGTTTGGGACCCCAGTGCTGAAGTACAACTATCAAAGTGATCTATTGCCTCATAAGTCATTGAACTACACTGTAGGGGAGTTCGAACTGGTACAGCAACAGAGAGTAGGGTTAAAGGGTCTGCATTCAGAGGCACGCTGCTTGGGTTGTGTGTCACTTGCTACATGTGTAGGCTTGGAAAGTTCTTGAACTTTCTGTGTGATGCAACTTCCCCATCTCTAAAATGGAGACAATGGAAATCTCTAAATCAACTAGTTGTGAGAAATAAGTAAGTTAATATATATAGAACATACATGGCAGGTAGTAACATGTTTGAGTATATAAAACATACATGTTTTCTATTATTATTATTATTATTATTATTATTATTATTAATATTAATTTTCACCACACATATTAGGGAGACCCAGCATCAAATTAAAACAAGAGGACAATGCCAAGTTTTAAAGAAATCTAACCAAAGGTCACCATTTTCCTATATTTTACTTGTTTTAGTTACAATTAATATTTACTCTGATAAACATTTAAACAAAATGGAAATATATAAAGTTCCACAATATGTTCCACTGCCATAGCCCTGCTAAAGTTTCATTTTATTCAAGTATAAATTTATTTGTTTGCTAATACTATCAGCCCGGTTTATAAATTAATTAACCAATTCATGATAAATACTAAAATTTTATCATATACTACCTTTTATTTGGGCCCCAATGCCAGAAGCAGACAATGTCAACTGATTTTGCTACTCTGAAGCTTATGGATAAGACATCACACTATGTTTCAGAATCCTGAAATTTCATCATTTGTGAAGTGGAGATTGCCATGCCTACCCCACCATGTTTGAGGGAATATTAGGTGTCACCGTGTTCATGAAGGGGTCAAGCACAGCCTCTGACATGTAGTTGAAGATCAACAGCATTAACTGAAATCAGAAATAATTGGAATAAAACTGCTTGGAATCCCATCCACGTCCCCACACTTCTCTGAGTCTAGAGCTGTGATTTTTCTTAAGAATTCAAACACAATGTTTGAGTCCTACACATGTCTCATTAGTACTTGGCAAATGGAATATTTCCATGAAAATAAATGTTCTGGAGATGAGTATTTGAAATAGAAATCTTTTCATTAGTCATAACAGCAGCACCAGTGACAGAGTTATTTCAGCTGTATTTCAATTTGCAATTTAATCTAGTAGGTCATAATGAGAATTACTAAAAGCAACCAAATCTGAGTTCTTTAAATTCTTTTAACTCAGCATTATGTGCTGAGCAAATGCGCTTATTAAACAAGCTGCTTATAAGGCATGATACCTTGGTTCAGATACTAACTTATATGCTGAGTGTGATTTTTAAGGTAATAAAAATAAGGTAATAAATGGAACATTAGACTTGTGTTAAAAAATTAATCTCTAACTGGATGACCTTGACTTAACCCTTACTTTTTAAGTCTATAAAATATGTGGTTATGGCAATGTAGAAGAAGATTGTAACAGATAGCTCCTATTTCCTACATTGGCATTTTTGCCAAAAATTCTGCAAGGAAGGTCCTGTATACCTTTGAGACATTGTTCCTTTAGCAGTTGGAAACCTCAGAGTGAGATTCAAAGACTGAGTATCTCCATGAATCTGAAGGAGGAAAGAAATCTGCTTAGTTTTGTTGCAGATGGCTGCCAACTTCAGGATGTGCCACAGACTTTTTCTACTATCAGGTGATTTATGAATATCAGCTAATACCCACGTTAGCACTTTTACTGCTTTTAGGTTAAGTGCCATAAGTTCATGGGTTCTGTAACCTCACATGTAATAAAAATCAAAAAGATGAGAAAAACATGATTTTTAATCCATCCACCCTCTAATGTGAATTTATTTATGATCACTTTGACTCCTGAAACTATTCAGTCCTAATCACACATTATTAGTGAGATGATTTAGCATAATAAAATTGTGCCTTTTTACATCAGTGCTAATTAAGTGCCTGAGGCACAACAGGTACTAAATTAAATACTGTAAATTTAATTTACTGTAGTAAATTCCTGTGGAGTTTCATTCAGGGAGAAATGATTATTACTAAAGTAAACCATAATACTGAAAGAAAACCCATATGATGACATTTTTTAAAGGAATTTCTGTTAAAATGAACTAACATTTTACTTGAAATAATAATGAATAATTAATGAAAAGGATTGCAGCTGTATAAAAGCTTTCACTAAAATCATTTTCAGAATAACTCTTCAAAATTATGATTCTAGAATCTAATTATCCCTTTCTGCAGCCTTAAGAATGTATTTAGATGATTTGAGGCTACATACAATGTTAAATCTCAATAACCAAAAATCCCAGACATGGAGATGAAAGCATTCTATTAACTCTAAACTGGGATTATCATTTTTCAAAGGTCTTTCCTGCCTAGTTTTAAATGTCTGGCGCTAAAAATGATAAGCAAACAATTCTGTCAATAGACCTCTTGTGTTCCTTAGTCTGTTCTTCTCAAAGTGACAAAGTGCCTTGATTCCAGCAGCGATTCTGCAGTCTGCTTTCTCCTTGGGTTTCCATTGTGACCGTTTAACTGCTGAAATGGAGCCCAGAATGGAGAATCAATCATACAATCTGAACATTGCAAGTGATACCAAAGAGGTAAATGAACTCATCCCTCTGCCTCGAGGAAGGACAAACTGTGCCCAAATATTTCCAGAGGCATAACTTTGCATCCTAATGAGAGAGAAAAACTAAGGAGTGGGAATTCCTCAGGAACCCGTTTGCATACTTTTGGTCTATTTCTATGCTAATCCAGTTGGCAAGTACTGTTCTAAAGTGTACAGGGTGGAGCTCCCGGTGCAGCCAGATTAGCACGTGACTAGGATTAGGCATCTAGCTGCTGCAGATTCATTCATTTGCCTGAGAAAATTCTTTTTACAGATTAAACAACCACATAGAATACAACTACTTTTATACATTTTACTTTACATGGATAAACATTTCTGTTCTCAGTACTTTTCCATCTCTCCCCTCCCTTCAATTCCCTCTCCATTCTTTCACTTTTAAATTTGGTCTTCTTTCTCCCTGGCCTGCTCTTTGACTCTCCACCCTGGGTAATGACACCACTAAACTGGAAGTTTAGCTCACTACCTTGGCACCATCTTTTTTTCTGACCGTTTATATCCTACTGGATGCCAAACTCTGTCATTAGTGCTTTAAAAATGACACCTGCATCAGTCTCTCTTTTCCATTTTGTTGCTACTATCTTACTTCAGGCTTTTATTACGTTTTGCTTGGATACAAATTAATTTCCCTGCTCTTCCCCTTGCTTTGATTTCTCTCCAGCTCCTAAGTATCTTATACATCGCTGTCTGGGTGGTCAGGATAAAGCACAGCTTGGACTTTAATCTTGGATTGAAACCTTCAGAGATTCCTCACTATCTTCCCAGACAACCAAACTCCTTGACCTGGCTCTTACACCCCTGTCCCTGCCACTGCCAACATTCATCTTATGACCCAGTTCCAACCTAACTTTCTAGCTTGACCATCCACTGTTTCTCTTTCACATGGGTGAGTCTTCCTAAACTACACAAACTTTTCTCAACACACTCTAGATTTTCTTATGTATTTTACCTAATTCCACGTTTTTGGCATCTTGCTTCCTTCATCTGAAATTTCATTTTTCCAATATTTACCTACTGAAATCTGCCTCCTCCTTCAGTTCCTAATCAACATAGCAACTAACCAGCCAACCAACCAAACAGTAATAAAAGCAGCTGCATGTGACCCTGTGCTGCTACCATATCAGGACCATCCTAAATATATAAACTCTAATCCCTACCCAAATGCCGACTAGGAAGATATTATTATAACCAGTTCACAGGTGAAGAAACTGACATTCAGAAGTGTTAGTAATTTGTACACTGGCTGCACAACTAATAAGTGGTATGTGGCATATCCAGGTAGTTACTAACCTAATACTTTCTTCCTTTTTTTTTCTTTAGCAGAACCCTGATTTTTTTTGGGGGAAAGGGTAAAACAGTGTGACTAACTAAAACAAAAAAGAAAGCAAGAAACTATGTATCTCAACCTCTCTTGTAGCAAAAAGTGAGCTTTCTAATGTCATTCTAGCCAAGAAGATTTAGGTGGCAGTCTGCTGGGCATTTTGGCAATATTGTGTTGTCTCTTCCATGTCCCTTCTTCCCTCCTTATTCTTTAGGAAGTAGGGCTGAGAAGCCTGGGGAAGCAGGGACCATCTTGGGACTACCAGGTTGAGAGTCTAACACTAAAATCGGTAGAGAAAAACGAGAGGAGCCTGGGACTCTGATGGTACTGGGAAGGAGATTCTGCACTGTCAGCTGTCCAGAAATTCTTGCTGGGTAAAAAGACCAAAGCTTAATTTATACCTTGGGGTTTCTGTTGCTTATACCTGAACACAATTCCTAACTGGTACACGATAGAAATGGATTTCATACCTGCATCTGTGTTACCTGGTTTCTCCTTTATACTACACCAGCACTACATCCCTCACAGGTCCACTTAAATCTTACCTGAATCCCCATCTCAGAAACACATTTTTGTTTTTTCTGCGCTCCCATAAAATTCTGGGCTACTTTCAAGGGCCTTATGATGTCCTCTTTTTATTTGGAGTTTTTACTATAGACTGCGAATTTCTCAAGAACACAGGCTACAACTTCCTTCTTTTCCTATACTTAGAAAACACTGAACAAATGTTTACAGTGTTTGATTAAAATTCAGAAAATTCACTGTGTGGTTTCCTATTGTCTGAGTCTTCTACAAATTTGTTTTAATCTTCTTTAAATTTGTTAGGGACACATGTAACCCAAACCAGACTGATCTGGGTTCCCAACGAGTCTGCCAGAAATGAGCTCCCTCAGCTCTTCTTGTGAATTTCTCGGTTTACTGCCCTAGGGGTGCTTAGAAACAAAGCCCTCCAGTTGGCTCATCTGCCAGGTCTCCTCATTCCCCCCCCCCCCCCAGGGGCTGCTCTGGGGCTGCTCTGAGGCTGCTGAGACCACCACTCTGCCCATTCCAGACTTAGGGGAGGAAATGCTGCTCTTAGAACCTTTTTACTCCATACTGAACACAGATCTTTTCCTAATTACTCATTGCACAACTGAGACCAGGCTATGTCTCAAAGAAAACAGCAAAGAGAGTTGTGAATGATGCAATGGGAGCACACAGATTACATTCTGGATACTGTATGTCATAACTGGTTTCCAACAGCTGATGAATTTTCTTAGTATTGTAACAGCATTATTGCCAATTTTGTCAATTGCTAGAGATACAGGGGAATTGTCACTAATTTTAACACATAACAGTTGAAATTTTTTAATGTGGTGATAAAGTCTTGATTTCAAGTATTTTAAAGAGCTAGGAAGTGAGTGTAGATATGTTTTTAAGGTACTTTGTGGAAAAAGGAAAGGAGTGAATAGCAGGACTGGGGTTGGAACTTAAGGAAGTGTTACAGACCAGGTTTTTTGCTAAATAAAGAAACATAAGAAGAAGGAAGAGGGAGACTGAAAGGAAGAGAAGTAGAATTAAAAAGGCGAATGATTTAATTAAAGATCTGTGAGTAATATCCTGGTATTCTCCTACGTAGTGTACAGACAGTGCTCTGTGCTGTTGATCGGAAGAAGAGGCTCAGGAGATATGTCTTCGGAGAAAAATTACTTAGGAATTAATGTGGAAAGAATTTAAAATCAAATATTTTTTTCAGGCCCAAAAGCAATATAATTAAGCCAAGTCCTTTTATACACAGCTAATACTCTATACCAGACATATATTTTCACAACTTTCTCTTAGTCAGTTTCTAACTTTGTAATACTTTTTGATGTTTTATTATCAGCTTCAAACTGAGGTAGACTTTGATTACACATCCTGATTTTAAACTACTGCAGTAGAGCATTGTAAAATCTATTATTATTTTAAATCTTTAAAAATAGGACATGCCAAGTGCGCTCCACCGGACTGAGGCTGATGCAACAAGGAATTGCAGAGCTGTTTGGCCTTGGGATTCAGTCGTTAAGAAGAGCTGCCAACTCTGCCTGACCAGCGGGAGTGAGTTTGTTCACTCTTCTCTGGCCTCCAGCACGGAAGGCGGGCTGTCTGCAGCCTCTGTGAAACTTAAGGTAGTTCTTCCCTCGGAGTTGGGTTGAGACCCTCACTTGCTGTTTGATCACTTTCTGGAATCTTAAGGTGACACAGACTAACAGGAAAACAAGTAATGAAGAGATACTAAGGAATGCAGCTTAATGATGAGTTTTATAGATGAATTAATGATTATTGGTTGGCTTATAGACTTTCCTGGTTGGCTAAATGACAGATGTGATAAACTCTACATTCTTTCAAGTTCTAGAATATTTTATATTTTTTGAGGTAAGTTCTTTCAAATTGAGTGATTCTTGAATATTTAATTATTTATATTTTTGAGGTCTTTGGGATTTATCAATTACCATGAAGAATACAATTGGTAAGATTTAATTACAGCCACGTGAGCTGGTATTCTTATATACAATGTACAAAGAATGTTCTATGCACATGGATAACAAGACAAAGGTCAAGAGTGTCTCTGAAGAGAAATTATTTAGGAATTAAGGTGGAATATGAGGTTGCATACCTCAGTGTATTTCAAAGGAATATATCTATTCTGCCCCTGGAAGGAACGATCTCTCTCTCTCTGTATTTTCTTGTTCATCTGAGCAGAAAGCTCCTGGATTACAGAGCCTGCTTGTTCCTCCTTAGTAACTGTCACCGCCTCCTGCTGGTCTTTCATTCAGCAGACAAGGGGTTCAAAAGAGTCTTAATAAATCCTCATTCCTTTCCTCCCCACCTCTCTCAAACTCTGCCATCATAGAATTAATGTTAAGTTGGTATCTATGCTCTCTTAAATAGCTCAGATCTAACAAACTGAAATTTAATTGGTTAAATATGAATACTGCTTCCCCTTGTGCCCTACCCTAAGCACTACTGTCAAGTACCCAAGTACAATACAGGAAAGGTATATTAATAGTAACTAATAAAAAAGGTTTTATTTTTGACTCTTCTCTGGTTTTTTTTTCTAAAATAAGTGGCTATTATCTTTATAACAAAAGTTTAGGCATTATTTAAAATTATTGTGGAAGCTCATGGTAGATAAAGTATTCCCCTCGCCATCCACCTATGAGATTTCGTGCCTCCGAATGTTTATGTAATTCTATGAATAGCGGGCTCTGATCTTTGCCAATGTGTTCTGCTTTATCAACTCCATGAATATACTGATGCCATGAATGTTCTATCATTCAGCATCTTGCCAGGAAAACAGAAACCACCCTCAAACTTTCAAATAATAGGATTAATACAGGGACTTGATTACCGAGGTGACAGAAAACAGAGAAGCTACACAAGGGTTAGTGAAGGCAACTCAGAGAAGTTCTGACCACCTTCAGACTGTAGGACATATGAATGTGTGGTTACCAGGAACCAGCAGCTGGACTCAGAGGAGACCCAGCACCATGCTAAGTGGTGGCACAGTGATCGCCGGGCAAGGGGTGAGGGTGCTACTAGCAAGAGCTGGAGCCATGGAAGAGACATGGGCACTAACAGAGATCCTGTAGGACTCAAGGAGAGAAGGGAAGAAATACTCTAATTTCTCCCTGCAAAGATAACTCTGTTAGGATAACAAAATCTTGCTTGTGTCTTTCAAAGGCTCCCGTGTTTTGACTCTGAGGGCAGGAATCAGCCATGAGCTAAACTGAATTTTGTTCAATAGAGACATTCATAGTGCTGCAAGGCCAGAGTCAGTAATTAGGAGGACTAGCTCATCACAGATCAGATATTTACCAGTGCAGTAAAGCAAGGTTGTCTTTTTATCCTTCACGTTATATTAGAGTGACTGAAAGACTTTGATTTATGCCCTCCCATTTGTCACTTTGTAATAAAGTTAATAATAATGGCTGTATTTATTTGTACTCTACATGTAAAACCCTGTTCCGAGAGCTTTATAGGTATTGATATTTTTCATTCTCAAAATAACCTCATAGGCAAAAGTACTACTATTAGCTATTATTTTATGGAAGAGAAAATTGAAGCCTGGAGGGGCTAGCTAATAGACACAGTGTTATACAGAGATAACACAGCTGTATTCGGGGGTGGCCTTTGTGATAAGCTCTGCTATATGATTATTGCCACAAAGAAGGTCCTCAGAGAAACTCTTCTGAACTGGAGCACTGTTTTCCTATTGACATTGCCCACATGCCAGTCCCTCAGACCAAGCCACCATCTTCTCTTACCTACACCACTACAGTGGACGCTGGACTCATCCCCTCACTTCCATTCTTGTCCTCTTTGATCTGTATTCTATAGAGCAGCCAGAATAACCTTTTAAAAACACATCTCCTCTTCTCAAAGCCCTCTGGTGGTTTTCCATTGTTATTTAATAAAGTCCTACGTGACTTAAAAATATTACACCATGGGTTTTAGTGGACAGGCATAACCCAGTGCATCTGGAGTCCTGTTGCTTTTCTGGTGAGACTAGGCAGCCACTTATTTACCTGCCTGGCTCCTCTTGAAGGGACATTATCTCTGCTTCTCATATACTCAGACAGAGACCCATAGGCAAGCTCGGTAAACGAGCCAGAAAAGTCATCCTGAAATTATCTTCACCTCCTACCTACAAGAAGAGCATTGATCCATAGCAGCAGAGAGCTCCAGAAAGTCTGGAGATTTGTATATGAGGCTCAGCTCACCCCTAGAAACCCCGTGAGGGCTTGTGAGTCTGCTGGAGCCCCTGGCAAAGTGACAGACATTTTGTAATGTCTGTCAATGGTGCTATTTGTTTTGGCCTTTCCAGGGTAAATTTGGTGGGAAGCCAGGGCAACAAAGGACACTCCTCAGACTAGAGTTGGAAGAGGCAGCTAGGGTGAATCTCTAAGTAGTCGAGAGAAGTGCAGGGCAAAGGAAACTTGCCAAGGACAAATATGAACTAAATTCACTACTTGCTTATATACTTGCTTGTATTGAACAGACAGCAAAAGCTAAAAGAATGTTACAACGGGCCTTAACATGCTGGAAAAAAAGCTTGGTCCCTGGGGTGCTCTACATTTCATCCCTGTGGCAGTGAACCATGCCAGGATTTCAACCTAAGTGCTACACTTCACTAGCAAAATCTCTTAGGTGTTTCATACGTGTGATTAATAAATAAGGGGCTGTGTGAAAAGCTTGGCACTGTCTTTGGCCCATCCAGTTGCATTCATACTTCTGAGAACTAAGGTAGAAGATTAATTGATATGTAAATATAAGGAATATTTACTGGCTGGTAAATAAAGGGCCTGACAAAGTATCTTAGAAGAAAATGTATGTTCTCATACACTAGTTATAGCTGATCAAAATTACTAGAATAACTATAGAAAAAGTTTTTGGTTTTCTTTTTAGTTGCTTCACAAAGTTGGTGAAGGTGGATTGTGCATGATGACTACAGCCAGAATAATGTTTCTACTGGTTGTTATATTTTAATTTAAATACGTAGCTATGATTCTTCCCAACACTTCACTGCTTATAAATTGTGTTGAGTCCTATGGGTTCTGTAAAAATCTTTGGAACTTCTTTCTTGGCTTTGGACTTTATTCAGCCGAAATAATTACTGGGGCCATTTCAACCTGCCTTTTTTTTTTTTCCCAATTCAAAGGTTGTTCACACTGACTTCTCTTGCTTTGAATTCATGTAAGATATCATTAACTACGCGTGCTCTTCAAATGTTAACTCTCCCTTCAGATACTTCGGTAATGTATATGTGTGTAAGTATTTATATATACTTTAATCTGAATCCATGAAAGTACCTCTTAGGTGAAGAAAAGCTTGTTTTACTGCACCTTAATTGCAAGACATCACATACATATTTTTCCTTCTGAAATCATTGCCTGGAAAATCAATTTTTCCGGTTTCACTTTTTCCATAAAGCTAAAGCTGTAGAGGTCAAATTTTGTAGATGACACAGAAGAGTTTCGTCCATGAATAATCACAAGATCATGCTATTAGAAAGGTCTTCAAGAAATGACACAGTTCAGCCTGAATCCAAATGGGTCCACCACACACTGACAGTTCTTCTATCGTTCAGACCCCTGAGACAGACTACCCAGAGCCTCTTGCTATGGTAGCCTAGCTGTTGCATGGTAATTGTCCTTTTTTTCTGGAGGGGGTGGGGGGTGGGGTGGAGTGTTTGTTCTACTAAGCTTTTTCTTTTTTCTAAGCTTTTTCTTTTTTATTTCTTTTACCAAGAATTATGTTCATTCTTACTATGGTTTTTCTCTTGGCAGACTGAACAGCTGAACGAAAGAAATGCTATGATAGTGATTCCTGAGTGAAAATTAAGTGGGAGCTAAAGTTTGGTGATCTTTACTATTTTAGATGTTTTAGTGCTTTTGAGTGTTGTTATAGAGATGTCACACATTTAATTTATTGGAAACAAATTTAAGGGAAGAATAATTGTGCAACCTCTCCTACAAATGACTGAAATTCTTACATCAACACTAAGTCATTTTTTATCTCCTGTTGATATGAGAAAACTCTTTTCTCAATAGAAGGGCTCTATTTCTTAAATTAGCACCATAAATCTCAACATTCTTTCCAATGTATTAGGACAAGTTGGCATTTGAAGTATGAGGACTCTGAAATTGAAGTCAAAGTGACTCAACAGTATATAAAGCACTTTCTATACCAAAAGTTTAGTTTTGTTAGGACTGATATTAAAAGCAGTGACTAAATCTGTAAAATGATAGCCAGATTATCAATGAGTGTCAATCTCCAACACAAATCATTACTTTGCATTTAGGGAAGACAAACATTAAGCTCTTGTATCTTGCTTCTGCTGAATGTTCAACCTGCTTATGTAAACAGGTTTTTCCTTGATTAAGGGCTTTTACATGTGGATATGAATTCTGAATCTCTATATGTTATATAAGCACCAAAAAAAAAAAAAAAAACCAAACTTGCCTCATACCCTAGTGATGCTCATTGTGACATATCTTGCCTAATCAGTTAATGAACGCAAAGCTAAATAAAAGCTTTTTCACCATAAAATATAATTTATTTGGCAAACATGAATTGTGCTCTAGTATTAGGCAATCTACTAAGTGGAGAAATCATAGCTTGTGATTTCCAATATAAACCACCATAATCTAGAATATTTTCTTTGTGGCTTAGTAAAGGAGATGTCTTTAAAAAATCTATGAAAATTATGTGAGCTTACATATTTTTAGAAGTTTTGTTTTTTAAACATTTCTATTTTCTTTGATTTTATGCCTAGTTGTATTTAAAATTTATCATTATGAAAATATTCTCATGATAATAATCTCAAAAATACGGACAAGTAGAAAAAAGAAAATATCCTAACATAAATATAGCATTTTGGAGTATTTCCCTCCAGATTTTTTACACATAGTTGAAAAAATGTTTATAATGTATTATATTCATAATTTAGAAACATCAGAAAAACTAAAATTAAGGTAAATTTATTCACCATAAAAATGTCTGTTCATTAATATATTTTTTGATGTATTTAAAATTTTATTTGTAACAAAAAAAGCTTTAAGGATATAACATTAAGTGAAAAAATTCAAATTATGAACTTTATGTACCTGGTTACAAGGTTTAAATATTTTATAATAAACTTAGAAAGGCATTAGGGTTTGACTTATAAACCAAATTAATTGTGTGAAATGGCTTCTGGAGCTGATCATATTTCTGAACCATGTGGTATAAAGAAAAATAACCCAAAATATTTGGGAGCAAAAATACAAGTCAAGAGATTGTATTCAGGTTACTATATGGATAAACTAAAATCCGTCTCTTTTCTGTCTAATTTATACTTAAAAAAATCCCACATAAATATTGATTCTTAAAAATATGAAAATTGAACTGAATTGAATATGAAATATGAAAATATGGGTCTTTTAAAAAGCCAATGCCCAAGAAAATAATATAATATGAAAAATTAGCAGGGGATAATTTTACCTTTAGAGTTTTGGGGGGCTAGAATGGAGGTACAAACTTTCTCCTCCCAAATTTTGGTAAATCTCCCAAATTTGGATCACTTTTACAGAATTCAGGGGATTGTTTGTAATTAAATGTTGGCTTTTTTATGGCATGGACCAGTTTGAATTCTTCAGAAGCTGACCTTGAGATGAGGATTGATGTATCAATTTTCAAGATTTAGGAGGTGCTCCAGGGAGAAGCAGGTAAGGAAGTGGAGAAAGCAGAACTGAAAGGGGGGAAGAAGGCAACAAGAGAGAAATTTCTGGTGATTTCTCAGCCTTAGATTCCATGAGGTGCTCTGGATCCTAAGTGACATCTTAGATTTGTCCCACTTTGAGGCAAACGATAGGCTGTCCAACCGGCACACAGGTCAGTACTTGGCTGTAACTTTTCCCAGGAATGCAGTGCCCCTCAGGAGCTTCTGCTTCACTCTACAGAGAGCAAATGCAGAAGGGGCTCCACAGCTCACGGTCAGCTCTCAGGATCCACATGGTTCGGGGTGATCCCCAGGGATGTGTGCTACACGTGGCTGTCACCAAACTGCCATTTAAGTTGGGAAACAGAATTCTGCACAGTTTGCTGGGCCAAAGCATCTGTGATAAGGACTCAACTGTGAGGCAGAAGTTACAAGTCCAAGGATGCATCTAGAGCTTGGGATTTTCAGAGAAGCTTCGATTAGAATTTAGAGTGGAGGGTGGTGGTGGGGAATCCTTAGGTGTATGTATCAGGATTAGAAGGAAGAGGAGAACACAAGTTCTTTAAAATTTTGAAACATAGGAGGAAGAGAGGAAAAATGTAAAACAATTAAGAGGAAACCCAGAACGTACTGATTGAGAAGATGCTTAACTCAGGAAACTGTATCTTTGCCCAGACTCCAGAGGAAGTTTGGTCAGAAAATTCTCAGCTCCTATTTGGAGCTACTAGAACAGTTCTCCCGAGAGTGCAGAGAGCTTGACTTGGACCCCCGCCTGGAAAGGAGCCTGGTTCTCTAACGATCTAGGAAATCTGTAGAAGTAAAACTCAGAGGAGGCCTGGGATGATGGTAGGTCTATCAAGAAAGGACAGTGACCCTGGGTCAAGGCCAAAGGAGGAGCCAGCTGCCTGTAAGGGGAATAAAAGTGAAGCCGTCCAAGAACAGACTGTTTAAGGCTTTAAACTTGTGTCAAGTTTACTGAGGAATGTGAGACAGTGTACTTGAAAATTACCTCAACACTATGTAACCTGTATTCTGAAATTCTCTCCTATTGTAATAGAGATTCGGAGCCTTTTCGAATGATTTAGTCTCTGATTCTAGGTTCCTAAATGAGTTGTGTTAAGTTATGTACCCAGAGGGAGTTGTGCTCCTGTGGACAGCACGAGGGTTGGGCATTGCTGGGAAGAAATGCAGAAAAAGAAAAAAACGGTGATCTTCCCTGTGTGGTCTTGAGAGGAGCTATCCCGGCTGTGATTACCCAGAAACTTGTCTGAAGCAAGTGTCAGAGGGAACTCATTGAGGAGAGACTTATTTATGCCTTATGTTTGAGTGCACCATCTGGAAACTGTATGTCTTTTAGTCACATTTGTATACAGGCAAACTATGTTTACCAAAAAAAAAAAAAATCACAGCAGACAATAATTATAAATCTACAACACAGAGGGTAAGCTTGCTTATTCTATATTCTAGCCAACTACATTTGTAACATTAATAATAGAGAGCTACGAAAAAATACTTGATGATCTTTTCACTTCCATTTCATTTTCCTCTTTTTTTCACTTCCATTTCATTTTGAAAATAGGGAAATGAAGTATTACTAATTACTATCATTTGGGTTCCAAGAACTAACTCTATCATCTTATACTCCTTTAAGTTGGGCACGGATAACATTTCTTTCACAAGGACCAGAAGATTATGAGCTCACATGGTTTTGTTGTGTGTGTTTGAGTGTCTGTGTGTGTGTGTGTATGTGTACCATGTTTTATTTATTCATTCAGCAATTTATAGATATTTGGGTTATTGTGAATAACGCTGCTATAAACACCAGCACACAAATATCTATTCATGTCCCCACTTAAAATTCGAGTGTTTTGTCATGATTTCCCCCTCTGTATCACACAATTTTTTAATACTCAACAAAAATAGTTCCCGAAGAGGTTCAAACTATTTTGTATAAAATAAGCTATAAGGGTAAAGTGTACAACATAAGGAATATAACCAATATTTTATAATAATTATAAATAGGGCATAACCTTTAAAAATTGTGAATCACTATGTTGTACACCTGTAACTTATATAATATGGTACATCAACTATACTTCAATTTAAAAAATTAGTTCCTAAAAGGGTCAGACTATGCAATTTCTTCCCTATAGGCCTGGAAAGTTATTTGTGATTAGATTCATTCCCTCTTCTCCCCTCATGGGGGATACTCCAAGTGTTTTGTTCTTTTAAAAGTATTTTTATTGTGGAAAATTTCTAACACATACAAAAGGAGAAAATAGCATAACAAATGCCCATGTCCCTGTCACCTATTTACAGAAAAATGATCACTTAATGGACAATCTTGTTTCATTTATACCTTCATCCACTATTTTTACCCAATGGATTATTTTGAGGCAAATCTCAGATATTTCACCAATAAACAGTTACGTGCATATCCATTAAAGATGAGGTTCATTATGTCTCATGTTTTATTCAATTGATAGTTTCTCTTCCCTTCTCCCCCATATCTCTCTTCCCCTCTCCCTATTTTTGCCTTTCTTCTCCTCCCTTCCTTTTTTCTCTGCTCCCCCTTTTTAGTTTATTTCTTGAAGAAACTGAGTCATTTGCTCTGTAGAATTTTCCATGTCTGAATTTTGCCATTTGTATTCCAGTGATGTCATAACAGATTTCTCTGTCCTTCTTTTCTAAAAATTAGAAGTTAGATTTAGAGGCTTGATAATTTGAGTTTGATTTTTTTTTTCTGGACTATTTGATAGGGGGGATTGCAGTTTTCCATTGGTAACAAACAACATTGGGTTATTTTGATGTTAGAAGCTATTAATGATCAATGCTTATATTTATTCAGTCATCAGGAGTCAAAGAATGGGGATATTTTCATTCTATCATTCCCTTTTCATTTACTATTTTACTATTTCATTTACTATATTAATATTTTAATAAAGAGAAACTTCCTTTCATCAGTTCTTTGATTACCTAGTAGTACAGACTGTAAAGACTATAAAAATGCTTGATTTTCCTCTTATTTAGTAGCGTTCAAATAATGCACTGGTTCCTTTGAATCCTCCAAAGATGATGAATGAGTTTTTTTTAAATTTGAGCACATACAGGATTCATTTTAAACCACTGCTATTATTATCCTGATTGATGCTCATATTGTCCTATCAAATTTTTTCAAGCTGACTTCCATGTTTTTTTGATGGTTCTGCTTTGTTTTTTGTCATCCATTTTTTATCTTGCACATCTTTTTCCCACTTCTGCATTGAGCTATTTCTTCAAAGAGCCTTGGTTCCTTTTAGTGGGAAAGGTATTTGGAGCCCACAGTTTTGGCATTGCTGTGCTCAATATATTACACATTGGTCATTGCTTCTAGGCTTTTCCAGTGGACAGAGACAAAAAATGTTTTTAATTCTTTAAAGATAACATAGTTTTTGAATTTGTACAGATATTTTCAATTCAATTTTAGGGCTACAGAAATTTTATAAAATTTTATAGATGTTACATCTGCATCCCACGTCCAAAAATCCTGATTTTTAAGGACATCATTATAATTATGCATTTGCCTTAAGCCACAATACCCAGGTAAGAGCCTTGGACTAACAATGCCTACATTACCAAAAATGCCATCAATAAAGTTATATAAAAGAGTGGAGTTTTATTAATGTTCTTTTTGTTTTTAAAGCAAATCCTTTTAGGGATGTACAAAGTAGTCAAAATATTGTTTTAAAGTCATTTAGAATAGCTCTTCTCTAGTGGTTAACAGGTTTAAATGGTAATATATAGTGTTAATGTGTGGCAAAATGGAACTTCATGTACACCTGTGAAATTTTAGCTTACCTAGATTTCAATTCTGCAGCAAGAAAAAAAAGTTGCCTTAAAAATACTCATATTATTTAACTCAATAATTCTATTCCTAGAAATTTATCTTAAGGATATAATGAAATGTGGTGCAGTTTCACATTAAAGAATGCCCATTAATGTTATTTACAACAAAAATGAGAAACACCCTAAAAACAGAACAGGAGAATAAATATGGGAACATATGAAATGTGGAGTATTATGTAGCTGTTAAAAATCATGTTTACTTTATGACAAGAGAAAATACTCATAATATTATATATTAAAAATTAGGCCTCAGACTTAATAGATAGCTTAAGGAAAATCTGCTTCTCTGATAACACTTCTTTAGTCACCAAATATATGAGTCTTTTTCTCCACACTGACCAATTCCCTGATGCCAGATTGGTGTCCTACATTTCAATTCAATTCTGACACTATCCACTTGGAGTTAGCATCAGATCCCACAAATAAAAAGCTCAGTCTCGTAAGATCACCCCTACTTTAGATTCTAATCACAAGTCCAGAACCTCTGTATTTCCGACTGGCCCCCTATATATCACGAGTTTCCACAATTCCCTCCTCAGTGAGATAATTTGCAAGAATGGTCACAGAACTCAGGAACACAGTCTACTATTACTAACTTATTATGAAGATACAACTCAGGAACAGCCAACTGGGAGAGATGCATAGGGCTGGTGGGTGGCACCAAGCCTCCATGCCCTCTCCACGTACGCCACTTGCCGAGGAGGAAGCTCTCAGAAGCCTGTTGTTTAGCTTTTGGGAGAGTCCATTACTTAAGAATGACTGATTAAATCACTGACCATTGGTGATTAATTCTATCTCCAACCCTACTCCCCTTCCACACTTATCTTTCTAGAGATGCCAAGGGTCTTAAAGGCTCTTATGTCAGGAATTTGGGTCAAAGACCAACTCTTAGGACAAAAGATACCTCTAGAACCCTGTTACTTAGAAAATTGCAATGGTTTTAGCAGCTCTGTGTCAGGAACTGTAGATAGAAACCAAATATATATCCAAATATATATTTCTTGCTATGTCACAATAGCATTATCCCAACCTTGGAGAAAATATACATAGAAAAATGGCTGTATGGTAATAAACCAAAATATTAACAGTGTGGTGATTTAAATTTTCCCTTCATGCTGTTATTCC
The DNA here is from genome assembly GCF_036321535.1 of Camelus dromedarius. NCBI lineage: Eukaryota > Metazoa > Chordata > Mammalia > Artiodactyla > Camelidae > Camelus > Camelus dromedarius. Next base: position 41,145,940 of record NC_087439.1, read on the forward strand.
ATTTTAATTTACAATGTGTGCTTTCTAATTTTATAATAAAAGTATTTTAAAAGACATTAGTGAACTATAATTCAAAACTAGAAGATTTGTGTAAAGTATTATCCTAGATCTTCCTCAGCTTATGATGGGGTTAAGTCCTGATAAACCCAACCTAAGGTGAAAATAGTGCAAGTCGAAATGCATTTACTACACCTAACCTACACCTGAACATCATAGCGGGGCTGAGCCTATCTTCAATGTGCTCAGAACACTTATATTCGCCTACAGCTGGGCAAAATCATCTAAACACAAAGCCTATTTTATAATAAAGTGTTGAATATCTCATATGGTTTATTGAATACTGTACTGAAAGTGAAGAACAGAGTGCTTGTACGGGTACAGAATGCTTGTAAGTGTACTGGTTGTTTACCCTCCTGCTCATATGGCTGACTCGGAGCCTTTGCTACACTCAGCATCACCAGAAGGATCGTCCTGCACAGGGCTACCCTGAGAAAAGTTCAAAATTCACAATTCAAAGTACAGTTTCTACCGAATTTTTTTCACTTTGGCATAAAGTCAAAAAATTATAAGTCAGAACTAGTATGAGTCGGGGACTGTCTGTACATTTGAGTAGAACAACTTTTACAAAAACTATTTAAAAATATATTTGGCTATATAAAGCAAAAAACCTCATCAGGTAAATAATCAATCACAAAATTAAAAGATAAATACTAAATATTGTTTAAGTTACTGAACACATTATTCACAAAGGCATGTCATCAAGTCATCAAGAAAAAAGCAACTCCAATGGGAGAAAATAAGTAAATGAAATACAGTAGATAGTCATTCGAATGATCAATAAATGTAGGAAAAGCTCTCACAGAAACCCAGGATATCGTGATTTCATTTTACTTTTCATTTATTACATTATTAGATTTCATTTGCTTACTTGGAAAAGGACAAGGTTGAGATACATCCTTCTAACCTTGGACTCAGACCTCAAGCCTTGTCACACTGGTGACTGAGGAAACCCAGTGGCCCTCACCTGGCTATGACCTTTGGTTCTTGCAGTCAGAATGAGGAATATTCTCCCTTCTCTGGTTACCAGACCCTCACTAAATTTAAATTGTGTGACTCACTTACTGCTTAGTTCTAAATAGAGCATACTTCTTCCATAAAGTTTTTAATGTTGACAAAGTAATTGCACGTTCATCTTTATTGAACAAATTTTAAGCTGCTTTTCAGTCTAATTAAAGAGCACATCTTATGATAGTGAATATTTTGTTTAATCAGCTACTTAATCTAGAAGCAACAGAAAGAGTACTTTTGATGACTTTCATAATTTATTGAGTTGTCCTCTTTATGCATTCAAATATAAATATTATGCTCAGGCTTTAAACATTTATTGCCATTATATTCCTGACTCCATTCTCTCTCCCCTCATTTGTTTGATGACAGATGTAAACTCAAAGCACATTTCTATGCTAAAAACTTTCTGACTTACTCATTAGGGTTCTTTACATACAAACTAGAATCCAAAAGGATGTCTTAAGTTTTCTTCATTTGTAGCATTGTTTCTATCTTAGTTACAAAAACAAAAACAACATTATGATCTAAAGAAAATGTATGGCTAGTGTGTTTAACTTTTAGACAGTTTTGGAAAATCTTTTTTAAAATGCTTGATTATTCTGAAAAAAACACAATAAACAGAAATGGGCTTAATTTTTATTGCCACAAATCAATGATTTACAGTTGTTTTCCTCCCCAAAGTCCCAGAAATGTGTTATCACACATTCTCATCAGTAACAGAAGTCCTGACGTGGGCATAACAGACTCTCTGGGAGGTGGTTTTGTATTTAACTAAGTTTCCTAGCTTATTCTGATAATCCCCTTCACAAGGACATGGCCACCTGTACACTAGTGCTTTTCAAACTTGAACATGAATAACCTGGTGCTCTTGCTATAATGCAGATTCTGTTCCAGTTGATTTGGAAAGGGGCCTGACTGAGATTCTGCATTTCTTTCTCTCTTTTTATTTTAACAGAGCTACTGGGGATTGAATCCAGGACCTCATACATGCTAAGCATGTGCTTTACCACTGAGCTCTATCCCTCCCAGTCCCCCGATTCTGCAGTTCTAAAGAGCTCCCAGGTGATGCCAATGCTGCTGGTCCACAGACCGAACTTCCTGGGCAGGGCAGTATATCCACCTCCCGGCTCTTAACCACCAATAGATGCTGTACATTTGTGAACCCAGTTATGGGTTTGATGCATTTGTCTATGTCTTGTCCGTGGTTGGTTTCTGGTCTGCTTTTAGAGAATTTCCTCCAATTCAAAGGGGGAAATCAAAGAATTTACAGATCTATTTGCAACAATTATTAAATAGTTTGTTTAGTGTCTATTGCAAATATCTTCCCCATAAATTGAAAACCAGGAATGATGATGAAGAAGAGGATGAGTATTGGTCTCACATGCTCATCAGCAGTGGCAGCACTAATTCCTGCCCAGACCTGATGGTAGAAGACATGAAGCTGTTGAAGGAGCCCTCTAACTCTCTGTGAGCTCTCGTTCTTCAGTGGAACCTAATTCCTAGAAATTTGGAGCTTGGTGGTGCTGCTTCAGATCTGCTTTATCTTCTCCAGGTTGTCCTTCCTTCCCTTTCTTAACCTCCTTTCAAAACCAGCTTTTATGGTTTAATCCAGAAATTTTTCTGATTAGGTAATTTGTGCAAGGTGGTCTAAGCACTGAAAAGTTATGATTGACCACTTTTTAAAAGATGTTTACTATTTATTTAGAAAAAAAAGACATGCAAAAATAAGTAATGAAGGAATTCCAGAAAAGCTTTTTATTTTATTTGATCAGAGGACACAAGGCAGTACCCAGAAGCTCAGCATTTAAGGGGAGACATTAAAGATTGTCAAGTTCAGTTTTTATCCAGCACATGAACTGCCCCCACCACCTACCACATTGTGAGCAATTGTTCATCTAACTTCTAAGTTGTTCCAGGCACAGAAGGATCACTAGGTCCCACGGTAGCCCATACAAACAGCAGTTACCTCCACTGTCAAAAAGTTCTTGTTTACACTGGATTGTTCTTTCTTTTAATCGTCAGATATATACCCATTGTCTTGCAGAAGAAGAAAAGTTACAGCCTGCTAGAAAAGGCTGGGAGAACTTTCAGAGTGTTACCGAACACAAGTTCATGTGCCTGATGCACAGTGAGACCAAACAAACCCAAACACCAGAGTTTGGAGCAGAGAAAAGTTTATTGCAGGGCTGAACAAGGACAAGTTGGTGGTGGTGGGGTCATGTCCAAGAATATCCCGAACTCCTTGAATGGTTTCAGCTGAGCATTTTTAAAGGCCAGTTGAGGGAGGGGCAGCCCAGGGTATGTGATAAGCTGTGCACAATTCTGGTTGGTGGTGATCAGTACTTAGGCACCAGAGGTCTGGGGGCTATGTGTTCACGATCATCAAGTAGATAATTTCTTCCATTTGGTGGTGGTTTTTAGCACTTGAAAAACTCAGAAAATATGCATAAGGTACTATTATCTGGGTACTTCAGAGAGGAGCTACAACAGAGGATATGGGGGAGGGGCCTGTCCCAGGAAGGCCCCATAGGGTCCTGCTTGGTTATAATTCCCTCCTTTTCTTGGATACTCCTCATTCTTGAAGAGATCAGGTGTTGGACAAGAAAGGGAATAATATTTTGGATAGAAAGGTTAATCATAAATGTGGCAGAGGAACCCGATTTTAGGGGAACTGAATTTCAATCTATAATCCTGTTTCATCTGCTCCATCTTTCAAGGAATGAAGCAGTGACAACTCTGGCTACTTCGTGCTGAAATGGGGCTGTAATCCTGCCTCAGTTTGGGGAATGGACACTGAACTGGGAAATATTCCTGAGTTCCAAGTCCTGGGTCCAAGTCTTGCATGATTAAGATCTCATTCCCTAAGGAATTCAGGAGAATAAGCCTGAAAACCAGTCTGGACTTGGCACTTTGAGGGAGACCTGTAGCCAGGTGGCCAGTGGCCTACTTTTATCTGAGTAGGTTTTAACTTTTGATGTGGTATTAACATATATATGAAGAGCTGTTGGCCACTACACATCTCTCCTTTTTTCTGCTAAAATTTGATCTAAAGAATTTTATTGTCTAAATTTAATAGTTACAGGAAGAGACCTTGAGGTCATGAGATTGTAGCTGCTACTTGCCAGCAGACACTGCTTTGAGAATGGCTGGTGGCATATGGAATACAACACAGGCCAGAAAATTAGAGTTCTCAACAATATGGTATCATGTCTGAAATCACATCCACAAGGGCCACCTAGCTTTACCTTTGATGTCTGAAGCACAGCTGCTCCATTTTGACTTTCAAATACATTCCCCTCCTCAAGGCTAAGGCAGATGTACAATGCATGTCCAAAAGGCCATAAAACAGGCATCGTTGGTCAGTAAAGTTTAAGTCAAGCCATGCATAAGCCAGAATAACTTCCCCATACCTCAGTATGTGCAGATTTCCCCATCATTTTCTCTTTTGATTATAAATCTTTTAATAGAAAGCACTGATGATCAAAATCTATCCCTCTGTGCTGGGGAGGTGGCTCCAGCCCCAGGTTCAGATCATATCCCTGGTCCTAGGGCTCCTTTATATTTGCCTAGTTATCCACATTGGGGGAATATGAATCAGGTATCCTGAGCAGGCTTGGAAGTACGTTAGTGGTGAAATACTTTATAGGCCATACATTTTATCACTTATACCAAATTGTTACACAGCATCATACATGTGCTTTTAGCAGGAGACTTAAAGCAAGCATTGTTATACATCACGAATTGTTGTACTCTGTGAAAACGCCATTATCTTACCCAACTCTGCTGTATGATTTAAAAGAAACCTATACTTGTCAAGAAGTTCTTTTTATGAATCTTCTTGAAGATGAAGCAGTTTTGCAAAGCATTCTTAACTGTCTATGAATATCAAAAGACCCAAAAAGGGAAGGTAAACTATCCAATTACAATGTTTTGGCAAAGAAGCTTGATCAAGTTGCTGCGACGTGCAACAGTCCAAGATAACAACTAGAATGACTGACAGCATTATACCAGGACATAACCAAATTTCAGAAACTCCACATAATTTCTAGAATACCTATACTGACAACATTTATCCATATCATATAATCTGAGGAGGCTTATCATTCATTTGACAATGCTCCTTATGTAATTAAACATACCATCCAATCCCAGTTAGTTTAATGTTTTTCTCTGTGATGTCTCAGGGACCCTCTGAAGCATCCCAAAGCCAGCAGAAGTCAAAAGAAATTTATTTAGGACTTGATGGGAAGTTTGTCAAAAATATCAAAGTTTTACACAATCTGTCGTCAGAAGCACTCTAAGTAAACTTGTTCTCTTCACAGAGAGGAATGAAATCCAGTCCTATACCAGCTCACTTTTAATAACAAAGTCCATTTACCTAATTAAGTTTAATCTAATCTCAGCCTACCACACAGAACTCCTGTTTTAGGGCTCTCCTTCTACAAACATTCTACAATTTTCTGTATCCATATTAATTTGTCCCTTATTTTTTTTCCATCTAGAATCAACCAATTCTAGGATGAAGTTACTTTCTTTCTCTTTAAACAAAATGCAATTCCATTCCTCATACTTTTTTTTACTCAAAACATATATCCTACTTTTCTACTGTATGCCAAAATGTTTCCTTTATTACTTCTAATAGCCGTAATTACATATTTAAATTAGAACCCTCAATCCTTAAAAATCTTAACTTCTAGTGAATATTTCAGTGTCTTATTTTGTTTGGAAATGAACTAGCTATTTAACTATTCAATAAATTTCCATCATTTAACCCAATCCAGCACAATTTTAAAATTTCAAGTCACCAAATACCTGGAGAGAGAGATCACCTTTAAGAAGACATCTCCAAAACATAATCATTTCCAAAGAGTTTACCCAAAATCTCTTATCCCACATGCATTCAATTCACCCATAAGAATTTCATCACACCAAGCTAATTTTTTTGTTGTTGTTGAAAAACTCTGTAAAAGAAACATGACCTTAATGACCTTCAGTAAATCTAGGTACAGTAAAAGACATGTCTGTATTGATTATACCAACAAGCTTAAGCTACTTTTAATACTGATATTAATTCAGTATTGAATAATCCCCAGATCACATGAATCTGAAATTTGTTGCCTAGCTTCTTTTAAACTTAGAATTATTTAATTTATATAATTTGCAAGCACTTACTTTTAAGTCGATTAAATAGAGCTCATTTACAAGTTAATTTTCTAAGGCAAAGACAGACAGAACCAGAGATCTCACAGTATTTCCAGTTTTTTAAAAAACCTTGTGTTTTTTCCTTGAGAGTCCAGGCAGATCAGCTACATCTCAAAGGCTTAGGAACAGAAACGCAAATTCCTCCTCTAAGTGCTTTTATAAAACCCTACTATCTTGACTATTTTTAGGGATTGTTGTTTTCAGTTCCCAAATATCCACTTCAGTTTAAAGAAATAATAGTAATAGACAATAATATATGTATCATTCGCTTGCATCACATGTCTCATTTTCAGCAAAACCAGGAAGAGAGAACAGGACTTGGATTCAGGTACTGAGATACTCACACACACACCCAAAATAAAAGCCAAATTGCAAATGTCCCACTTTGACATAATAGCAGAGCCATTAGGGAACATTGTTCACCAGATCTCAAGGAGTATTGAGCTCACACAGCATTGCAATAAAAAATATTTTCTTTCATTTATAGGAGCATAGCTGAAGATCTCCCAGTTTTGCAAAATATACCGTAGGGGGACTATGAATTATTCAAGGTCGATGTTATCAAATATCAAGCAAATAAAAATTCAAAAATGATCTCTCAGGGTCCCAGTTCCCCAGCCCAAAAGAGAGATTTCCAACTGTGAACGAAAATACTGCAATGTGAGTGAAAATACTGCAAACATATCAGTAAACAAAGAATGCTGAAACCAAGTCATCAGCAGCTGCTGCCACCCCCCAGTGGGGACAGGCCTGCACTCCAGCCTCTGCAGCCACTCACAATGGTGCACTCTAAGCGGACTCAGAAAAAGAAAGGACAGGATACTGGCCCTAGATAGCTAGGTGCTTGTCAAAGGAATGAATTCAGTGGTCCCAAATGTTTGCTTCCTCCCATACATAGAAAAGCACTAAATTCTTTAACTTGAGATGCCTGGTTTTCTTTAGATAGCAAGTAATCTTTTATTGTTCCTGGTCTTTGTTGTAAAGCTCCTATATATCCTAGCTCCTCCCCTACCTCTTCGGAGCAGTCCCTCAGGGCGATCTGAGAGGCTGTCATCCTGGCTCGAGTCCTCCCGCCAAATAAAACATAACTCTTAACTTTTAGGCCGCGCGTTTATTTCAGTCAACACAACCAATGCCCCATCAATCCAAAAGGGGAGAACCCCAACCAATGCCCCATCAGAGATGAAGCTGAATGAATGACCAAGGCTAGTCCTAAAAGGGAAAATCCCAACCAAAGGCATAAGGCAGCGCAATAGGGAAGGATACGCTGGTGTCTTCACACATCAGCCCCGTTACTCACCAAAGACCTCTCAACTAGCCAAAGCACACACACACAAACAACACTACCAGAAGGAGACCTCCAGAGCAGCATGGCTCCTGAAAGAGAGCAGACCCAGAGTGGCTCCCAGTGAGCCCAGAAGGACTCACTCCCTGAAAGGGAATGAGCCCAGGTGAAGTGCGTATAATTTCCCCATCCTGCTCAAGCCAGAGTGGTTCACCTCCTATGTGACACACACAAAAACACAAACAATAAATAAGCTATGGTTGCACAGACAATCAGAGGAGGTGTAGTCTAAAATGCCACTTCCACTCCCAGACATGCCTCCAAACAAACGGGCCCAGCTCTCGAAAGAGAATGGAACCAGAGTGGTTCACCTCCCGGTGGGATTGAGCCCACATGGAGTGGAGGGAATTCCCAGCCTGCGCTGAGCTGGAGGGACTCACCTCGAGGCGACACCGAATGGGGACCACAACTCCCAATGTTTCTGGGCTCCAACAGCCTCCGGCCACGGGGCAGCCATGCCTGTTGGGGAGAGTCCCTCCCAGTTCACGGGAGCAAAGTGAGCTCCTGCAGCTGCTGGGACCCAGGGAAGGGGATGCCTCTGGCCAGAGTTGACCTGCCATAGGCACAGACTCCTGTGCTTGTTACCAAATGCAAGTTCACATGCCTTACACACAGTGAGGCCAAACAAACCTAAACGCCACAGTTTGGAGCAGAGAAAGAATTACTGCAAGGCCGAGTAAGGAACAGCGGGGTTGAGGGTGGGGAGCGGCTCATATTCAAGAAAACCCTGAATGCCCCTAGGCGGTTTCAGCTGATCCTTTTTAAAGACCAAATGAGGGAGGGGCAGCCCAGGGTACATGATCAGCTGTGCACAATTCTCTGATCGGTTATCAATACTTAGGAGCCAGAAGTTCTGGGGGTTACTTGCTCACAATCATCAAATAGTTAATTTCTTAGATTTTGTGGTGGTTTTTAACACCTGAAAAACTAAGGAAGTATGTATGAGATACTATTGTCTGGGCACTTCAGAGAGGGGCTACAGCAGAGGATATGGGGGAGGCCTGCTCAGTTATAAGAGGAGGAAGTATTTGGGCAAAATCTTGAAGTGCTGCTGGAATTTAGGGAGGCAGAGAGAACTGCAGAGAGCAACATTCTCATCCTCTTAGAGCTACACTTTCTAATTGTTTATCTGGATCCTCTAGTTAATGCCCCAGTGTTAAGGGATGTCTCTATTATAATTAATGTAGATTAATCAACAATATATCAGATACCATAGTATCATTTACACAAGATATTTGAGAAAATGAGTAGAGAGACTTTTCAGACTCTCCTCCCTTATAAAGCAGATGATTACCCACCCACTACAGCTGGACCTGCTCTAAGCTATTTCAAAAGGCCAGTTTTATCCAACGTGCAAAGGAAGTAGGTAGACACCCATCTGTTGCTTGGAGAACAGTACAGGTGATAACTACAATGGCTAGAAATACACATTAGGGGCCCACGGGAACACAACTGTAAGCTACGTGTGTTCGCTATGTTGGGAAACCACAGCAGAACTGGTCAACTTTCTGTAACCCATTTGGATGGAATAGTTCCTATTTGAAGCCATGAACCCAAATTTTCATTTTATGCAAGGCAGAAGTCTTCTGGTCTTCTCTTTTTATGGAATGTGAAGTCACCAGAAGTATAATTCATAATATAAATGGCAGAGTACATATTTGTAAGGAAATGGAAAAATATGAATATGCTGACAGCTTTCATCTGAATTCTTCCTAGGAAGAGAATGTTATTCGTGTTGAAAAAAATACAGTGACAAGTATGGGGTAAAGTGGCATAAGGAGGGGTCTTCTAGAGGCCTGGAGGTGCTGGCACCTCACTGGGGATGTCAGAGGGAGACAGATGCTTGTTCATCTGGAGAAAGAGATGAAAAATAAGGAATAAAGGAGGAGTTTAGAAGGCGAAACCTAACGATTGGTCAACGCTTCCTTCTAAGTACTCTAAATCTGCAGAAGATGCAACAACAATACAAAATACACTCACTGCTTGATGTGAATAGATTTTGATGGAAATTGATGAAGGGATTGTATTTCACATCTGGAGTATTTTGGAGTTTTTCAGACACAGAGCAAAAGAACACTGGCTTTTAGTGGCATAGAGAAGCGTGAGAAAGTAAGCCAGACTAATCTGCTGAAATTGTGGAGTAGGCTCCTGAGTGCGGAATGGGGTTTAAGATCAAGTTTAACCAGTTCACTTGGGGGTGAGGAGTCCCCAGCTGGCATTTAGGTTACACATTTAAAAGCATTTGTTCCAAGAAAATTTCCACCCAAAAGAAGCTAATATTTTAAAATTTCTTAATCCCTTGTTTAAAATGTCTACTTTGAAAGTTCAGATTGTCTTCTAGAACAGGAAGCATCTTCCACTGTGTGCAATCAAGTAGCCTCTTCTACAAAACCCAAGAGTTTTCTAAGCCCTATTTTCCTAAATGTTTACATTTCCTTCCCTGATTATTCTTGCAGTGTTTAAAACAAATCTAAATTCATTTTGAAATGCTTTGAAACATTCAGCACATAAAACTCAAGGTCGTATTACTCAGCTTCCAGTTTGTCTACCTCTTGCACGCGGAGAAACAACAATTAAAAGGTGTAACTTAGAAAATTCTTTTTAAGACTTTACAAGAATGCAAAATTGTGTAAGAAAAGTCAGAAGTTATCCAAAGGGTGCTGTTTTGGGATAAAATAATTTTTCTTTTTTTCTTAGAAGACGTTTTACTATTTTTTTTTTCTCAGAGCCTGAAGAATTAAAGAACAATATTGTTATGAGACAAACCTGATTATAAGGAGCCTGGACTGGATTTGTTTTTCTGGAACTGGCTTTGTTGTCCTCTGACAAAACAAAATTAAAAAATGATAAATACATAGCTGCCACTGTGCCTTGGAAATAAAATTTTTCAGTCTTTCAAATTTTAAACTGCAAACTCATATGTTGCCTGAGGTGTTTTTCTTAAATTGCTGCCTGTGTGTTCCTAAACCACCTCTTCTTTTCAGTGCTCTGTCAAATTACTGAGCTGCCTGCTGAGATTCAACAAGGTGATAATTGTATCTGAACCATAAACACATTGTGCTTTAAAGTTTTGACTGTTTCTTTAGAAATAATAGTAAATGAAGGAGTTAATGTAAGTTTTTCTGGTAAATTGTAAATTTTAGTTAAATGTATCTAAATAAGGTAAATTCATGTCATCAAATGTTTAACAAGGATCTTGAATGAGTAAGATATATGAGCATACACTGGCAAAAAAGAAAACTATATATGACATGGTCTTAAATCTCAAGGAACTTATAATTAAGAAAGGGATAAGTAAATTTTTATTTAGCAGACGAAAGTGAAAAGATACGTGCTGATTGGTATGCACTTGAAGAGTCCTTTTAAGAATATTCCAAATAATTTCTCTGAAGGTTCTATGGTAATAAAGCAAAACAAGACACCCAACTTAATTATCTAAACCGGCTGATTGGATAAATGACTGTATCACATTAAGTTGCTACTTTACCAAATGACAATCATTGTAGCTGAAAAAATCCAGTAAAACAATATGTATGGCCATTGGTACAATCAGCCATTTTCCCTTTTATACCATCAATCTCCTTCAAATACTTAAGTGTTCACAACATTCAAGGCACCATGCCATGGGCTACGAAGAGTAAAAAGAGGCTTTAAAACACACTGTCCTCAAGGAAATTTTAGTCTAGTTGGCTGGACATGGTTTCTTCATATAACATAACTACAAGAATTACAGAATTCCAAAGGAGGAAGAACTAATTTGCAGCTAGACTTGTCAGGGATGGCACAGGGAGACTGAAGGATTGAGAGAATTTTGATGGAGGTAGGGGAAAAGGGTTTGGATATTTCAGGTGAGAGAATGGCGCAAATTCAAGTGTAATGCAAAAGGGGCAGAGAGCAATTTTAGTGTAAAGCGATGCTTTTGTGAATGTTAGAAAAAAGGGTTCCTTCCAGCAGTCATGGGAGATGAGGCCAGAGTGAATGCTGAGGCCATATTATAAAAGCTTTGAATACAGGCCGGGAAGTTTGTACTTTATTCTATAAGCACAAGAGTTTCATGGAAAGCTTTTGAGCAGTCAAGTGGTGTTATCAAAGCATCTGTTTAAGAAGATGTTTCCTGGAGTGATGCACAAATCATTTTGAAGACAGGACAGTCTGAGGGCAGAACGGTCAGGTAAGAGGCCGTGGCATCAGTCTGGGTGTGAGTTGGTAAGGACCAGAATCAGGTAGGAGTTAGGAATTAAGGACAGGCGAAATCTGTATGTGCCTTTGTTTTTTGTTTTTTTTTTTTTCTTTTAACGGAACATTTAGCATATGACTATAAATGGACAACATCATAAAAATTCCAAAGCTAATTTTTTCATAATCTTCATTGTCAATGAGCAAACATTAGTGGAATGATTATTGGAGTGTCCTGTAAAAAAGTTACATGCAGTCTTTTATCTGCATGATGTTATTATAAGTATAACCCAGTTTTACTCATGTTCCAAGTAAGATTTGTTTTCCAAGTAAGACATTTTGTTGAGTTTAGTGCTAGGAAAACTTGGTGTCCTTTTGAGGATCTGGTATATTTTCTTCCTTCTCATAAGAGCTATGAAGCTCATGCAGCCTTCCCTGAATGCCTGTAGGTTCCAAACCAGACTTTCAGCTTAACCACTGCAGCTGTGTTGATTTTAGACCGTAATCTCTGTTTTCTTCTTTGTTAGGGCTCTTCCCCTCCCTTGTCATTACTCTTCACTAATCTTACTGTCTTGGTTTCTCCTCTCCTCTCTGTAAGCGCCAAATGATTTTTCAAAGAGACAAAGGATATGTACATTCCATATGCCAATAGCTCTCCCTCCTGTCTCCACTCAGTTTCTTCCCTGAACTCCAGCATGGCATTTCTACACCTCGCTTGCATTTTTGCACAGCCTCTAAAGAGATGGCCCCATCTAGCATCTCTCTTATGTCCAATCTCCATCCTTATCCAAATGTGATCTTTCAAGCAACAGCGGCCGCATCCCCTGGGGACTTTCAACAAAAATGCAAATTCTTCGGCCTCAACCCAGAGTACCGAACCAGAAACACTGCAGGTGGGGCCCAGCACTCTGTGTGTAAGCAAGCTCTCCAGTGACTCTGAAACATGTTGAAGTTTGTGGACCCCTGCTCTACAGAAAGACTGCACTCTTTTCTTTCTCTCCCGGTCTATGTGTTCTCTAGCTCACGGTGTCTCTTGTCCACTCTGCAGGTCTACTCTGTTATCCGGGCAAATCCTTTATACACTTCTTAGAATCATTACAAGTTCTTAAAGGAGTTTATCTGATTACTATAGCTAATAATTACCTCCACCAAAGTCAGTTAAGCATTTATGGATACCTTACCTCATGGTCACTGGCTGGTCCATGCTTGAGAATACCTGACAACACCTGGTCCTGTCAGTGGCCAGCTCTTGAAAAACAGACCAGCACCACTGCCCTGGGAAGACTGCAGCAGATAAACCAGAAGAAGGCTGGTTCCTGTCCAATGAATTAATCTTTAATTAGGTAGATGTGTGCAGTATGTCTTCAGCAGAGGACTGGTTAGGATTTTCCTAGTGGGATCACTTGGATTTGAGTCCTTTGAGGAGAAACAAGAGGCAACAATTATTGTTTGATACCACTGGAGCCAGTCAGATGCAAGGCAGGCTACCTGTTGTGATATTTGAAGATGGTTCAAGTTAGGGTTGAGATGAAAGATTCTATTGTACATGACATGAACAAGGGCCCAATTTATAAGTTATACAGATGCCATCCAATCTATATCTTTAAAGAAAATGTATTGCTAGGCTAGATGTTTACATCCGCGTGTGAAGATACTATTCCTTTCCCTCCTTTTGTAAATTAAGAAAATCTTTATAAAGTCAAATGTAGTGACAATTTCAAAAACTGGATTAAAGATTCAAATTGCTCTGTCAGGGGCAAGAAGTAGCAGGGAGGGAATGAGCTTCAGTGGAAATCTCTTATTAAATTGAGGCAGAAAATAGATGGGGGAGGTTCTTGAAGTTCTGCATGTTGGTAACATAAAAAACAAGTATTCTTGCAAAACAGATGGGAGTTTCTAACATTTATTATATCATAATTTGAAAGATGTTGGTAATCCTTGTAGCTAATAACTAGGTCAAAGGTAGTCTTGTCCTACAGTGAGTCTGGAAAACACACACACACACACACAGAACAAATATTTATTAGGCTTTAATGCATCACTCAGTTCCTATCAGGAGCTTTTCACTTACTTCAGTCAAGGTTAATGTATCTGAAGCAATACCAAAAGTACAAGATAATAGAAGGTTAAGTACTAAATTACGTTATCCTTGACGTACTTCTCTTTGTACACCCTTGCAAATCTCATCTCTCATGACTTTATCTAACAACTATGTGGGTCAGTGTTTCTCAGTCCTGAGTAATGTAGGGATGGACAGCTGCAAAAATGTCTCATATTCTGCCAGGAGGGAATGAAATGATAATGAATTATTATTATTACTTTACCAAAACATGTATCAGTCTAAAAATGGACATGAATTACTTAACCTTATGATTCTTAAATGACTATAAAAAACCCACAGTTCTACAGATTAAATACAGAAAAGCTATACAGCCAACAGAATTTAAATTAATTTAGTGGCATGGATGATGTTTTGTTGAAGCAAGTATCACCACTCAAAGCCTGAGCGTGGCCCTGCAAAGGGAGCTTTCAATAGGCCTTTCTTATTGGGAGTCACATGACAACTCAGCTCTCACCACTTCTTTATTCCAACTGCTGTGAAACTATCCTTCTACAGATCCTGTGGGATTATTTTTCTTTTTTTGCCTGTGATTTGTACAAACACATTACATGTGTATTAGCTCTGCTGGTGATATTTTCTCATGATTTGACAACAACTAATACAGTACTATGGATTGCCAACTTGATTGAAATACAAATGAAAGGTGAGAAGTGAAATCTTGGATGATACTTGATTTAAGGGAGCCACGCAGATGGTTCCAAATTTTCTTGTGACTTTGAAAAAATTGTCATAGATATGAAAACATGAAAGCTCATTAAGAGACATAAAAAATCCTCATTATAAAATGAGGCAAGCTGTGGAGGACACAGCTGTGCCTCCCGAATCCTCTACAAAGAAGCAATGGTGCCCCAGCCACCAGCAGACCACCTTCAGCTCTCAGTTCCTTTAGGGTTTGCTCAGCTGCAAAGAGCTGCCCACATTCAAGGACTGATGGAGGCAGCGGTATGAAAACTTGGCTATTTCATTTGAACTGGGACAAATCTGAGGGGCCATGCATGCTCGAGACTCCTTGCGGACTTGACAGAGGCTTTGTCAGCCTGCACTGAAGTTCCGTGTTCCTTGCCCAATCCCGCTTCCCCCTCCCTCCCATTTTCTCCCTCCTTCCTTTATAATCCCTCATATATAGCCCCCATGCCAAACTCTGTCTTAATGTCTGCTTCTGGAGAACCTAGTTAACAAGAGCTCCCAGGAATCTCGAGGATCCCCAGGAGCAGTGAGAATGCCACTTTGGTAGCCCTGATTCTTCCTGCAAGCTTCCAGTCTAGAGCTCAGCTTCCGACGATAATTCATGCCAGCACTTCACATTCAACAGGTGCAAAGCTGATGCATAACTGATCTCTTGAGCTTGTGCCTCACAACATCTTATGGTTTTTCCTTGCTTTATAATATATTTAATGGCACTACCATCATATTCCCACAGGATCAAAACCTGAGAGGTAGTTTTGATTCCTCACACACCTTACTCTCTACATCCAGTCTATTATTCATGCTTCGTAACATGGGAAGAAGTTTACTTATTTCTCCAGGGATCCAGTACCCTCTAAACAAGGAATGCAGCTGAAATTATAATGGAGAGCTTACTTTGCTCCTGAGATGTCTAGTCTCATTAATAGCTTTGAGTTTTCCTTCCCTTTGATTACACAGACTTTAAAAGACAAAAAGCACATTTTTCTCATAAAGGACACATACACAAAATTCCAACCCACAACCATCCACTTATTTTAGACAATATATTAGCTCACATATTACATAGAGAATAATGCTTTGAGAGGACGGCAGCAAATGCCAGAGGCTTCACTCTTCCTTCTGCATTTAAGATTAGTTAGTGCAGTGCATTAAAGCGTTTATTTTGTCCCAGTTTAAGATAAAAAATTCAATTTTCTTTGCCTTTTTAATTTTTACACTGGACTAAAGAGTAAAGAAAACCAAGTCTTCACCAATGCCCCAGTAACAACTGTATAATATAGAGACTAAAACATGTGTTAATGTTATTATGCAGTTTAAAAGTCTACGAAAAATCCATGTCTTTTAAAGCAGTCACCTCACTGAAAGGTACTGATGTTTAGAATGGGAGGTTGTGTTGTCAGTTGAAAGTGAGACACTGAGATGTTTGTGAGGGAGGAATTGTCGGGAAAGCAGTAGAACATCTCCTGCCCGTGGGTGCAGTCTTGAGGGTTTGTGACGGCCATGACGAACCCAACAATCATCACCACAGCACCGATAGGAAGCATGACACACGACATAATCTTATCTGAGTGTGTCCTCCGTTCTTCAGACAGTTTCAGATAACATGCTGATGGGATGATAAAAATCAGGGGAGCTGCACACAGCACACCCTGGGTATTGAAAACAAGAGACAAGATAATGTTACCATTTAGAGCATTCCTTGGACAGTTTTAAAAAATATTTACAAAATGTATTTATCATTGTACATGCTAAAAGTCTGATAGGTTCAGTTAAATCAAATGAAGGAGAGAAAAATAATTCCAAGAAAGACTTAGGAATAGGTTTTTCCCTTTTGGATGGTATATTTATAAATGGGAAAAGTTAAATAATATACTAGTAAACTAGACTAGAGAAAAATAATCAGAAAAAATATAGAAAATAAAGCAGATGGTAAGACTGACTCCTGGCAAACTCTTAAAATTTCCCATATTTTCAGTCACATTCTATTTCCTTATAATCTTCATTCCAAATTGCTATGTATCTACCATGTCATTCACATCAGAGAGATCTGTTTATCAATTGTGAACAAAAAGGGACTACTGAGAGGTGCATGTAGGCCTTATGACTTCTCTCTCCTTTACTTGAGTTTCTGTGAAAGGAGGTGCCTGGCTGTATGAGGAAGGAAAACTGTAACCCTAAGGGCACTTAGCATGAAAAAGCATTTCTAAATCCTCTTTCAAGTCAAACTAAACACATTAATTACCCTAGAAAATTGACAGCAGAACTAAATAACTATGATTCATTCACCATCCCCCACACTAGCTATGGATAAGTCCAACCTGAGGGGGGAATGTCAGACTGAAAATTATGGGGAGTAGTGTTGTCTATTATAAAAAGACCACGAGTTATTCACTTCAAAGGGAAAGAGACTTTCCCCTTGAGGAGGCCAAATCTGCACTAGCAGCTTTGCAAAAAGAATAATGTTGAAATTTAATCCATTGTAGGTAATATAGTTTTCTTTTTATGTTAAATATTAATTATATAGTAAACAAAATATAACATATTAGCAAAGTATATTACATATAATCATATGACAAATAATACTTTCTTAAATCATAAAACATAAGTCTTTTAAAACAGATACAATAACAAATATATGGTTTAGAATTAAAAGGAAATCTTCCATAAAATACGTATTGTCCATATTTTAAAAAGTTATCACAGAAGTTTGTAAATACTCAGAATAGTAGGAAGAATAGAATAATAAAATCTTATACACCAATCATCTATACTTTGAAAGGTTTTTGACACATTATTTTGGTAGACTGTCCCCAGGGAAAAATCATAGAAAACTGATTTTGAAATTGGATGATTAAAAGAACACATTATATAAAAATAGTTTTAAAAGAAAGATTTTTAAAGTATCATCACATACTAAATTTATTGTGTTTTATACTAAGTACTATTCTCATGCCAGAAATATACAATTATGATTTTAAAAATATAACTTTCTTATTGTTTATAGAAACAGCAAAAGTCCAGAGAGATACCAATTAAGGTGGGGCACACTTAAACCAGACTAGCCTGGCAGCATCTAAAAATCTGGGGAAGAATAAAAGGGATCATACTTAATGGAAAATATTTCTACCGAGATCAAATGTGAGAAAATACTAAGAAGCACTAGTTTAAAATATATAGACAATATAATTTTGCCATTCACAGCACCTGAATACAAACGAATACCTACAAAGTTACACAGTGCATAAAGGATTAATTTTCATATGGCTGGAATTCAATGAATTATGGATTCCTTAGGCTCCATCATGACACTTGAAATTGATAATGGTTTTAAAATTATGCAAAATATTGTAGAACTCAATCTGTGCTTATAATATTTATTATCCTCTTATTTCTATGAAATAATTCTGAAAACAATAATAAAAACATATATGTAAGTGTGTGTGTTGAGTGTGTGCGTGCATGTGTGTATAGGGAGTGTCTTCTCTTCACAGGAGCTAACATGTGAAGCTATGTCATCTGGACCTGTGGAGTGTGAAAGTGCTATCAGGATGAAAACTGCCACCAGCTGCTGCTAAGAAGCTGCCATCAGTCAGCATCCTGGGACTCTTCCAAACCTAACTTGCTGGGCAGTGCAGAGCATTGGGTGTTCTGTTTACGTCGTAATTCTTAAGAGTTGAGAAAGTAGCAATTAGTGGGAAAACTATATAGCTGATGTTTGTACTGGAAGAAGTCCAGTTGAGTATCTTGTCTAGAGAGCGGTTACTTTCCTAATATTTGAAAGCTCCGTCTTGCTAGAGATTGTTGTTAGGATCCAAGATCATTAATAAAATGATAGAACAGTTCCATCTGCTCTATTCTCTATAAATTAGTCCGACTAATTTGACCTGTTTAATCTAGCTTTGCCAAGGATATACCACTGGTTTTGGAGTAATTTTTGAAATTTCTTGACAGGACATAAATACCATAGCTGTTTATTAAAAAGACAGTAAAATGTAGCCTTATTTATAAAGTCAGGGTAGCACTGTCCCTTGATAATAACACTACTGATGCCTGGATATTTTGCAGTTTGCAAGAGGGAAATAAACAGAAGGTGTCAAGATTTTTACTGGCAGTACAGAGTAGAACAGTATCTGAATTCTCCTACCTGAATAGCAACCTCTCAAATGATGCAAGGAAGCTGAAAACTAAAAGAATGCTATACATCTTTAAAATTTTTACTTTGTAGTCAATCTGGAGTCATGAAATGTGTTCCTATACCTTAAAAAGCAACTCTAGCTCAGGAGGTCTTTGACAGCCAAAGCCACAGCTTGCTCACTCTGTATGTGGGCTCTCGCTGGGTACCTGGTCTGCTTCCTTCCTTCCCCTGCAAGCTGCACACGGCACTGATTGGGCTGGTTACTCTGGCCACAGGCACCAGCTGCTTCATCTGTTCTCTTTGTACTGCTGCAAGCAGAGACCCATAGGGCCCAATTACTGCAGGTGCCTCTTTTTTCTAACAGCAACACTAGTGCTGAGGGGCTGGATTCTTATTACTCAGAATGGAACTTAGATTTATTTTATTTGTTTCTAAAATGAATCCTTTAAAATGGAAGGTGTGTTTGCCTTAGAAAATATGTCACTGTTGTCTGCAGCCATGAAAACAATGAAATAAAAGGGAAGCTAAGTTCTAAATGGGGTTTGGCTTCTTAGTAAATAACTAATATAACCCTGAATAATTTATATTATTTTAGTTATGCTAAGTATAGCATTTCCCTAACTTTGCAAGTTGAAGGTCTGATTCTATTACATGTTTCATCTGTAAATATCCTTATTCTACTTAGTCATGATTCAGAAGCCACAATAGAAAAGAATTCCTAAAGTACTACAATTATTAACTAAGGTAAAAGCTATTAGCTAAAAATTATGAACTTAGATGAGAAACTTTTGATTTCATCTCTTCGTATTTATTTTAACCCATTATTAAAGTCTATGCCTATATTTTATGAATTATTCTTAACCTCACTTACGGGTAAACTCAATGCATAGATTTTTTAACTTAAAAATGGGTAGAGAAATAAACACACATTTTACACAGTTTAAAGCCTTAGGAAACCTCAGACTAGCATAATGATTAAAAATGTGGGCTAGAGGGTTCAAAAGCCTGCGTTCACATCCTGATTCTACCACTTAGTGTGACCTACTTAAGTGTCCATTAACAGATGAATGGATAAAGAAGAAAATGTGGTGTGTGTATATATATAGAGAGAGAATGGAATATTACTCAGCCATAAAAAGAATGAAATCTGCCATTTGTAACAATGTGGATGGACCAATAGAGCATTATGCTTAGTGAAATAAGTCAAACATAGAAAGACAAATACTGTATGCTATCACTTATATGTGGAATCTAAAAAAAAAAACAAACCAGTGGGTATAACAAAAAAGAAACAGAGTCATAGATACAGAAGATAAACTAGTGGTTCCGTGTGGGGAGAGGGAAAGAGGCAGGGGCAAGATAGGGGTAGGGAATTAAGAGGTACAAACTACTATGTATAACATAGTAAGCTACAAGGGTATATTGTATAACATTGCAAAATATACCCATTATTTTGTAATAACTTTAAATGGAGTATAATCTATAAAATGTTGAATCACTAAGTTATATACCTGAAAGTAACATAACATTGTAAATCAACTAATTTCAATTAAAAAAAGAAAACTAGTGTGACCTATTTAATCACTCTAATCACTCTGTGCCTCAGTTTCTTCATCTGTAAAATTAATGCGATTAAGGAAGATAATGCATGCAAAACACTTGTCACATAGTAAATACTCCACACACGTTAGCTCACACTATTGTTCAGAAGCGAAACACCACATGCTTTAGTTATTCTAAAGTGTCTCATGACCTGGCTTGCATTACCGACAGACATGATGCTTGATCTGGCTTTATTAAATATGACAAATGCCCACACAAAATGGAGTTGAATAAAGACCTGAATATGACATTGTACATACCAAAAGACTGGAAAAATACACACTCAGGTAGTCTTGAAGAGAATGGAAATCTTAGATTTTATTACTTCCTACAAAGTGCTTTAAAACTAGTGTAATTGAGTTATTAGATGATGACAATTTAGCACCTTCCCTGTATTTTACGAATGTTTATATTACCAGGTTTTAAAAGAATCTAAGGACCTAGAATCATGTTTTAAATGCTTAAAAATAGTTCTCCAAAGCCAGCTCAGATCTTGACTTTATAACAGGTATTAACCAAATATTTTTCTTTGATTACTCTACAATACCAGAATACCATCTTAACCACAAAACATTTTCAACATAACTGTAACAGGGAATAGTTAATGTGATTATGTGCTTATAATTTTGTTTCCCAAGTGTCAGGAAGATTCACAATTGACAGAGTAATGGTCAAATTTACAAAAACATATCATTCCTGGAAAATAAGCAACATGTGTATGCTTGGTTAACTTAAAGGGAACAAAAAATTCTTTAGGCTATCAAAATAGTGAGTGGTAAAGCAGCTTATAATCATATTTTCTCTCATGTCAAAGTCCTACAATATTCCAACAAAGATGCAAACTCAAATGAGACATTACACAAAACAAGAAATAACAGAGCTGGGAATCATGCTGATCATCTCCTCAGCATAATTAAAGGATTACCATTATTATTATCAACACCAACAATTTTTTGTAACACTTAATTTCCTGGTGCTACACTAAAGAATGTCTCTGATGTCTAGTAGCATTTGTAGAAAGAGTTCCTCAGCTGTGTTCCCAAGGGGCAATTGCCCACATGGTAATTTGAACACTGTGTTCTCAGCCCTGTGCTATATACTGAAGAGGATAGAGAAGGCAGCTAGGTACCATTCCTGTCTTCAAAGAACTTGCACTTTGGTAGGGAAGGCAAGTGTATGGACAGCCCAAATAATACATGATACAAGATAATACAAAAATCATGTTAGTGCATTAAGTTAGCCATTATCCATTTACCTAGATCAAGGTTGGAACATGAAATGATTCTGAGTGACCCTACTAACCTATGCAAAATTAGGAGGCAGGTAAATGTTACCTTTGATAATTGGCCATCCCTTCTATGAGCTTTCTATCTGTTGCTGGTGGAATAGATGTCTCCCTTATCCTCTGTGGTTTGGGGAAGCTGCCTACTCCCTACGTTCCACATATGCTGCGGCAAGAAAATTCCCAATAGTGTGTTCCTGACTGAATCTCCCACTGCCTTTGTTGAGAACTTCAAATCCAAAGGACATTGGGAGGAAATAATATCTTGCGCCCTGACAATAATACCTTCACCTACCCCTTAACTCTCAATGGAGTGAATAAATGATAACTTGGGATCCCATTTGTAAAAGCCTGCCCTCCCTGTGTGCATGATTAACAAATGCTAAGTGGTGTGATTCTGAGTAGAATTCCATGAGGACTGTTGAAAGGGAAGATTAAAGACTATAAAGTGGGAGATTCACTTCTATTCATGTTTCACCAAATGGCATCATTATCTTGCTTCCACAAAGCAGAACTAAGGAGTCACTCTGTTCTGGGTCACTTTTAAAAACTGAAACACAGTTGACATACAATATTATGTTAGTTTCAGGTGACCTGACATTTACATACTTTATAAAATGATCATTTTAGTAAGTCTAGTAACCATCTGTCCCCATACAAAGTGACTGCAATATTATTGACCATATTTCTTATGCTGCATATTACATACACAAGGCTTATTTATTTTATGAATGGAGCTTTGTACCTCTTAATCTCCTTGACCTATTTCACCCTGCTCCCCACCTTCCCTCTGGCAACCACTCGTTTGTTCTCTGTATCTATGAGTCTGTTTCCGTTTTGCTTGTTTTTTTTTTTAAATTTTTTTAAGATTCCACATATAACTAAGATATTACAGTCTTTGTCTTTCTCTGTCTGACTTATTTCACTTAGCGTAATACTCTCTGGATCCAACCATATTGCTGCAAATGAAAAGATTTCATTTTTGTGGCTGAGTAACATTCCACTGCATGTGTATACCATATTTTCTTTATTCATTCATCTATCGATAAACACAGTTTGCTTTCATATCTTGGCTACTGTAAACAATGCTGCATTGAACTTCAGGGTACATACATATTTTCAAATTAGTGTTTTCATTTTCTTTGGATAGAGGAATTGCTGAATTCCAAAAAGTCGTTCTTGATGTGTCTCTCTATCCCCTTGTCCTCTCAATTAAATCTGTTGCCAAATTCTGCAATCTCTTCTCAAAAATGTCTTTTAGGAGTCCACCTACTTCCCTTTGTCTTCTTCATTGCCTATATGGTGGCTGAACTTTTAAGTTTATTTGTGAGATTGTAAGCTCCAAGAAAGCATGGATCTTTTCTGACTTCCTCCCATCCTTGTGACTCTACTATGTAGCACATAGTATAATTGACCCTTAAACAACGCGGGGGTTAGGGAGTTTCTGAGCAGTTGGAAATCCATGTATAATTTATAGCCAGCCCACCACATACTCAGTTCTTCCATATCTGTGGATTCAACCAACTGAGGATCATGTAGTACATAGTTATCGAAAACAATGTGTATAAGTGGACCCGCACAGCACAAACCCATGTTGTTCAAGGGTCAACTGTAATTATTCATTATATATCTGATCAACAAATAAACAAGTTAGCAGTTGCCCTAGACTTTAAATCTTTGTAAGATTTGGACAGAAATGAAAGGAAAATAATAATTATAGGAAAGGATAAACATAAACTGAAGGATAAAAGAAAGAATTAATATGGCTTACTTATAGGTCAAAAGTAAGACTGACTAGAGCTGAGGGTAGATTTTGGGAAGTCAATGGTAAATAATTTTCCATAGAAGGCAGATTATAGAAGCAATAGAGTTTATGCTTATTGGGAGGAAAGTGGAGATTTTTAAGCAAGATGGTGATAAATTGGAAGCAGAACTTAAATATCTGCTAGTTGAAGCAAAATGCCAGCATTAATTCAGATGTGATATGATGAGGACCTGGATTTGGGGGGTAGAAGTAAGGATTACAAGGGAATGGCCTAGAGAGAGTAAAAAACATTTTAAAGAAAAATAACTTGGGCCAGGGTAGGTGAATGTGGGATATGGATATAAATCTCTTGACGGGGGTGTGTGTGCAAAATTTCCCCCACTGGAGAACCATTGCTCTAAAATTATACAGTCTTATAAGGTACACAATATCATCATTATAAATATTTACTATAATATAACAAACACATTTTTATTCCACATCAGAAAGTGATACCTTTCTTAAGGAAAAAAATATACCTTTTGTTGAATATAAACATTATTTTAAATGGGGTTTTTAGAAGGGAAGGAGTAATCTTCAAATGTACTTACATTAAGCTCTAAAACTATTCCAAGGCAATCAATCAGCAATGACACCAGTGTGGCTACAGTGATGATAATCACTGTTATGATTATGTGGAAAAACAGTGAAAGATTCCCACCAAAAAACACGTTGGCAATTACCTGCCAAATATAAACAGATTATTTAGAGAGGGATTCTCAGAGTCATGCAGGATTGATTAAGAGAGTATTTCATATTATAGTAGTCAGGACTGTATAAAATACTACCAGTAAGGCAATCAATCAAATCTTAAGCCATATGAATAAATATTCTATCTTTTCCAAAGTAATTACACATACACACACAGATATCAATAACAAATATTCTTTGTTGAACTATTAGACAGGCAGTGGATTATATTACACACACAGAACATGTCATAATAATGTGTGAATAAATACATTTCTCAAGAGAGACCTTGGGAAGTCAGCTTATCTTTCTTCTTTGAGTCCAACAAGGTTACCACTAACTACAGACGCTATTTAGATTGTTTGAATGGTCTCTAAGGAAGGAGTTACCACAATATCCTTTAATAATAATGGATGTGTAATATCCTTTACTAACAGGAAATTAATTTCATATAATCTAAATCTTATTTGATACAAGCTAAGCCTACCTTATCTTGCCTTTCCTCAACAAAAATGGAGAAGAGTTGATTACCATTTTCCATTGACACTCAGATTAGGAAAACGATCAACAGTTACCTGTTTAATGTGTCCCACACTGTGTTATGTTTTGCTAAGAGAAAATGTCTAGGAGATGGTTCCTATTTTCAGGAATTAACATCCTAATTGGAGAGAGCCAACTAATCTAATGAAACAAACAGTGATCAATTTTTGACAGGATAAAAAAGATCAAATACAATGTAGAACTAGAAGGAGCTTTAGTTATCTAGATCTGTCTCCCTGAGAGTAATCAGCTCTACAGCATTCCTTAAACATGCTTGCCTTACCTTGACTGGAGGCAGGGCTTGAAACATGGATGGGATTTAGACCAGAATAACAGACTGCAGCAACAGTGTGAAAAAGAGCAAAGAGGTAAGAACAGGAAAAATACCCTAGGGGGACAAGGAGGAGACAGTCTGAATAGGGTGGTGATTGTGCAAAAGAACCACAAGACGAGAATTGAAAACAGCAGGAGAGGGTCAGATGCTGGGGGACCTTAATGAAGCCAACTCTACAAGCTGTGCTAAGAAACATTCCTAAGTGAGCAACATTCCCCACAGCCTGGATGCTGTCTAACTCTGTGAATAATTTACTGGGGATACTAATCACTTTTACTCAGTTATGGTTTTACAATTGGTAATATCCTTCCAAATATTATCTTATCTAAAGTTCATTCTTATGGATGCTTCTAAGATATGATTGTAATCATACCTTAGTGGAAGATCACTTAATGGGGCAGGCTAGTGAGAGATACTTATTAGGGGTAAACAGGCTTTCTGGCTCCCTTGTACGTGGCCGGCTACTTGACCTATGAATAGAAATGGCTTTGATTATATTTATGCCAACTGTATATTTGTGTGTGTGTGTGTGTGTGTGTGTGTGTGTGTGTGTGTGTGTGTGTGTAGAAAGGAGAGAAAGAAAAAGGAAGTGAGTAGGTGAGGTATATACAAAGTTCCTCTGCCTAGTATTTGTTATCATGGCAGAGATCTTGATTTAGTTCTGTCTTCCTGTCATGGCAGCTAGAAAGGAAACACAAGTTCCAAGTACTGAAGACATAAGCTGTGCAGGTGGAGTGACTCAGACCATCTACGAGCAGTTCACCAGAAACCACAGGAGAATGCACCATCTGTTATTGCTGATCTAGAGGTCAGATTTGAACTTAAAGTGCTGGGCAGAAGCTAAAATAGAACCATTTCCTGCATCTAACAATAGTTAGCAAAATTTTTAAAAGTGCTTAGATTTAAAAAATATTCATAAAGTTCAATCTACGTCTCCCTGTGTTCCAGGAGGAGAGCTGTCCTGTGAGTTACGCATTTGTACGTGGGGACAAGTGCTAACTGTAGAGGATGCTCATAGGGCTGAACATTTCCTTATTCCTTTTCCCTGTGCAGTTGCCTATCCTCAGAATCGGCATAAAAGGTAACCACTGGTTTGCCTCTAGAAGCCTGCCCATTAGTTAGTGAATCTGAAGCTCTGTAGGCATTTCACTTCACACATGAGACCCAAGGACGTGGTGCGCTGTGTAAACAGCCTTTAGGAATAGATCCTAAGACTAAGCCTTTTCAGTGCAATTCCTGAAAGAACCACTATGAAGCAGGATCATGTTTTCTGCTAACTTGTGCAGTATATTTTTAGCTTACTGCAGCAGGGCTTCCTGACAAGCCATGTCATCCAATTTTACACAGAAATAATTAGTTCTCTTTTACCTAATCTTCCTCCACAAGTCTAGGTGGACTATATAAAATAACTTGGAGGTGACTTTATAAGTACAAATATTGATATATAGATGTAAATAAATAACATACTCTTTATATTATTTTATATGGTATATAAATATAAATAAACATTTATATACACATACAAGTAAATATGTGTAAATATATAAATAAATATATCTATATAAATAAATATATAAATGAAATATATCTATAAAACTAATGGTTTAAATTGAATTTTAGTTTTTCATGAAAAATAAGGTATTTTAGTTTTTTAAAAATAATAAAACTGATCAGAATCTGTTATATGGTGCCTTTAATACATACTGACTTATAAAATATCTTAGCAAAAAGACAATTTTGTAAAACATATTTTAAATCGTAGTACTTACTTTTTTTGAAAGAACGCTTAAAAAAACATTTTGACTCTATTAAAGGCTGGCATTCATTCTGGAATGCATTGTATAAATATTTATACTTAATATAAACTAAACCACCAAACATGATTTTCAAATCCAACTTTTGAAAGCTTATCTTGTAAACATTTGAATATTACTTACCATGTGCTTGGGAATTTGCAGAATCAAATTATTTGTGAATCTTCCTAAGTTAATGTAGTAGAGAGATCACCTAGGTAAAGTGTCTGAGAGAAACTATGCTTACCTCTCTGGTCACAAAGCATTCAATTGGGTACGTCAAAATGACAGTGACGCCATAACAAAACCTTCCAAATGTTACCAGGTCATCATTTCTGCAATAATTTTCAAATAAGTCTCCTAGAGAATAATATAAAATAGATTTATTTTAACAGCTACTGGGTATTTGAAATAAATACCTGATAAATGAGATACTGGATATTTATTAGATAAGAGAAGCTACATAAATGTCATTTAATTTAATTAATAGAATGTAAATGTCATTTAATTTAATTAATAGAATAGACTGCCAAGTCTAAATATAAGTTTTGCATTCAATAACTATGTAATTACTGCTGGATATTAAGACTAGCACAAGTTCAACTTGAAAGTGAATTCATCAGTTTTTCTCTTCTTCTTCTTGTTTGTTTTTAGTAGATAGCCTTAAATTTGTATCAACTTCTGAAAAATACTTTTATTCATTGTCTTCTTACTCAAACCAGAATCAACTCCCTAAATTCTTGTGCATTGGTTTTATAAACTTGCTTCTGGTCTTTGTTTCTCGTAAGTAAGTGACTTCATTATTAAAAAAAAAAAAGTCTGTTAAAATAAACAAATTTCCTTTTGAAATGTTATTCTTAGATCAAGGACAATCCTGAAAGGAAGAGTAGACTACTGCAGGTGGGGAGCTGAGTTTCCTGTATATCATGCTATAGGGTTTAATCACAAACTCAGGGCGACAGCGAGGAATTACAAACATGCAGGATCTTCCATGGTCTCTGATGAACCCAAGTGTAAATGCACTGATTCAAAACTCTGAAAATATGGTTATTTCCCAGGCAGAGTATTATATTTCATCAGTTCCAAACTAAACGATGAACCATGTATGTGAACCTTGAACTGATTCTTATTTAAGACTGTATTTTCTTGGATTCCTATAAAGAAATACAGGATCCTAGTGAGGGCACAGAGGTCATGTCAGTAAAAAACTTCCCCATGTGGAAACAAAAGATATTTGGGACTGTTTATTTCCTAAATATAACATGCTTACATTTTAAAGTGTTGTTCATATTTTTCAGTTAGACTGAATAGAAAATTAGATAAAAGCCACACTACTACACTGTTTACAAAGAAAACAAAACAACAATACTTTTCTACTTTTTTTTCATTAAAAAGCTAAATGACCTGCCTCTTCCAAAGACTAACTTTGAGTGACTATTTTCCCCTTCCCTTATTAACTGGAGTAAATGTACATTAGTTTCTAGCACCCTTTTGGGCAGAATAAGCTTCAACCACAAAGCAGTAGTGACAGAGGCCCGCTTAAAGGTTAATTCAAAGGGTTCCAACACTCTGAGAAGAAAAGAACTCAAGCTCTGTGTTCACTAACCTCCACTAAACAATGGGCCTGAACCTTTTCAAAAGTCATTGGGAAATCAAGAACAATCTAGAGTTCTTATTGCCTCACAAGCCGGAATTCATGTGATGAAAGGGAAAAGCAGCATGCCGTTTACACAAACAAGACTAGATCTGCCTGAGGCAAAGTGGCCTGAAGAACCATGTCAGCTTATTCTAGCTTGAGTCTGAGTGTATTTTAGGTAATTACAGCTAGAGAGAGAAAAAAAAGAAAGACAATTAAAACCAACCTGTCAGCTTTGTTATATAAAGACTTAACTATATTTGAACAATTGCCGATAAAAACACCAGGAAGGTGTGACTAAGAGAGTTTATGTCTCACAGAAAAGGCTTTTTAAAACCAAGATTCTGTACAGCCTGGAGCCTATAGGCCATCGTCTTTGCAAACTATGTAGCAATAGTGATACATGGCTATCTTTTGAAATACAATTTTTATCAAGATTTTCAAGGTCACTTCATTACTGCCTTCTAACAATACACACATGTATTATGTTTTTGATGGCACTGCAATTATGTTATCAATCTTTTCTGAAGCCATCTTTCTTTATTTCTTGAGCAATCTGTCCCTATAATCATAGTCACCTATAACCTCCATTTGGCACAGTGCACCATCCACCCAAGAGTACCACCTCAATGCCATCTGAAAAATAAGCTAAGAAGAACTAGAGCCTAAGAGACAGCTTTTAATGGGTCATACGTGACCAAAACGGGGTAGACAGCAAGATGGAACGTCAAGAAAACGGGACTGAACGTCAGGAGACTTGATTTCTACTTTGTCACCAGCCAGCTTGGGCAAGTTACTTCACCTCTCTGTGTTTAAGCAGGGGGTAAAACTAGTTATTCCACTTACCTTCCTAGGGTTGTCTGAAGGACACATGAGATAATAGACCCGCACAAGCTGTGAAATGCATGAACCAGCGCATTTAGCAAGCTGTCCAAATACCCTACCACACCACATAGATGAGTGAGTGTAAGGGTCAAGGACATAGAAGAGATGACCACTAAGTTGTTGGGCCGGGATTAACGGAAGAAAAAAGAGGTGTATTCAGTGTGGGGCACTGCCATGAGGGTGGGGGAGGGGAGAGAAGAGGCTGGTTTTGTGGGAAAGATTGTTTTGTGTTTAAGGCAAGACTGGAACAACTAAGTACAAATGTCCTGTAGGCAAGAGGCTGGAGATGAAAAGAAAGTTCTGAACTACAGTTAAAACAATAAAAATTCCCAGAGAATTTACTGAGAGAAAAAAGCCAGCTTGCCTGAGCCAGTTAATGAGGTGGAAGGGTGGGGGAGAGGAGGTAAGAGAGAGCAAAGATGACTCACTGAGAGAAAAAAATTATTAAGGGAGTGAACGATGGGACGGTACTGCTCTTTCTCTATGTGAGGAAAGAAAGAACGTTCAGGATTGTTACATGATTCAGGGAGGTCCATAAGAATCAGAACCCAGAAAAAGACCATTAGCTTTGAAGACTGAGAGAACATTGGTGTCTTTGGAAGGGGCACCTCAGTGGACTAGCAGAGGGGGAAGCCAGGAGGAGTGTGCTCTGAAGTGAACTCATGGAAGGAGAAAGCATGGTTGACAGAAAAAAGTTCAGCAGTTTCAAAAGGAGGAAATTAGGAAAATTAGGAGAGTCAGCAAGGTAGGGAGAGAAAGGGTTCTACTTTGAAGCAGAACATGGGGTATAATTGTACTTAAAATGAGAAGTGAAAGCACCACTCCACATGAGCACCGAAGTATGATAAGATTGACTCTCTCATTTTACCTTGGGTGAAGCTGGTAAACGTTAAGTATCCACATGTAGCAAAGAGAATACTGATAAATACGGAAATCAAAGTGGACACATGGATGATGCGGGACCACTTAGCTACTGTGGGTTCTTCCAAAGAACCATAAACTAAGAAGCAGTTATGGTGGCAAATAAATGCTGCAATACAAGAAAAAAAAAAAAGCATTGTTAAGGCAAGCACCAGGGTTCTCTTTTTACTTCTGAAAATTCAGAGATCTATGCTACCTTGAAAACACTAATGAACTGAAATTCAACTATACTAATTTACTAGATATGTCAGAAATAATCTTTCTCACAACTCTAGAAATGAGAGATTTCATACACATTAGGCTTATGTGATCTCTTCATGTCACTCTTGATATAAACCAGGCCTATCCAACTTTCTCTCCCATTTTCCATTTCTTAGTGGCCTTTCCAATCTTAAAGGAAATCTAAACAACACCATATTTCCAGTCCTAGACTTCCTTTCCCATCTGGGATATAACAGACTTGCTTTAGATGTCTGGCCAATTCACAATACTTCATGTGCAAGGTTTTGAAGAAGTCCGTAACACATGCTAGAATTTCAAGTTAAGAAACAAGATGACTTTAGTTGAATTTTCTGCATGAGCAAAAGCCTGGTCCAAATTGAAGCAAATTTTAGTGATGAGTGAGAAAAGTTTGAGACTAATTTTATATTGGCACAAACTAGATCATATGCTGCTAATAGGAAGTCTAAAACTTAGGACATCTGCTCTCCAGACACAAATATGAAACACAGCACTTTTTCATGGCACAGAAGACTCCATATTGAGAAAGGGCCTTTGAAACCATGTACTCACCAAACGACATCACACCTACAGCCTGAATCGCATTGGGTTTTGCAAAGATCCAGGCATCTTCTGTTTTTGGTCTAGAAGAGAAAGCAGTTAATTTGATGAATGATTAAATGAATGCAAGCATAAGCACATAAAAGAACAAGAAATGATGCCACAGTACAAACTGAGTATCTTTAAGTCAGATTTTAATAAGGGGCCCCTATTAATCTTTTTTAATTGTAAGTACATTTCTGAGGAATATCAACGTTATCTGTTCACTCCAGTCCTCAAAAATGCATCTCAAACACTTGGAAAGACTCTTAATTCTACATATTTAAAACTGATGACCATTCTGTGACTTCATTTGCTTACCAACTTAACAACAAACATTTGTTATGCACTCATCAGTTGAGATATTCATTGAGGAAGATTCAAAAATTAATAATGCAATGTTCTTCCTCAACTAATCAGTGCTGCCCTTTATTTCGCTTTAACTCATTCTTCCAGGCTCATCCTACCCAAGGGAGATTCATAGTTGGCACTACTCTTTATTGAGAAAGGTAGACATGAACTAATATTAACTGAAGAAGTACTTTGTGTTCCAAGAGCTAGCTCATGCCATCTTAATCATCGCAATAGCACAAGTATTATTATCAGCATTTAATTTACTAGGAAAGTCAAGCTCTGGGTGGTGACATAGCTTGTCAAGCTTCCACAAATAGTAAGTAAAGAAGTTGAGATTTGTCTCTTTGATCTGTCCATCTCTCCTGTACTGGACTGCCAGTCATCTCAAATTCCCAGCTGTGGATACACTTCTCAAAGAAGTTTTGGAAATACATACACTTTAAATAGCTTAAATAAGCCTCTCTCTTAGTGGAATTAAAATGTTTGCCAACCTGTCTCTAGGCAGGGATTGGTCTCCCTGATCAACACATCCCTAGGTAATAGTGAAGAGCACAGGCTCCAAGGTCAGAAAGTCTGTGTTGGTCTTCTGTCCCCAACCACTTATTAGCTGTATGATCTTAGGCAAATTACTTAACCTTTCTGTGCTTCAGTTTTGATATCTATAATATGGGGATAATAATAATAGTACCTAATTCATTGAGTTAGTGTGTAAATTAAGTGAAAAAAATATGTAAAACTTTGGAAGAGAGCCTAGCATACAGCAAGTGTTCAATAAATGGTCACTAGTATTAACAGCTTTTGTATTAATATTGTTATTATTATCCACTATTATTTAATAAAAGGTAGCAAAATGTTCAAAAGTATGGCCAGCTTCTCTGAAAAGGAAAGGCTTGAGTGAGACCCAGAAGAATACACGAAGATAGGAGAGGAGGACAGGGAATACAGGTCCTAGAAAGCATAAAGGCACAAGGTATAAACCCATCTATTTCACAAGTTTGTTATTCATTCTCAAAGTAGACACAAGAAAGTCTCATTTGTTTTGTCAGAGTTAGTGGCGTTTATGCATTATATCATTTCTTCCCATATTTGAAATGAGCAGTTACAGGCACAAAGGAACTAAGTAGCCCAAAGAGAGGCATCCTGCTGTTACAAGGTTTGCTCAGAGTCTCGCAGTTTTTTGAGTGGGAGCTGCTGCCACCTGCTGCCTCCTCTACTCCTGTTGCAGTGAACTCCGATCACAGCATACCTGTCCAATCGCTCCTCTATATGTGTTTTTGTGCTGATGGAAACGTTCTATATCTGCGCTGTCCAATATGGTGACCACTAGACATGTGGCTATTGAGTATTTAAAATTATGGCTACAGCAACTGAGGAATATTTTTAATTTTAATTAATTTTATCTAATTTAGATAGTCTCAGGCGGCTGATTGCTGCTGTATTGGACAGCACAGATCTAAAAGGAGTCCTACAGGTAATTTTTGTTGCAGAAACATTAATTATCTTCTAATGGTCTAAAGTTGTTAAAGAAACTACTTAAAGGTGTTTCATTTTTCCTACAGTGTAGCCTATGCCCTAAGTTTCAGCTACTATTTACCACTTGGACTTTCTGAGAAGCAAGTAGAAGAATGAGTTGAGTATGACCATGAACAAGAAGAGTACTTGGTTAACTTATAAAAGACCATGGTTACTAGGGAATCTGCATGTAAAAAAAAAGAAAAATGTAAAAAGCAACAGACTAGGAGAAACAAATAGACATTGTCATTATGAATAAAGACACGGGAAAAACAGTACACACTAGTCATATTGAAATACTACAAAATATGAATCAACTAAAAACTTTGTTATTACAAACTATAGGATCAGCATTTCCTTTTTTAAATTTTAAAGAATAATTTACCTGTAAAGAAGAAATGGTTTTCAAATAATTTTTCAAAATCAAACATCTTAACTAACCTACAGAAGTATTTCTTTTGTACAAACAGAAGCTAGTTTTCTTCTGAAGAAACTAAATAAGAGCCACTGTCCAATTTCTTTTTGTTTTAGATTCTTCTGTTGCCACAGTCAAAGTTCATGTCCCTGAGGAACTGAAACCAACCGCATTCATTGGTATGTGTCTAGAGTTTGCAATGGAAGCCAGTAGTTCTGAAATTAGCCCTCTGCTGTCCACAGCATCTTTTCAGCAAGTGTTAATGGACCAGCTCTTTACCCTCCTTTGGCTCCTACCTGCTTCTTTAATTTAATGGGATTATTTGCTGGCTACAGGTCAAACTGTGGTTGGTATTACCAATAAGTGACAACTAGGACAATAATGAATTTAACTTCCATTGTGAAGGACAACTTTTGTCTTGACTAAGAAAAAAATATATGGAATATAGCAAGCTGAAATGGGAAAAAGTAATGGGCTTTGGGGTCAGACAGACTTGGATTCACATTTTAACTTTATGATATACTAGCAGGGTGACTTTGGGCAGACTACCTAACGACAATGGTCTCAGTTTTTTCTGCTGTAGAACAGAGACAATATTAATAATTCTATTTTTAGACAGAAGGCTTATGAGCCAATTAATGACAGAGTGGTGTATACTGGACAATCAGTGTTGGACGGGACAGCCTTCTACTTTTTCCCTTTCCTTATGTTATCATTAAAATAACAATACAGGTCTTAGTCTGGGTGTAAGGACCTGCAAGTACATGAAATGCAATCTTCATCATGGTGTGCATATTCTTCTAGAGAACGAAGGGACCTTGGGAAAGGCAATTTATCTTATTTTAAATAAGTGAATAATTAATCTTGATAACAGATCACACACATCCAAGCAAAAGGGTAGCCTTTCGGTTTTGATAATGAAAAAGACAAAAAGGTTCACTTATGCTTTGGATAGTCACAGCAAATATTCAGTGCTACTCTAATCCACACCTCATGTCCCAAACAATTTTCTGCATAACTGTGTCTATCAAGTGGGTGCAAATTCCAGCTGCATAAAGCCACTTAGAGAATCTCAGCGTTTTCGGAGCTTCTCACCTCATTCCAGGGTTTGTGTCTTGGCCCAGCCATCAGTTTTCTCAGCAAGGCTGTAGCTGCTCTGTGGTGATATGATAAGTTTTGCTATACTGGTGTGCAGATCACCACCAATGGAAGATAATTAAACGTTTGAATAAAAGAAGGCACTCATTAAACCTTAAGATATTTGACATCTAAAATGGATAGAGAGGCAAATTGCCTGATTATTTAATCACTGGATAACGTCTTAGACTAATCACTTGAAAGGAAAAAAAAGTATAAAATTAACCTTTTACATTTTTAAGATCCTATCTATACACACACACATAAATTAAGGGTTATTCTTGTTACTAATTTTTTGGCATATAATTTTCTGATTATAGAAAGGGTTTTATTCTGTCCATACTGCAAAGATAAAATGTCTTTCTTTTGTATTTCATCACAGGGAAATATTATGAAAGGATATTTTTATATTTTATCTTTGAAATCATTAAATGTAAGTACTGGGACATTCAAGTTCACTTCTTGAACACTTAACACTACCTTATTACAGAGAGACAGAAGCTACCTTACTTGATTAGGAAACATTCACTTTCAGGAATTATTTTCAGGTCCTGTATTTTGTTTTAATAAGGTGAAATGGCCTTGCACCTATTATAAAATCTTGAGGTGTGTGTATCTGTGTTTGTTTCATTGCCTTTGGAAGCAATGTAAAATTAATCTTTCATGATTTTTACCAAATTGAAGACACAGTAACTTTCACCAAATGCATAAATAACAGGCAGGAGTAATCAATTCCCAATTTTGGGTGTTAAATAAAGAAACAGCTTGCAAAACAAGGTGACATTGTATTTCAGTCATTGTTTTTCACAGGTATCTCTTCACAAGCTTTCAATTAAGTACTAATACAGGTAGTGCTTGTTCTTTTCTCTTCCTAATCTCTCAGTCAAGTAGACAGCAATAGCAGCTGTAAACTAAGAGGCAAAGAAGGGCACTAGATAATTCAAAATTGGATAAATTTTAATAATTCTCAAACTATCCTCCATGGCATAGTGCAAGCCCCACAAACAATGAAATAACTTCCTTAAAGATGAAAATATGTTTTAAATAAAATATTTGAATTTGTACTTTAGTCTGCAGGCAAATTAAAAATCAAGTGTTAAACTTGGACATCCAGTTCAACATGGTGGACGGGACATATACATTTATCTGATTTCTCCTCAGATCTCACTAGGATGCTCTGATGGAATTTAAAAGGGGGCTAAATCCACAGGGAATAGGTTAGTAGAAGAAGAGACATCAGTGGAGAAGACATTTTGAAAATAGGAAATCAGATGTTTACAAAGTAACTGCTGAGAAGAGAAGTTACAACAACACAGAGGGAGCTATGATGTGAAATTCACCTCACTAACCCCCTGTGTGTGTAGGACTCAGAGACACCACATACTCAGATGTCCAGCAAAAGGAGAAAATAAAGAAGAAAGAAAGACCCGAGAAACTAGATACAGGGTATCTAACACAAAAAAGAGGTGAAAGGAAGTCCTAGAATGGGGCAGCAAACTGAGAAATCACTCTGTCCAAAAAGGAGCAAGAGGAAAAAGGCTCAGAGAGGGAAAAAAAAGCTCCAGGAAAAATATTAAGATTAGTAGATTTTCTTATATGTTTGAGCATTTGGAAAAGGAGTAATAAAAACAATCAAAATCAAAGACTAAACTAGGAGAAAATATTTACAAAAGACACATCTCATGAAAGACTCATCTATCTCCAAAATATACAAAGAACATGTAAAAGTCGACAATAAGAACACAAACGACCCAATTTTAAAATGGCTAAAGATCCACTGACACCTAACAGACCCCTCACCAAGGAAGATACTCTGAGAGCATCAAGCATAGGAAAAGATACTCCACATCATATGCCACCAGGGAAATGCAAATTAAAACAACACTGAGATAGTACAACATACCTTGAAAGAAAAAAAGTACAACTACTAGAATGGCCAAAATCTAGAACACTGACTATTCCAAATGTTGGTGAGGATGTGGAGCAACAGGAACTCCCATTCACTGCCAGTGGGAATGCAAAATGGTACAGCCACTTTGGAAGACAGTTTGATGGCTTCTTACAAAACTAAACATAATCTTACCATAGGATCTAGCAATCACACAGCTTGGTCTGTACCCAAAGAATTTGAAAACATATGTTCCACACAAAAACCTGCCACATGGATGTTTATAGCAGCTTTATTCATAACTGCCAAAACTTGGAAGGAACCAAGCTATCCTTCAGTAGGTGAATGGCTAAATAAACTCTGGTATATCCATATGATAGAATATTACTCAGTACTAAAAACAGATGAGCCATCAAACCATGAAAAGACATGGGCAAACTTTAAATGCACATTACTAAGTGCAAGAAGCCAATCTGAAAAGACTACACATGGTACGATTTCAATCAGATTTTATTTGGGAAAAGGCAAAACCATGGAGAGAGTAAAAAGATCAGTAGTTGCCAGGGGTTTGGGGTAGGGGACAGGATGAATGGGGAAACACATGGGATTTTTAGGGCAGTGAAAATACATTGCATGACAACATAATGATGGATACATATCATTATACATTTGTCCAAACCCACAGAATGTACAATACCATGTGTGAACTATAATGTAAACTATGGACTTTGGGGGATTATGATGTACTGATTGAGATTCATCAGTTGTAACCAAGGTACCACTCGAGTAGGGGATGTTGATCACGGGCAAGGCTATGCATGTGTGAGGGCAGAGGGTTTATGGGAAATCTTTGTACTTTCCTCACAACTTTGCCTGAACTCAAAACTGCTTTAAATATATATATTATTTTTTTTAAAAAAGCTAGACTGGACATCCAGGTAAACATGATTAAAAGCAAAAACAGAAGCAAGTCTTAATTCTAGAAAAAAAATGTACAGAAAGGGAAATAGAATTTTGAAGGTTGTGTTATGTCTTCACATATTGATATGGTAGAAGAGGAAGAATAATCTGAGAGAGCTAGATCCTTATCTACTATATGACAGCAGTGAGAATCCAGAAATAGTAGTTACAAGCATATTCCCTAGAAGTAAAAAAGTAAATGCCAAAAGATACAGCTGAAATAGGAAAGGATTTGGTAGAAGGCAGCTCTATTTCATTATCATCATACTTAGTGAAGTGAGCCAGAAAGAGAAAGAAAAATACCATATGATATCGCTTATATGTGGAATCTAAAAAAAAAAAAGGACACAAATGAACTTATTTATAAAATAGAGACAGACTCCCAGACACAGAAAACAAACTTATGGTTACCAGGGGGGAAAGGGGGTGGGGAGGGGTTAATTAGGAGTTTGGGATTTGTAGATACTAACTGCCATGTATAAGATAAACAAGGTCCTACTGTATAGCACAGGGAACTATATTCAATACCTTGTAATAGCCTATAATGAAAAAGAATATGAAAAGGGATATGTGTGTGTATATATATATACATATATATATATGAATTACTATGATGTACACCAGAAATGAACACAACATTGCAAATGGACTATACTTCAATAAAAAATAAAATAAAGCAATTTGAAATACTTGGTCATGTAAAAATACGTGAATATTCTTTTCAGGAAAATAAATCCAAATGAAAGCAATATTAGGAAGAGGCAGGGTCTTTTAAAATGTCTTACAAAACGTCAAATAGATCATGGCGACATAACGGAGGCTTACTATAAGGTTCAGATCATTTAAGGAGCAATGCTTCCAGTGTCCTAACCTATTTGAATACTAACAAAAAAAGAGACTGCCTTGTAGCAGTTTGCAGCCTTGGTATGACAAATAATTTAAAAAGAGTGATTGCTTTTCTAACTTTGAAAAAATCCAGACAGATGCTTAGTTATAAAAAATTTAGAAGCCTTTTCCTTATGTGTGTGAGGTGGGAGTGGGGAGGTTTTGGGGGATTAAATTCATTTTGCAAAATTATCTCATTTGGATTCCTGGATTCAGGCATTGCATCCTGTCTTGAAAGACACACTTTTCCTTATCTTTATAATAGCTAAGTAGTAATAAGGCAGAGCCGTAGGAAGTAAGTCCTACCAAATATATTGCCAGTCCTCACAGACTGGGGTAAACAAGCCTCAGGGGGACTGCTTCTAATCACCAGAACATTACACCTCTGATCAGGAGGACAGGACATCACGTCTCTGTTGTAATTGCCCAAACTCTTTTCGGCTAAACACAGGCACCTTCCAAATCAGACAATCTCGACAGAGCCTGCATTTTTGTTAAGAGAGCCTTACATATTAACCTCTTCAACCAGATACATCCGGGAATTAAGTGCTGTGGCTGGCACACACACAAAGGCTCCACATTTCCTGTCACACCACAAGCTATTAGTGACATCAGCAGACCTGCCCACTTCCCAGCTCGGCCTCAGCTGACAGCTCTCTGCCATTTCCTCACTCCCAGATCACTTTTCTTCTGAGTCTGTTCTACACACAGCTGTGGTCTGTTAGGAACACATACAGTACAGCTGTTGAGGAAAATTCTCCTTGGGTATCACTAAACATCAAAACTGATCCTTTTGTTTTTAAACACAAGCGCTCAAGGTTTATATTAAAACAAATGTAATTTCAGATGTGAACTTCAGATAATTATAGTTGACCCTTGAACAATGCAGGGGTTAGGGGCACTGACCCTTAGGGCAGTTGAAAATATGAGTATAACTTAAATTCACCCTCCTTGAGTTCTGCATCCACAGATTCAATCAATTGTGATTGTGTAGTACTGTAGAATTTACTATTGAAAGAGAATCTAAATGGACCTGAGCAGTTTAAACCTGCACTGTTCAAGGGTCAAGAGTGTTTACCACTGAGGTTCCACTTGGGTTGTACCTCTCTTCACCTTATATGCTGTCCCTGTGCAATCCTGGCCATACCAGACTCTCCCTAAATGCCAGACTGGCATTTTCGAAACTCCTTCTTCTTCCTCGCTCTCCACTCCAATGGTTACTAAAAATTGATATTAAAATATTAAAAACATGTTTTTCCCAGATCTGTGTCCTTTTTTATCCTTGTTAACAACTTACAAGAAGCTGGATTTGCAGATATTAACTACTTTATATAAAACAGATTAAACAACAAGGTCCTACTGTATAGCACAGGGAACTACATTCAATACCTTGTAATAGCCTATAATGAAAAAGAATATGAAAAGGAATATGTGTGTATATATATATGTAACTGAATCACTGTGCCGTACACCAGAAATTAACACAGCATTGTAAATCAGCTATACTTCAATAAAAAAGCTCGGGTTTTTCCTCTATGTTCCCATCAACACCCTGCTCATAATTCTGTTAGTCTTTTGAAGTTATCTTTTTTATGTTTATCCACCTCTCCTTGTCCCCAGTAAGTTGTAAGAGCCCTGCAGTAAGGGAGTGTGCTATATTGACCTTCAGAGCCCCAGCACCTAGAAAAGTGACTGGCCCAGTAAGCATTCAGTCAATACTAACTGACTAAACAGACTGTCTCATTTTCTCATGTTGATGGGGAGTTCTGGACCATCTACCGTTCTGGTTGTCCAGGCTGGAGACCTTAGCAACACCCTCCTCTTTTTCCTCTTCTTCTTTTTGACCAACCTTGCCTTTATATTGTTCCAGTTGCCTTCTGCCTGGACACTTGCTATAGATCACCTCCTCGCAGGTCTTTATACCCCCATCTACTCTCATCTCTGTTGCAAGAGAAGTCCAAAATGGAGATGCGCTCTGGTTACTGTCCTGCTGAAGAACTTTTAATGCCCCATCAACCAAAGAACAAATGCAACTTTCTCAGCAGTACACATGAAGCTTTCCTTCCATGTTGCTCTCCACCAGCCTCTCTACAATCATTTCTTTGTTCACTGTAGCCAAACTTTCAACTCAGAATCACCAACACTCAAGTTACTTCCTAAACACAGAAGGTGGTGATGGGAGAGCAGAGGTCAGTGGATTAGGAAAGCACCCTATTTGGCAATTTTTTTCAAAAGAGATAATATGGAGACATGATCATTGTTAAAACTATGATAAAAAATATATTTGAGGAGACACATAAAAGCAAGATAGTGTTTTGAGAAAATTCTCCAGGGAGACACCTTTATTTTATTTGACAGTTCCCCTAAATAATGGCAGTGTCCCTCCTCTTCAAGTCCCTCCTAGTGCTAAAACTTTCCATCATTATATATTTCACACCTCTGGGCCTCACTCACTTCCGCAAACAAGAGCTTCCCAGCCCTCCCTCTTCTTCTTTTTTGACCCAACTAATGCCAGCTCATTTTTTGAAAGCAGATCACATACTGTCATATCTTGAAATATTACCTGCCATCCCAGGTGGGCTAAGGACTCTTCCTGTTTCCACTGCACTTTGCCATAATTCTATTAAATGTTATATTAAGATTGAATGTCTATTCTCCTCATCCAAAACTATAAATATTTGAGGTCAGGGACTGTGCTCTATTAATCTTTGTAGCCTCAATACCTAGAAGAGTAGCTGGCATCAGCTAGACATTTAATAAATGCTTATTGGCCAAAAGAACAGGCTACTCTATTTTTGCTCTTTGGTTGTTACTTTACTTTGGAGGCCAGTCTGGCTTTTAATTGGAAATAACAGGCAGGTGGCAAGCTTCATTCACTAAGGCAGCCATTTATAAAAAATAATGGATGATGAGTGGAATGAATTCTTATCATTGAGAAGCCTAGGCTGCTCCTCCAGCTCCACTAACACAGGGACTGGACTACTGTTCTCTGAGAGTAGATTGTCTTACTGCTGTTCTTTCAATTTTCACGTAGATTCAATTCAAACAATGGTTCTATACGTTGATTCCCCACAGCAATTGGTCTGGGAAAACAAAGCTGTCTCTAGTAGGACTGCAGAACTTGGAGTCAAATGGTCTTCTAGCAAATGAGTTAGCAAATTTTGCTAGTATGGAAGTAGACTTAGGAAAATTTACTTCGACAGAGAATGTTTCCATATGAAATTTTTATTGTCCTAAGATCGTTTTTATTATCCCATTACTTCAATCCTCTCCAAGGATTACTCTACATAATAAATTTCAACTTTTCAAGATCTCCTGGGGGACTTTGGCTCCATCTTTTGGCTTAGTCTACAACACGTTCCGTATCTCCCACGGTAAAAAAGGTATGCTTTAGATTTCTTACTGTCTTAATCCACTCTTATGTCATGTGGTTTTTCATTCATTGATGCTCTTAAAAAACAAAGGAGGGATTATGTCAAATTCACTTAGTCTTAATTCTCTCTAATCATTTGGTAGGTGAATGTCCTGACGGTTACCAGTAACGTCCTATCACCTGAAGTGCACACCTGTAGTTTGCATCATGCAAAGGCTACTCCCTTTTCTCCTGGTGTCATTGCCTTGAGTTCCTTTGGGACACCTTTCCCTCTACTCATAGTATGTGCTTTAGTTGAGCTGATCTTATCCTTAGCATCACGGGTAGGCATGTAACCTAAACATAAGCAACTCAACGCAAGCCATGATCGTCGGGCGTCCTTATTAGAGTCAATCCGAATTAATACTGGAAGTGAGGTTTGAGGTAAAATTAAAGAGAAAGCTCTTTCTCTTTTTATGGACTTGGACTTGAATAGATGTAGGCTGGAACTGCTATTGCCATCTTGTTACAATGAGGGGAAAATCTTTCAGAAACTAGAGCCAAAACAGGAAGCAAAGCCAAAAGATGAAAAAAGAGAAACTATGATTTCATTGATTGAGTTCCTAAATCCAATCAAATCCAATAACAGGAATACTCTTGAACTTTATAGCTGTGTGAGTTCAACCAGTTATGGTTTTATGGTTGTTGTCATTTACAAGAAAAAAGGCAGTAATTTATGCACCATCAAAAAAATCAGTGGCTAGTATTTGCCAAAGCTAATCACTCCCTTTTTAAAATATGCACCATTTCTCTGTCCTTACCCATTTTTTTCTCATCTTTCTTTTATGCCCTCTAATTTGTCTTTATATATTGCTACAATTGTAGAATTTCAGGGTTAGAATGAATAAGGGATAACAAAGCCAACATGTATTGAGATCCTTGGAAAAGGCACAGTTTATATGGATAAATATCTGTTAAAGTATAGATACATTTAAAAAATTATGTTTGGGATACTACACTATTGATTGACTATATGCTATAAAAGAGATGTTATATGAAGAGAAAATAGGTGTAAATTTGGACTACATGCTATCATTTCCATCCTGAATGTAAAGAACTGAATATTAATGAGGCAGAGAATGGGAAGTTTTCACAGGGATAATGTCTCTGAATGCAGTTTGAAAAAAAATGGGAGAACTATGTTATTGCATTTTGATACTAGCACTTTCTGGAAAGCAATTAAATTGGTTTGCCACCTCAGTTTTTAGAAAGCAAAAGGTTAGAAAATACAATAAAACTGAACATTTCAGTTCCAAAAAGAACTGAAAGTCATTGGGCTGTGAGATATTTCAAATCATATCCAAAAGCAGGATTTATGGCCCTATGAGTTATGGAAAAGGAAATTGAATTGTATGTTTTATTTTTAAAATACAACCACTAAAAAGGTGTTTCCATGGTAACAAGGTCAGTACCAGTAGCCATTGCAGACCTTCCTCCTTTCTGATAGTGGATTTAAAGATCTTTTTCAAATACCACTTTAAAAGCCCTATGAAAAAGTACAGCTTTTCTGATCATTCATCTGAACGAAAAAATGAGTATTGAATTTTTCATGTTTTATGGATGATAAGCATTCATGGTTGTCATATTTTCAGAAAGAAGTCTGCCTAACTAGTTACTATGCCAACCCCTGAACATGGGATTTGATTAGCCTGATTGTAGATCTGGACAAACAGAAGTTGTTTGCAATAGTATTCAAACAGAAATAAAAGGCAGCACAGTATTAAAAAAACACAATTCTTTAACATCTAAATATTGAAAGAGCTAAGTAAATAATCCTTGTTATTAAAAAAAAATTCAGACTCAGATAAAATTTGATACCAGCACTAGAGGAAGGTCAAAAAGATACAGGCCACATTTTGTTTACAACAGAAATAAACAGCTCTTTGGCCATAAAAATCAGTTCATTTAGCACCACCAGGAAGTGGTCTCTCCTTCCCCTTTCCTTTGTATCAAGATACACTGCCTATATGACAGTCATTTGTAGCATCTTATCTTCCCCACTGAACTGAGAGCCCCTCAGAGCAGAGGTATTTTTTTCTCTGTATTCACAGAAGTATCTCAAATACATTTTGCGTACAGAAGATACTGAAAAAAATAAGTGAAGACTGAATCATGAAAAATAATGATATAAGGATAACTAAGATAACAAAATCTTCAGTCTGTTTTTAGAAATGTGTTAGTTAAAATGTGCACTAATGACTTTAATCTTCAATCCAAGAGTAGATTTAGACCCTTGTTCACAGACTCACAAATGTTAAATAATAAATCCAAACGCCTGGCCCCTAGACCAATTCCTTCAGAATCGCTGCAGGTAGGTCCCTGGCATCAATGTTTTTAAAAGCTCGTCAGGTAATTCTAATGTGAAGCCAGAGTTGACAATCATTGCATTAAACTGTTCTGCTGGGGCTCAATTAATGACTTATTTATTTACCTCCAACTTTCAGCTACTTGCTTCTTTTCCCCTCAATGTTGTCTCATAATACCCTATTAACCAAATCTATAACACTTTTTATTATAACTTAATGATTTATT
This sequence comes from Camelus dromedarius, assembly GCF_036321535.1. Classification (NCBI taxonomy): domain Eukaryota; kingdom Metazoa; phylum Chordata; class Mammalia; order Artiodactyla; family Camelidae; genus Camelus; species Camelus dromedarius. Next base: position 41,190,076 of record NC_087439.1, read on the forward strand.
CTCCAGAATCACTTTTCCTGAGAAAAGCTTCAATTAAAATAGTTGTCCTATACAATTAAAAATTTTAACCAAAAATTATTATTTATTGTATTCTATTCAATATACTTATTAGCCTTTTGTTTCTATGAATTGAAAACCAGAGCTGAATACAGCACCAATATAACAAGTGCTCAATAAATGTCAGTAGAATTTAATATATGTGTTTGTGCTTCTATGCTTATCTTTCCCAGGCCTGCAAGGCCTTTTTACACCCTTAACTCTCTGGAAAAATTCAGATCCATCTTTCCAAACGCCCATATCATATTTCTCTTCCTCTAGGAAGCTCTCCTTAATTCAGACTATTAAGGACTCTCTTCTTTGGTGCTGCCACGGCCCCTCAATTATGCTTCTATTTGGTACTTCTAATACTGTACTGTCATTTCTTTTTCTTTTCTGTTTTAAAAATAAATCCATTCTCCATTCTTGGTTGTGAACAACTTGTAGTAAGTGCTGGCTTATGCCTCTCTGCTCTTTTTCTTTCAGGGCACAGCACAATGGTTAGAAACAATAGGCATTCAGTAAGTGTTTACTAAATGAAAGAATAAATGGCCATGTTGAAGTGAACTAGGTACATTTCAAAAATACTATCACTATGGACTGAACTGTCCCCCCCCTAAATTCATATGTTGAAGCCCTAACCCCCCAATGTGATGGTATCTGGAGATGCGACTTTGAGAAATAATTAGGTTTAGATGAGGTCGTAAGAGTGGGACACTCTTGATGGGATTAGTGCCTTTATAAGAAGATACCAGAGAGCTTGCTGTCTCTCTCACTCTCTGCAATGTGAAGACATAGCAGGACATTAGCCCTCTGCAAGTCAGGAAAAATCCCTCACCAGAATGTGACCATGCTGGCAGCCTCCAGAACTATGAGAAAATAAAATCTGTTGTTTAAGTCACCCAGTCTACAGTATTTTGTTCCAGCAGGCCAAGCTGAATAGTTCAACTGTGAACTAGGATTACATTGTTCAAAGAGAACATTAATATAAACATGATAGATATTTATACTTTTCCCTTTTATCAAAATTCTTACAAAATAAGTGTTTTTCAAAGAAAAGACTATATGAAATGCAATTAGTCTAGATATTTTATATTTCCTTTCAAATAAATCTAAGGCATACTTTTTGGTATTTTCCTGCTAAATTAAGAAGCCAGATATAAGCATATATAGTGGAACATGAAATGATTTTGCAGAACAACAATTAAGCAACAGGGAAAAGTAAGTTACCTTAGGGACGGCATTATCAATGTTAGCTATTTACCAGGTTTTTTTCTTTCTTCATGGATAACATTAATTGAAGACCCAGCATGTTCCTTGTACTGTTTTATGTTATAAGTTAATTTTATTTGCGTAATTTAGGATAAAGAAAATATTATTTAAGGTCTCATGGAAACTCCATAACGTATTATTTATTTCAACAAATACTTATTGTGCATTGTGTGAATTCAGTTTTGTGTTTAAAGCCAATTAAGGTAGTTTCATTCCAGCATTCTCTTGGGAATGTGGATATAAACAACCCAAGCCTTACCTGGGTTGTCAAAGCATAAAAACTGTGTAGTTTAGATCAGCAGTGCCCCCACTTTGAATTTCTTGGATAAGCAACATTTTAAAAATCTGGGGAGCCAATACCAAGTTCGCAGCATTTTATTTGGCTGAATAATAACATAAAAAACAAATAAATACCACTATCAACTATTACCAGCAGTTCACAAATGACAAAGTACTTTAACACAAAATGAAGAATATAATCTTAGCAGAGAATCAAGGGTTTTCAAAGTGATTGCACTTCTTTTAATGGAGAAAAACATGCACTATATTCTTAATTCTTCTCATTTCAGCCTAGACTGGTGAAAACTTTGCTAAGAACAAACCCATCTCTGGGACAGATACAGAAATTTCTGCCATCTACCACTTCTCCTTCTGCTGTCTACCACTGCTCTACTTTGTTCCTATTTTTCACTATTCAAAATCCCTTCCTTATTTTAATTCTTCCAGCAGGCCATTAAAATAATAAAGTTTAATCCCATCAGCCATGCAGGGTCCAGGTGAAAAATACAGGTCTACTTAAACTTAATCACTTCTCATTTTGTCAAATATTAAAGATAAATGATGCTTCTGGTACCATCATTACTTTATATTTCTGTATTTATAATGTGTTATATAAACATCTAAATGATGAGTATAAATCAAATGAAGCAACAAAACTTACATGTGTGGACTCAGTGAAACTACCCTTGCCATTACAATTCCAAGAATCAGAGTTGTTAAAACTGTGGAAACAAGAGAGATCTGCAAAGGAAAATGTAAAGATGTACTGTAAGTAGAACAGACATTATTTTATTGAACATATGAGGTGATTTGCTTTTTACTTGAGTAAACTTACATACAGTTTTAAAAATAAAATTCTTTAGTTGTTTATTGCTATAGTTTAGTGTTGATAATCTCAGGCATGTAACTTTTTTGTTCTTAAATTGAAGTATAGTTGACTTATAGTGTTTCAGGTGTACAGCAAAGTGATTCAGCTATATATATATATATATATACACACACACACACACGTATGTATACATATTTATATACAAATTCTTTTTCAGATTCTTTTCCATTATAGGTTATTATAAGAAATTACAAGAACGTAGTTCCCTGTGCTATACAGTAGGACCTTGTGGTTTATCTATTTTATATATAGTAATGTGTATCTGTTAATCCTAAACTCTTAATTTATCCCTCCCTGATCTTTCCCCTTTAGTAGCCATAAATTTGTTTTCCATGCCTTGGAGTCTCTTTCTATTTTGTAAATAAGTTCATTTGTATCATTTTTTTTCAGATTTCACATATAAGTGATATCATATGATACTTGACTTTCAGGCATGTAACTTTTTGTCAGAATCATAGTCTTAGTTTTTTCCCCCATAATAGAACAAGTAACAAATATGACTATTTCATAAAGTGAAATTATGTTTTCTTTTTCCTTCAGATTCTGTTTCAGTGTTAACTTGTGCTTTTTTTCCTCTCTCTATAATTGCTTCTTTAGCTTCTGTCTGTATCTTACCCTGCTCCTTCCAACACATGGCCCCACATCCACCCACTCACACATACTTTTGTGGTGCCCTGCTTTTTTCTTTAAGCTTTCTACCTCTATTAGTCTATTTTTCCTATGTGGGTTTTCCCTTTGGTCTTTGTTTCTAAAGTCTTTGCTTCTTCCTCTCTCCTCTGTCACTATTTCAACTGGTTAAAATATAAACTGGTCTGTGTGTTATGTGTTCTGTGCACTCATTACGTTAGATCTGCATTGCTACTCAATTTTTTAATGGATAAGCGTATTTTAGAATTTTTTGTCTGATAAGAAAAATATAATGTACAAAATTGCATTTATTCATTTGATTGTCATTAATTTTGTTCCCTAGGATGTTAGTTTTTAACTAGAAAGAAGGTTCTATTACGAGTCCTCTATTCCAATGAGATATTAGGAAAGAATCTCAAAGTCATACTGCTAGGAAGTGGCTCAGGGGAGCCCAACGTGCAGCCTGACTCTGGATCAGGGTTCCTAACCCCTCCACTTCACTCACTGGGAGATTTATTTAGATACTTCAATATGATATTTTTAAGGGACATTTAGGGATAAAATGTTCAGTTATTAATAATATGATAGATTATTAGCTTTCTTTTCATAGATTCTTGCCTTCTGCTCTCAGAAGAAAGCATTTATGTCTACATTAACCATGTGAAATGGAAAATAGTTCAGACATTTCAGATAATTCACCAAAAAAATGCCTCTTAATACACTCTGGTTTATTTCTGTGTGCCTGTTAGGGAAGGAAGGCAGAGTGGTCAGAAAACTTTGGAAGACCATCTCCACACTCAGCTCTACCTGAGGGACTTCACAACTGTGGATACACATGAAATATCACAGTGAAAAGTAAATTTAATCAACTGTTGAATTTTTCAAAATAGGATATAAAAAAAATACATGAATAACTCTTTAAATTTTGTTTCACTAGAATACTTGGCATAATGTAGATGCAACACCAATAATATTTTGAGTAAATACAAACATTCCATGAGTAAGAAAATAAAATACAGTCAGATAAATGCTAATGCATGAAGATAAGCATATGTGGTAAGCTGAATATTTATTTGGGTGGTTTCATTAGAAATAAATCATCATTTCTCTTTAGCAAATAAGAATCATAAGTATTGGCCAGACTCTTAACAATTAATTAATCAACATATTGACATTTAAATTCACAGGATAAAAAACGGGCACAATAGACACTGTAATTTATAAAAAAATTTTAAGCCAATGAAGTGATTAATTCTTACTTCTTAAAGTTAATTTAATTTTAAATTGTTTACTATCTATAAAAATGACAGAACTTTTTTAGTAAATTAGACTTGGTTTAAGTAGAGTTCTTTATATCTTCTAAATTTAGTGTGCTGTCTAACATCAGAGAATCTACCTTAAAAAGGAAAAGAAAGGACATATTTATTTCATATTCATCAATTAGTTAACCATCAGTTTCCTAAAATAAAATATCAAACATAGTTCACTCTAATATAATTATAAGTAAACTAAACGAAACTAAAGATGAATACTGTAATTAAGAACTTGGCCATATAGACAGCAGTTTGACAGAATTAACACAGGTAACAAAGTACATTTCTGTGCCTATTTAAAATGTAAAAATTACCTTTCCAAGCTTTGCTATATCTCGATACAAGGACAAAGGCAGAGTAAAGGCAATGGTGGAAAGCACAATAATGAAATGGCGACCAATAAGCAAGTTTTCAGGATCAACTAAAAACACAATAAATATTATAAAGTGTTAATAGATACGAGTAACACACCAGTGACACAAGAAAACAGTCAAATATTTAATTATAAAAATGACTTAAATAATATAAAACGCTACATAAGTGACAACAATTTTGGGTAAATAAATTTCATAAAACTGTGTAAAAATAGAAATAATTCACAAAGATGTAAATACAAAATAACTTACGGATGAACCTACAGTTCAAATAATGTTATCATATTTTGCATTCAAATTATTTAATAGCCTCCCAGTCAGTTTTCCTGCTTTTATCTTCCTTTGTCCCCTTAGAGTATATTTTTAACCTAGAAATTACAGAGATCCTTTCCAAAGGCTAAAACCATTATGTCACTCCTTGTCCCAAACCCTCTAAGGGCAAAGCCCTTCAGTCAGAAAGTAAGCTACATGAGGACAGGATATATTCTGAGGCTTTTTTTTTTTTTTAACTTCTGTGTCCCAGAAAGATTTGAAGAGTCAAATTTTAAATTTCACAGATCAAGGTTTAGACAAAAATATTCACTATCTTTACATCCTTCTGCTGAGAAAGAAGTGAAGGAAAGTAGACAGAGCAACTTTTTGGATAGGGAAGATGTCATAGGAAAGCTGCTGAAACCTGGCGTACATTGCAGACTCCTGGCTTTAATAACAAGGAAATTATAATAGAGTGTGAGTGTGAGAGTGTGTGTGTGTGTGTGTGTGTGTGTGTGTGTGATCAAATATAAATAAAAGTAAACACAAAATAAAACATATTTACAAGGATTTATGTATTTTTAAAGCTGGCTAGTCACAGCTTTAAATGAAGCTAACCAATGAAGACACCATTGTTTAATTTTTTTAGCTCATATTAAATTCCTTCAGAGTTCATGTCATTTATTTTTGAAATGTTCTCAGTGGTACCAAGTCTGTGTGCATTAGTTTCTGCAGACTCTGAAGTCTGTAGAAGCCAAGTCTGTCAAATAAGTGAGTGTGGTAAAAAACAAAAACAAAAGAGTTATTACTCTGAGAAGTGAGACTGATTTTCTTAAATGGTCAATACACTAACGTACAAGGAAGTTCCAAGATGGGAACTTCAATGTGGCATAAATTTCACACACACACGCGTGTGTACACACACAGACACACAGACACACACACACACGTATATACCAGAATGGAAATAATTTACCGTGGGTATTCATTCAATTCAGCCATAACTAAACAATCATCTTAACATTGTGAATCAAAACAATAAAACAGGAAGTTCAAGTTCCAAAAACCTTGAACTCAATTATTTACATAGTTCTCAGTGAACATAATTTGAATTAAATTATTTGTGTATCTGGTCTTTGTATCCCTTCAAACCATTTGCTCTACAAATATGTTTGGTAGAAAATATATTTCCTTCTACTGGGAAAATTCACAGCCCTAGAGCACGGAGGAGCCCAGTAACTGAGGGTCTCCATCAGCATAAAGGACTTTTTTCACTAACAATCCAATGCTGAGATCTATTACCTACATGTGTCTTTTAACAGAAATGTGCCTGAACAAGGATTTTAAATGTTTAAACAATAGTAAAGAAAATTGAACATTGAAATTTTTGAAAAATTTCAAAATTATCTACACACACTACTTCTAATAATTATTTCTCATTACTTTAACTTGTATCAAGAACCAAGGCTTTGGTTATCTGAGAAAAGCAAAAGCAACTGTCCACTTACCAGTCTAAGACATTGGTGATATATTTCAGGGGAAAAATATGACTTTGCTAAGGATTTTCCTTACTTCCAAAAATAATTTGGCTTTACAAGACATACAAACAAAGCACACATGATAAAATATCCCATTTAACAACTATGAGAAAACTGTGATAAGAATCAAGTGTGCTCTTTGTTATGTGACTTACTTTTTTAAAAGTCATTTTTGATGATTATAAAACTAACAACCAGGAAGGGGGTTTCAAAGGAAACTTTAGATTTCTCTATGATGTTTTATTTTTATGAAGAGTATGTATTCATATATTATTTGTGAAATTAAAAATCAGTAAGTGATCAAAATGTTTCAGAGAAAATTAAATTAATTGTGGTCTATCTCACTTGTACAGTAGATACTACATAGAATACTGAACTACCGTTAAAGTAAATAGGACAGATCCCTATATTTTGATATGAGAATGTGAAGAGGCATGTTATAACACAAGACATATAGTGTTATTTATAAGAATGTCTGAAGTTTCATGCGTCCTTAAAACTCTGAAAGCATACATTAAAAAGGAAGAAAAAAGGAAAGAAGGAATGAACTCTTAGAAGGATTGTCCCTCCTTGGTTGTCTCAAAAAAAGGAGATTATGAGTATGTCCTGTCTTCTCTATTTTGCTTAGCTGTGTTTTCTAATATTGTCCTCACACTATTGTATTACTTCTCAAATAAGAAAATAAGGTGATAAAAAGCTTTTTTCTAAATCATAATGCTTTTTTGAAAAACTGAAAAATAACAAAGAAAATAAAAATCTCATGTGTCCCACAATTAAAAGATAACCACAGTTTATATGTGAATATACTTTTCTTATTTTGTCCTTATTTATGGAAATAGATATTTTACATAATTGACATTATTTTGTATATAAGGTATATATTCTTCTCATTTTCTTTCACATTCTATCCGCTCACATGATCTCAGTTTATGAAAACATGATTTGGAGGTTGGGGGCAAGGACAGCAACTACAGACGACAGGGAATGATGCTGGGTAAGCCTTCCCTATGCAAGGCCTTGTTTGTGTTGTCTCTCCTGTTTCACACATTAATTCTATGAAGCAGGTGATACTCTAATTCATAATTTAGTGAAGAGGGGCTAGAACTCAGAGAGGGCATTAGCCTTCTCAAGGTCACACAGCTAGCAAGTAGTAGGTCTGTGATTTGATGCTCAAATGTCCCTGGTTTTAGTTTCCACTTAACTCTGTGAGAGGAATAGGTTTTAGGTTTTGTTTTACTCTGTTTGGATGTCTCTAGAATGAGTGATTCATGCACTAAGAGGAAAGGTGTTTTTGCATCAGTTTCAACGATAAAACAACTATAGAGTTAAGTCACTATGAAATGGGGATTATGTGGCTTGGATGAAGAACTCTTCAAAGAAAAAGACTCATGATCTCTGAATTATTCCAATAGCCCATGATATGGTAAAAGGGCCAACAGGGAATGGGGTAGCGGCATGCTGAAAAGTTCTGCTTGAAATGTTCATGGCAGCTTTTTCTTTGTTTTTAATAGAAGTACAGTCGACTTACAGTGTTGTGTTAATTTCTGGTGTGCAGCATAGTGATTCAGTTGCACATATATATCTTCCTTTTCATAGTCTCTTTCATTATAGGCTATTACAAGGTATTGAATATAGTTTCTTCCCTGCATAGTAGCTTTTTCATAATTACATGAACCTGGAAACAATCTCAGTGTCCCTCAATTGGATGACAGGTAAACTGTATTCATCCACATAGTGGAATATTCCTCAGCAATGAAAGATAAAAGAGCAAACTACTGATACACCCCAAAACATGGATGAATCTCAAATGGACTATACTAAGTGAGTGAGGTCAAGCTGCAAAGGCTACCTTCTATATGATGCCATTTATTAGGCATTCAGGGAAAAGCCAAAGTAGGAAGAAAAATCAGATCAGTGGCTTCCAGGGGCTGGAGATGTGGGTAACTTTGATTGTAAAGGGGAACAAGGAAATTTGGGGGGCGGGATAATGGAATTGTACTGTATTTTGATTGTGGCCATGGTTGTATGACTGCATGCATTTGCCAAAACTCACAGCACTACACATTAAAAAAGGCTAATTTTACAATATTAAATATCTTAATACAAATTGTGGGGACAAAGGTCAGTTTGCTTATTTAAGAAATGGTGTAGCACAAATAGTACCTATGTAGCATAAAATATTAAAAAATAAAGTATTCAAAGTATATAAATAATAATTTATTAAACAGCTAAATAAGAACAAAACTATATCTAAAAGGAGATTAATACTTTAGTATCAGACTGGATCATAGATGTTACTAGATATTTGAAGTCACTCAATTGCAACATTTGCAAATATTTTACTTTAAAATTATTATGAAAAAAATTTATTATGGACCACATTAACTGTGAATAACTATATAAAATAAATTCATTGACTTACCTACAGGGATTCTTTGGAAAACTTTGCTCAAAGTATCTCCAGTTATTATGTTATAACTTATCATAGCTAAAAACATAATTAAAATAATACAGTCACCAACAAGCCATCACATATTTCATCTTGAATATTTTGAAAGTAATCTGTTATCACTTCCCAAATATTGGCATAATCTTACTTTCAAGTATATATTATAATAACAATTATGTACAACTTTAAAAATAACTAGACAACAGATTATGGGATAATATCAACTTGTATCACAAAAAGATTTTCATTTTACAAATCGATTCTTTCAGAATCAATCTTTAAATAATAGTGAGTTTTGGTAGTCATTTAAAATGGAATTTGTTTTGTTATGAAATCTCAGTTTCTAAACACGGTTTTAGGAACACATGTATTGCTCAAAGTGAGGAACAACAATAGAAAATTGTGAAGGCTCCAAAATATCCCCTCAGTTAAAAAAGTAAGATTTGGGGAAGATATATCCTTAGCCTTCTGTGTAGACAGAAGGAACCAGTGGTTTGAACAATAGCTTCTGTGTTACTAATTTTAAAATGAAGTCAATTTGGCCATTGGTGAATGTTAACATTTTACTTATTTAAGAAGTACTAGGTGCAAACTATAAATAGCCTGTTGACCTTGTACATCATGTCCACAGATCCTTAGGTTTTCAAAAAATATTTCAGCCCCAGAAGAAATCTATTATTTCTTTCATTCAGTGTAATACCAGCTCATTCTATTTTTCACCAAACTAGGGAATTACAACCATTAACTGAATGAAAATCACCCTCATTTTATTTCAATGAAATACGTAGAAAACCAACCAAAAGAACCAGAAAACAAGGGGAAAACGGCTAAAGATAAACACTTCACGTGGAAAATATTTCAACCGCTAGTATTCTTTAATGACTATTTAATGACTATTAAAACTATTCTATTCAGAAATGGCTGTGTGTTTATGCAAATAATTACAATATTCATTTTTGCATTCATCTTACCTATGAAAGGATACAAAAATTGTAGAACAGAGAGTAGGAGATATCCTGGAAAGCCAAAAGTTTTATTGACCAAAGACTGGTAAGTGTCTGTTCCAGAGAGGGCCCCTCCTTTTATCAATAAAACAAGGGAAAAGTCTGTGGCAAAAATAACCATTAAACAAATGTCAGATTATATTTAATATAAAGGTTTTCTTTTTATGTTTTGACTTAAAGAAAAAGAGAAACTTTAAAGAAGGATTTAATGCTACAGTAATTTAGCATGGCAAGGCTTACTTTCTTTTCATAAAACATTATGTTTCATGAAACTGTACTGTTTCCAGTTATATGTTTTTCAATTGAGATGCAAAGATACGTAACATATCCATGCAATGAACTGGACAGAAGAAGGTATGAAGACCAGAGTTAAAGCTTCGGTTTCTCATTTTACTTTCCTAACCTAACCAGAGCAACGACTATTAACAAGACGTGGCTCAACTGTCCAAGCAATAGAAAGTAGTTATTAATCCAATATTTCACAGGCATTCAACGCTTAAAGACTGAAAATAAAAAATGCTGTAGGCATTCAGAAAAAAAAAAAGATTTAAAAGAATCAAGTCGTGTGTTTATAACAAAGTACTACTAGTAACTTTATTTTATAGTTATTATGGTTAAGAGAGCACTCTAAGAATTGTTTTTTAATTTCCATTTAGATGTTTAAGTTCCAGTTTTGGAGTTTAAGCTGAAGATACAAATATACAGATATTATATAATTAAAAGTTTATCTCTCTCTCTTTTTTCATTTAACTCGGTGTTTTTTGAACACCAACTGCTGTATTGGGTACACAGTTACTGCTTTTTATTTTTTTCTCACTCACACTTCCAAAATTCACAGCTGAATTTTTGATCCTTTAAGTTATTTGGAAATGTATTTGAAGACAAAGAAGAAAAGACAAATTATGAGTCCCCCCTGCTTCACTGAAACTTCTTTCACCAAGTTCATCCATGAGCTCCCAGTTGATAAATCCAACTGATACCTCCTAAATCTCAATCATATTTGCTTTCAGGAGCATTTTTCCTCTTTACCATTCCCCTCTTTCTCAATCATCCTCCCTTGGCCTTTGTGACATCACTTCCTCTTGGATTTCCTCCTACATTTTGGGCCAATTATACTCAGTTTTTCTCCAGTTTCTTTAACTCTCTTCAAACCCTGGATTCTTGGACTTTTTCCTCATTTTTCAAGATATGCTACTGTGATCTTAGTCATGCCTGTGGTTTCAATTTTCATACAGATGTTAGTAACCCCCAAATTTGTATCTTCTGCCCAGATTCCTCCAAAACTCCAGATTTCTACATCTAGCTGTCTAATAAACATTTTACCTTGGAGATCTCATAGGCATCTTGATTTTAAATGTCCAACTTCTAATTTATGTATTTGTTCGGGAACCTGCTTCTGTATCCATATTTCTCTAAACTGTGAATAATATCAACAGAAACCTGAGAATCGCCCTAGAGTTCTCATTATCCATCACCTTCGATATTCCTTTAGTCACCAAGTTCATTAACTACTGCATCATAAATTATTCAACTCTGTCTCCTCATTTCCAATCTCTAACCTGCTTAATCTTAGGGCTTAGGCCTTTATCACTTCTTACCTGGATTACTGCAAAAACTCCTAATAGTTCTCTCCACCAATCTGGCCCCCGATCAAGAAACTTGTGACATCTCCTCCCAAGAGTTTCTTGACATTCTCCCTCTATCAGATGAATCTGACCACAGCATTAATCTCACCATGCCTTCTGCTTAAAATCCTCCTGGGGAATCCTCTGATGCCTCTGGATAAAAATCAACTCCTTTTCATTTTTTTTTTCAGAAAAAAATCATTTATTTGCTGTGGGATCTTGGGTGAAGGACTTGACTTTCCTCAGTCTCACATGCAAAGTAAGGCAATAGCCCAGCCTTGAAGAGTCTGTGTGCAGGATGATGTTTAAATGCCCACCACTATGCCTGGCATGCTCTAGAGGCTAAAGGAATGAGAACTTGTGCTATTCTTGGTTATTATCTATAGGCTGCAAATGGTGGTGGAAAAAGCCTTGTATTTGAAGTCCGATGGTAATGGTAAACACTAGCAAATACTTCACAACAGTTTTTGTGCGTCAGGCCTTTTCCTAAATGCTTTATGTATATTAACTTGTTTAATCTTCACAACAACCCTAGGTAGGTGCTATTATGATGCCCCATTTAGGAAGAGTCCTGGCAGTCTAGCCCCAGAATCCATGCACTTAACCAAAACCTCAACTCTGCTGCCAGTAACTGCAGACTTTGGGCAAATCATTTTAACTTATTAAAGTCTCAATTTCCTCCTCCATAAAAATTAGAACATAAATACCTACTTCATGGAGTCAGGAGATAAAGTATAGTGGCTGCATTATGCTCAGCATTGAGCTAGTCCTCAGGAAATGGTAATGATTATCATTACATGGGAACCTTCATAAATGCCTCTGCAAACCTAACTTCGTCTCTTTCCACTTACGAACATCAGCCCTACACTTTGGCCAGACTGAATCACTTCTACAGTTCTCTTCTGCATTTCCACATTTCCATCTGCTTAGAGTACACTTTCATCTTCTTTGCTCACTCACATTTTTCCATTAACAGTCAGCGAAGGTGTCTCTTTCTCCTCCAAATATGCCTGCACCCTTAAAGCTGGGTTAAATGCCAGTATCCCTATTGTGCACATATTTGTATTATGGTATTTTTCATGAAATATTATAATTATGTGGGTTTTTTTCCTGCCTCACATACTACAGTGTGAGCTTCATGCAGGCAGGAATAATGGTCTTCATTGCTATAATGGCAGCAGTGTCAGTGAATATTTGTTGAATGAATCTATGATCAGTATAGCAAGATGGCTAGACGTCTACATATCTGATTCAGATTTAACATGATAAATGACCTAATAAATATATTTTAAAATATTCTGCAAGCACAAATGGCATAGTAATTAATTCTATGTTCTTTGTTCAAAACTAAGAAAAGCTACACAGAAGAGCTGAGGAGTGCTTTGAAATACTTCAAACAGTTTTTCACCAGGTAGTGAAGTAAAAAAAATGTCAAGCAGGGGGACTGTCCATGGAACGTCAGTGTGAAGGCATATTCTACATGTGGGGAATGGAATAGTCCAGAACGGCTAAAACATAAATCCCACACATCGCAGTGTTGGTGACAGGGTGAAAGAAGTCAGATTAGTGGGGAGATGAGACAAAAAATGTAGACAGTGGCTGAAACATGCGAGAATTTAAATGCAATATATTTTTTTCTGTTGTCATTATAGGGTGTTGACATGTCTTGAGTGGGGGCGTAACAGAGACCATGCTGAAGTTTTACAAAGATAACTCCTGCAACAATATGGAGGACAGATCAGGAAGTAGACAGATGCTAAAGGCAGGAAAACTCAACAGCAACTTAATGGCCGAAGAAGAGAATCAATGAGGCCTTGAGTAACAGGAGGTAACCAGTTTCATAGATATTGTAAAGTTTTGGTGAAGAACTGTATGCTTGGGATGAGAATGCTTAACTTTATAAAAGTTCAAAATGTATTGCTTAAAGTTAACAACTTGGTAAGAATTTGGTTAATAATAAATGTTTTCATCTACTTGTTAAATATGAGCTATAAATAAATTTCTTTAAAAAGTTTTAAGAATCTCAAAATCAATCCCTGTAACATTTTGATCTCACTTTAAATATATTTTATGAAAATCTTAGATAATCTGTGAATGAATCTGTGTTATTTAAGAGGGAAATTTTCTTTTCCATCATTATGTATGCTTGGACAATAAAAATTATTTTACTCTAATCAACAAATATGAGAATCTTAAAGCAAATTAAAATAAAACTATTTGGTGTAAATATTTACAATTCTTCCTCGTTCCCCAACATTTCACAAACATGAAAACAGAACTTAGAAACACTACTTGTTGAACTGGACATACCTCATTTAAAAAGCCAAAGACTTTAGAAAGACAAAAGAATAATTGTAGAAACAAACCACTGTATAATTAGAGCATCAATTTAAAGAACAATTCAATATTATACCCCAATTTGTAGATTTTGCTCTTAAAAGCCTAATTTCGAAATAAAATGGAAAAAAAAAAAAGAAAAAAATGAATCATAGTCTACAATTTTTTTTTGCATCTGTGTGGTCATCCTTTATTCATCAAAATCATTTAAGGATTTTTATCTTGCAGCTTAATTAATAAGAGTAACTAACTTCCACGGATTAGTAATTTTGCAATATATGGCTTTGCAAAGAATTGCTCATAGTCATTGCTGTAGGTTTATGTATAGCATCAGCTGAAAAAGTTATTCATATTGTGATCTATGGATGTATAATGTGACTTGGCTTTAAGAAGCTATTCATTCTCCTCAAGTATTGATTGAATCCTTAGGTGGTATATATTTTAAAATTTTCTCTATCTAATGGTTTACAATGTGCATAAATGTTTACAATGCACTTAGATAAGCCCTGGTTATTACACTTGGGGGGAAATGAATTATTTGTCAGTGCTGATTGACTGGGAAACAGGAAATTAAAAATGACAACAGCAAATCCTTGAATGAAATTTTTAGTGTAATAAATGCTCTCATGAATAAAATGCAATTTTTAAATACCAGCAACTCTGAATAAGCACAAAGTAATGGGTTCCATGTTACCAAGTTATGGGTCTTAAGCTACAAATTAAGAGCTGTAAAAACTAAAAGCAGCTCAGGTTTGGGGAGTCGGGGTGGTGAGAAGAATCAGGGAGGAAGGGAGCCAGGGTCTCTGCAGCTCTGACTTTGCTATCTACCACATGCTTTACTTTCTTTCTCAGCCTAAGGAAAAACAGCCAAATTACAGGCTGCATTTGGAAACCTGAGGTTTTGTGAGGGATGGTATCTTGGTCAGGGTCTCCAGAAGCAGAGCTGAGGCAGAGATTCTTAGGTGAGGGATTTGAGGGAGCACTCCCAGGAGAAGGGGAGTAAAGGGACAGGGCAGGGAGAGAGCTCAGCAGGGATGTGGTCTTGGGTGGAGACCAGCCGCAGCCTTGCCCAGCATGGTAGAGGCGCCCTGAGCTCCAAGTGCACCACACATTGGTTCCTCCTGGAGGCAGGGAAGCCAGCTTTGGGGCTTCTGCCAGTCAGTCTTTGACTGAAGGCTCTGGGGAAATGGTGGCTGGGGTTCATGACCCCACAGGAAGGTGATATCACTGAGGTCCAGGTCCCCACTCTGGAGAGGGAGAGAGCTGAGGTGTTCTGCATTCCCTGGGGACAGACATCAAGGTGGTCCCACACAGCGGCCACCACTGCAGGGGCGTGTCTCTTTGTGATTGCTGTACACACATACGCACACACACACAGACACACATACACACACAGTGATTCTAAGGTAGAGGAAAGAACTTGCATTTGTCATGAGGTGAGCTGGTGGGATGACGGGGCAGGGGTGAGAACATCAGGAGGGGAGATGATTGGGAGTTGTAACGCCTGCGCTTAAACGGTGGAGTGGCCAAATCTGGGTGTGAATGAACATGTTGCATGAAAAGTGAGAAGCAGAACAGAAGAAAGGATACCGAAGCACCTTACTGCTGCACTTGAAGACGGTGGTAGGCAGGGAGCCCGGGCAGACAAGGGCTGGGTGGGGAGGGAGTGGTGACCCAGGCTGGCTGAGCACCAGGGCTCTCGGTGCCCCCTGCACCAACAGAGCTGGAAAAGGTTGTTCATTAGTGTGCGTCTGCCCACGGTTTTTTCAGGAAAGGAGTCCCTGAAGTCTACATTTTGAGAGGAGAGTCTCAGCTTTAATCAATCTTTAAAATGACTCCCTCATCTACCACGTTCTGCATAAAGTGAAAAAGGCACATGAAAAGGATTTGGGTCTGGTAATATATAATGCTTTTCTAATCTGTTCAGAGGATTAGCAAGAAAAGAAAATCTCTTCAGACATAAATGTCTAAATTCTTTAGGATCCTTTGATGCACTTTTTAATTGGAAAATTCAGTTACAGGATGTGTGTGTGTGTGGGTGGGTGGGTGGGTGTAGGTGTGTGTGCATGTAAAACAATTCTTGCACAATTTAAGTTGCAGGAATAAGCAATTAAATAGTATTTTACCTGTGATATATGAAACCCAAAATAGAAGCAATATTCCCAGAGGAAAGCCAGCTTGGTTCATCGAATAAGGCAATCCTGCAAAAAACATAAAATACCCCACCTGTCACATTAATAAAATATACAGAAATACAGATATTTCCCCCCAATTCCTATACATAATAGGCTAAGTAAATTGGCATGCTTATATCACATAGTCACAAACAGTGCATAGGAATACTAAAGTTAAATGTTAGCATATTAATACCTATTTCAGAATAAAATGTTGTAAGTTAAGGACTTGTCAAGAAAGCAAGTTGATAAAATGGAAGAATAAGAATTAGAAAGCATCAGATGAATAACAGATGCCAGTTCACATGAGAAATGTTCACTTCAGGGTCAGGGGGACAAACAACCTAGAATCTGTGGAGGGTAATGACCCAGGGCTGCCCTTGCTCTCTTCACATGCTGGCTGGAAAAGCAGAGCTGGTAATGAGAGGGTAGAAGGGTTATGAGATATGAGGAAAGACCAACTCTGGGGTCAAAATGGGCAACCCTGTAGGAAAAGGAGAGGCAAAAATATATTTTATAAAGCTGATGGGGGTAAGTAATATTATTTCTTATGAAGTTCTCTGGAAATGGGCAATTTTAGATTAATGACAATATAATATTTAAAATAAAACATCTTTAAAATATTTCCATCCAGGATTTGTATTCTCTGAAAAATTCCCCCCGAAAAAATCTGCTGAGCCTAATTAAGAGGTACTTTTTAAAGTTGCTGACATGGATCAGCTTAAATTGTTCATATTAGGAATGAGCTCTAGAGTTTTGCCCAAACCTCCGTGGTACATGGAGGCAGAATTTCAAACAAGCCTTTGCCAGTACTTCCTACTACTTTGCCTCAGGTTCCTAAATTTTATCCACCATTTGAAAAACAAATTGTCTATATATGGAAAGTAAAATCAAGAAACACATCAACTTGTGAAAGTTAAGAAAAGTAATACTATTTAATTGCTTATTCTTGCAACTTAAATTGTGCAATAATTGTTTTATATGCACACACACCCACACCCACTGTCAATCCAGATGACTGTGACTAAAATGTCAAAACTTTATAGGAAAAAGTAATATTCTCAATGAATATTTATAGGGTTTTGTTTTGTCTCTGCTTTTTCTAAAATCGGATGTTTTCAAATAATAAAAAGAATAATAAGCACTAAAAAAACAACTGCCTTTATTATTATAATGCCATGCACTTAATTTTGTCAGAATTTTTCCCTTGCTTCAATTTGGGAAAATATGAGCTGCTCATTTCTTTCAATTCTGACTATTTGTGTCCTTTATTTAAAAAAAAAAACATTTAACCAATTTCTATGTATTGATTACATAGTAAGTTTGTACTTTAAAGTTTAACACTACATAAATGGGTAAGGAAATACTGCACAGATTTAATTTTTCACAAGATTGTTATGTTTTCACATTAAATTTTTGTACCTCCAATACTTCCAAATACCTGGAGGTTTTACACTTCTAGAAGGTCATACAGAGGTGATTCAAGCAATGGTGGTCACTCCAGGAAAAGGGGAAAAAAATAAATTAGGTAACATTATCAATTGATCATGAAGCCTATGGAAAAAAAAATCAGCATCTCCCATTGTCAGCTTCACCTTAATCTACCACATGTGGAGGATGCTCTAAAACGTGGAAAGAGTATGAATCACAACCCTCAGCAGAAAAGACTGATGTGTGCACATTGTTACATTGGAAGAAAGGAAAGACGTTTATGGGGAAAAAAATTACCGATTTTATAATTTAAGATTTTTTCCTTTAAAAATAATCTAAGAATACTACCAACACAATAAATGTTTTAAACTGAGACTTGTTACTTAAAAAAACAAAAACAAAAACAAAAAACAAAAAACTTACCTATGATACCAGATCCTATAATCGAGTTGACAACATTAAAAACAGCAGCAGACTGACGACAAGTTTCCCCTTTGTGCTTATGTTCCGAAACGAGGGTTTCTCTGTCATCTAGATCGCTCTATATATAAAATGGCAATTAAATACATATTGACTAGCTCAAAAAATCATAAAATTGTAAGACAAATACACAGTGTAAGAGACTAACAAGAAATCAGTAGTAATAAGTAATCTCAATAATGATAAGAAAATAATGATGAGGATGATAATGAAGAGTAACAATAATATCTAGTAATTCAACAGAACTTTATAAATAAACGCCATCCTAAAGTGCCCTGATAACAAGCTGCGCCAAGTTCTCGGACTGCTGCATGAAATCCTTGAGTACAGGATCTCTGAGGAACCAGTGATGTGATTTTGTGAAATTAAAGGGGTTATATGGAAAAACGCCCGCCAAGAAAAAAAAAAAAAAAGTCATATCAAGGCAAAACTTTTTCTCCTGGAGAACCTTCCGCGGTGCTAAATCAAGACACCAAATGAAGACAGCTAAACTCTGTTGTAGGGTGAATGAAACTTGAAGGGACCTGCCTTCACAACCCGCCCGTCTCCAGCGTTACCTGCGGCGGGACGACCTGGCGCTGCCCCTGGTAGCCCATGTTTGCACCTGCGCCCTCGTAGGTGGAAGGTTCGCGGCCCCGGGTGCTGGACGCTGGCGGGAAAAGCCTCCTCCGCGACCTCCCAGGCCGGGGTCAGCGCGCGGCCGGAGAGTCGGGTTGAGAGGCTGCGCGGGCGCCCCCGCCCCCTCCTCCGCGGGCTGCGCGGGCTGCGCGGGCTGCGCGGGCTGCGCGGGCTGCCGCCGGAGCTCCCTTGGCTCGAGCAGCCCTCCGCAGTTTTTCTGGGGAGCTTGCGGAGCCACGGGCACCTTTTTCCTCAGGCGGAGATGCTACAGGGTGTGTCTGATCCGGCAGCCCTCTCTCCCCGCACCCCTCCCTGATTTTACCCTCCCTCCCAACCTCCAGCTGCAAAGTACGGTTTGTTCCGCCCACGCTGACCTGCCCAGATTGTACACAGAGTTAAGACGGACTCATTTAGTCCATCCCAAGTTAGCTGCTCCTTGGCTGGAGTCTGATGTCCAGGTAAGATAGCAGTAGCACCCCTGCTCCCACGGAGCGTCTCTATTACCACCTCCTCGTGCTCCTTACACCTCTTTTATGTCAGAGATAACAGATGAAAATGTAGAACTTTTAAATGGAAAATGAAAAACTTGTCTAGAGTTTTAGCAAACCTGATTATTAAGCATGCTTTGGTCAAATGTTTCCAGGTGACTTTTCAGAAAAGGAGATTTACACAAAGGAAAGGAAGATGGATTGATAATGGAATCACAAAACGAAACTTAAAAGCGGGCGGAGTGGGGTGTCAGGGGATGGAAAGGGAAAGGCACTTAGATATCTGAACTACAAAGAATCTTAAATGACCCTTTTTTCACCCGTCTTACCTTAAAGGTGAGGAAACAGGCCCAGAGAATATTCAATCACAAAGAGGCAGAATACATAAAGAACAGTTTCAGGGATAGTAAGAGGTGTAATAAAACATCTACTTATCAAATAATTAAAGAAGTTTTTTTCATAAACATTTATTTAAAATTATGAAACATGCAAAAACCAGAGAAAAACCTAAAGAGAATTATAAACTTCATATATTCTCCACTGTCGAAGTAACAAATATTAATATTTTGTCAGACTTTCTTCAAAATTGCTTCTAATAAACTGCAGATGATGAAAGCGACATGTGTAATCTCTGATACTAAGTCATTAAAGTCGTTGTGGTTTCTAACTTGTTCACTTTCAGACCTCTCGCTCTGGGCAAAGCCAGCTGCAGTGTCACGAGGACATTCAAGGCTCCTGCAGCAAGAAACTGAGTCTACTGCCAACGCCTTGTGAGTAAAACATGTTGAAAAATGATCCTTTAACCCTAGTCAACCCTTCAGATGACTACAGCCCCAGCCAACATTCCAAATGCAGCCTGAGCCAGGGCCACCCAACCAAGCTATCCCTTCCTGATCCACAAAAGTGAAATAAAAAATGTCTATTGTTGTTCTAGACCACTAGTTTTGGGGGTATTTGTTACACAACGAAGGAAAACTAAGATAGGATTTCTGTACTTTTTTGGGGGAAGTGTTTAGTCTTTACTAATTAAGTTTTAAAAATTGAATTTATTTTATTTTGAGCGGCTTTAGGTTCACTGCAGCATTGAGCAGAAGGTACAGAGATTTCCCATTTACCCTTTGTCTCCATACATCCAGAGCCTCCGCCATTAATAATATTCTCCACTAGAGTTGTACATTTATTACAGCTGATGATCCTACATTGACACATCATCACCCACAGTTCATAATTTACATTATGGTTTGCTCTTTGTGTTGTTACATTTGATGGGTTTGGACAAATGTGAAATGGTATGTTTCTACCACTGTAGTATCATACAGAATAGTTCACTGCCTTAAATATCCTGTGTTGAGCTGATTTATCCCTCCCCTAATACCTGGCAACCACTGATATTTTTACTGTCTCCATAGTTTTGTCTTTTCTAGAATGTCATATAGTTGGAATCCTATAGTATGTGGCCTTTTCAGATTGGCTTATGTCACTTAGTAATATGCATTTAAGTTTCCTCCATTTCTTTTCATGGTTTGATAGCTCATTTCTTTTTAGCATTAAATAATACTCCATTGTACCACAGTTTACTTATCCATTCACCTACTGAAGGATATCTTGGTTGCTTCCAAGTTTTGACAATTATTGATAAAGCTACTATAAATACCTGTGTGTAGGTTTTTGTGTAGATGTAAGTTTTCAGCGCCTTTGGGCAAATGCCAACAAGCACAATTGCTGGGTCCTTTGGTAAGTGTTTACCTTTGTAAGAAACCACCGAATTGTCTTTCAAAGTGGCTATACCATTTTCTATTGAATGATACAATGAATGAATGAGAGTTCCTGCCAGTGTTTGGTGTTGTCAGTGTTGTACATTTTGGCCTTTCTAATAGTATACACTATGCATATATGATTGAATATATCATTGCTATTATTATTTTGAACAAACTGTTATCTGTTAGATCAATTAAGAATAAGAAAAAGAAATGTTTTTATTTTACCTTCACTTACTCCTCCTTTAATGCTTTTCTTTTGTTTACGTAGATCTAAATTTCTGACTTATATAATTTTCCTTCTCCTTAAATAACTTAATTTAATATTTTGAAATGCATTTCTGTTGGTAACAAATTCCCTCAATTTTTGTTTGTCTGAGAAAGTCTTTATTTCTCCTTCACTTTTGAAGGATATTTTTTACAGGGTACAGAATTCTTCTAAGTAGGTGGTTTTTTCGCTTAACGCTTTAAATATTTCACTTCATTTTTTTGTTTACATGGTTTCTGAGGAGAAGTTGGATATAATTCTTACTTTTCTTTGTTCCTCTATAGGTCAGGTGTTTTTGTTTTTTTCCCATTTTTCCCCCCAGAACTTTATCTTTGATTTTCTGTAGTTTGAAAATGATATTTGTTACATGTAGTATATTTTTGCATTCCTCCAGCTTGGTGTTTTCTGAGCTTCTTGGATCTGTGATTTGGTATCTGATATTAATTTGAGGCAATTTTTATTGTTTTTTCAAATATTTGTTCTGTTTCTCTCTCTTCTTCTTTGGGTATTACTGTTGGGCATGTATTACACTTTTTGTAGTTGTCCCACAGTTTGGGGATATCCTATTCCGGGATTGGAGTTTTTTCTTTGCAGTCTTTTTTTTTTTTTTTTTTTTTTTGGCTTTTCATTTTTGGAGGTTTCTATTTAGATATCTTCAAGCTCAGAACTTCTTTCTTCAGCCATATCTGGTCTATAAATAAGCCCATCAAGGCATTTGTATTTGTTAGAGAGTGTTTTTTACCCATAGCATTTTATTTTGGTTCTTAGGATTTCTATCTGTCTGCTTACATTGCCTGTCTGTTCTTGTATGTTGTCTAGCCATTAGAATAGTTAGCGACTTAATCAGAGTTTTTAAAATTCCTTGTCTGTTAGTTCCAACGTGCCTCCTGCATCACAGTCTGGTTCTAATGCCTGCTCTGTCTCTTTAGACTGTATTTTTTATCTTTTAGTACGTCTTATAACTTTTCCTTGATAGCTGGACATGAGGTAATGGGAACAAGGAACTGCTGTAAATAGACCTTTAGAAACATGATGGTGAAGAGGAGGGAGAGGAAGCATTTGCTGGTCCTACGAGTAGATCTCAGTCCTTTAGTGAGCTGGTACCCCTGGATTGTGAACTCCACACATGCTTCTCAGGACTCCTCTCCTCCTTAGGTGGAACAGAATGGTTATAGTAGGCTGGGGTTATGTATTTTCTTCCCCCAGGTCAGTTAAGCTCTGATAAAATGTCAGCAGGTTAGGCTCTGGTTAAATAGTTTCTCCTAAGGGCAGACCATCATAAGAAGAACAGAATGCTCTCGAGTGTTTAAAAATGGTTCCTTTCCCCTCCTCCTGCAAGAAGCAAGAGGAGATTTTTCTCCAGTATATACTGTGAGAGCTTGATTGAGCTCCTGGAGGTAAAATTCACAGAAGTGTGGGGGCCCCTGATGACTCGGTACAAATTCATCAGTTTCAGCTCAGGTTTCCCTACCTGGCACTGGTTCCCATGGAGGTTTGTGGCTTCCTGTATTTGTCTGATGATCTGTGTAATTTTGGAGGCAGTAGTTTGCCCTGTGATCTCACTTCTCTGTAGGGTCTAAGAGGAGTTGTTGATTTTTCAGTTTGGTTAGCTTTTTACTTCTTGTTTAAGACAGAGTGGCATATTCCAGCTTCTTATAGGCTGGACCAGAAACAGAAATTTCTTAATATATAATTTAATGATCTTTCTTAAAGACCTTTTTTTTTTCTAATTTCAAAAGTATAATTTAATACAATTTCAAAAGTACTATATTCTCAATGAAAAACCACGAAGAAGAAAGAATAGAACACATAATCATTGGAAATCCCTCCATGCAGAGGTAAACACAGTTAACATTTTAGAACCTTACAGTTTACTCAGATTATACAGTGTTGGATGTGGAGGATAAGTGCATATTCATGTGCATGTCAGCAGTTTTATTGAGTCTGTCTTAGCCCCAGATAAAGGCTATGGAAGCCAGACTTTCAGGGATGTAGAGAGCCTAAATTTGAACTTCTAGCAGATTGTACAATTATGTAAATAGTACACTATGCTCATGTAGAATTATTACTTTTCTTCAGTATTTGGTTACAGTCCAGATGAGGTGACCTCTAAGAGCACCTAGGTCTCTTAGAAATAAACAGAGAAGACTCTATCTTGGCAGAAGTCTGAATTTACAAAGCTCTTCCTGATGGCTAATCTGACTTCTTTCTGACATTGTTAAGGTTCAAGTTTGCATGAGACTAGAGACAACAATTTTCAACTCACCTCCCTGGGGAAGTTAACTTTTTCTTCAACTTTGGAAAGGAGTCTAGAAGGGGGTAATTTTTTTTTAAATAAAAATGTATGCTTAATATTCTCCACGGTATTAGATTATTAATTCTGCTAGCATCAGTAGAGCCTTCACATGCAGAGTCGCAAACAAGATAAACCTTTTTTCCCACTTTTTTAACTTTCCGGAGGTGGGGGTGTTCAGTTTTTAGAGGTCTGGAAGAGTTACTCAGATGCTTTTGGCTAAATAATCAATAATGTATTCTTTCTTTTTGTGGATTTATCATCTTACAAAATTATTTTTGTAGCTATCTGCTGTGGTCTCTATACTGCTCATTATCAAGGAATATCTTATTTTTGTGGTACCATGTTATTATTACTGCATAGTTAAGGTTTTTGATGTTTTCTAACATAATCGAATTTTGTATAGCCACTATAATGACATTTCTGGTTAGGAGTCAGGGTGGGTGGAACACTCTGGAGTGAGTTAAAATTAGTGGAATTGTAAGCCCTGGTTTGCCCAAGATAGTCCTGGTTTAGGCTTCTTGTTCCACTGTAATTACGAATAGCATCATTTTCATTCTTGAAAGTGTCCCAGTTTGTAGGAAAAGTTACAGCATCATGCTGCAAAGGCACCTACCTGGGGATAGTAATACCATTTAATATTTGCTAGCACTTCATAATTTTTTCTAGTGGTGCCCAAGCTGGGAAGGGATGGAAGATTTAAAAAACAAGGGCTTTTGGTTAATTCCTTAGTTAGTATCGCAGATTAGGAGTTGCAGGTCTGGAATCAGAAAAACCTGGGGACTTTCAAAACTCAATGGATCTTGGCTTGTTGCATAACTTTTTGAGCCTTAAGTTCCTTATTTGTAAAAAGCGAAGAATAACAGAATAACATGCCATAATAACATAGAATAACATGCTATGAATACCTCTTACATAGCAGTAGTTGTGGGAATTAAATGAGATAACCTCTTTGTGTTAGGTTCCTATGGCTGCTGTAACAAAGTACCAGAAACTGAGTGACTTAAAACAGCAGAGATTTATTTTCACCATTCTGGAAGCTAGAAGTTCTAAATCAAGGTATCATTGGGGCCACGCTCCCTCTGAAACATGCAAAGAAATCCTTTCTTGCCTCGTTCTACCTTCTGGTGGTTTACTGAGTCTTCGGTGTTCCTTGGTGTGTAGATGCATCGCTTCAGTGCTCCATCTTCACATGGTAGTCTCTCTGTGACTCTTTACTCACTCTTCCCTCTGTGCATGTCTGTGTCGATGTCCAAGTTCACCTTTTTATAAGGATGCCAACAATATTGGATAAGGGTCCACCCTAATGACCTCATCTTAACTTGACTACACCTGGAAAAACCCTATTTCCAAATAAGATCACCTTCTAAGGTATTTGGGTTAGGATTTCAACATATCTTAATTGGGGGACACAATTAAAGGTTTTAATTAAGTGCTTGACACAGAATATGCTCTCAGTAAATGTTTGCTGCTGCTTTATCCAAACAGAAATGTAATTTGTCAGGCCAAAGTCATATAAGGTAGAGGGAATTTTGGCTACTGAGGCAGGAACTGCTGTTCGGCTCTAAATACCCATTCTCCATTCTTCCACCATGGTGGAGTCTCTGATTTTTGTCTGGACCATGGCCACTTACAAAGAGGAATAAAATTCACATTTTCACTTGCAGCTGGTTGTGGCTAAGTCATGGCCAAGAATGTAGGTGGAATATAATCCTTAACGAGAAGGGTAATGCCTTTACCTCTATTTTGCTCCTTCCTACTGGCTGGAGTGCAGAGACATGATGGATGAAACTGGAGCTTTATCCTGGACCAACCACCTGTTGGAAACTTCATATTGAAGATGTCTGAGTAACAAGATAGAAGGGACCTGGTCTTGCCAGATCTGGATTGTTCAGGTGGTGTGAAATGGAGGTAAACTTTGATCATGTTTAAAGTACTATTATTTGTGATTTGTCATTTACAGAAAAATTGAATCTTTATTAATGCTCCTTCTCTGAGTACAAAGCTATGATTATAATAGTCAAATAAGATTCATTCAATCCAGATATTTCTTTATTATAGCACCTAATGTGGTTCTTTAACTGAATTCCTTGTAGAAGTAATAGGAGAATTTATTTTGCTTAATTAAACACTGTGTGTTATACATATACATATATATATACACACAGTTTACTATTACATGCATATATAATAAACTATAAATTGTTAGATTTTGACATTTTTAGTTTTGCCTTACTAATGAACTGGTAATAAACCTTGGCTAATATGTCTGGGAAATATGCTTTCTTCAATATGATGTGGGTCCCCTTCCCTGTGTCTTGTGTTGATCTTATCCTTAGATCCTCGGGTGCCTGGGAAGCACTGGTTGTCTGTGTCTTGTTTCAGGGTCTGCATCACTCATCACAGAGATTCTTTGCCTTTAGTCATTATCCTGAAGACTGACCCAGCAAAACAGCAGCTCTAACTCTGACATGAGTGTACGCTCAGCTTCTTCCCCTCTACTGCTTGTACTCTCTGCATACGTTGGCTAAGACTTAAGATTCTTAATGGAAGTATGTCTCTCTATTGGGAATCTTAACTTAAATTTGATCCCTCATATTTGCACCTCACGATATTTACTTTGTAAAATCAGAACCATTTCCCAAGTTCCGGAAGCTGGAGGTGAATGGCTCTTACAGCTTAGTCACTTCATGTCCACTACAAGGTGGATAACATAATTCATGACTAAGGTGAGAAACTGAGATTTATAATCAAAGAGTATCAGTGTTTATCACCCGATAATAAATATGCCCACATTTTTGGGTGAGGAAACACTTACAGTGACAGGGTTGAAGAAATGAAATTGAGTGTGTGTGCCTGTTCATGCCTTTCAGGCAAGGTAATCTATGAAGGTTACACTAAAATAAGGAAGGACTCATTTACCTATGTTGATCTTTCTTCTTTTGTTTTAATTAAGCTTCATTTGCAATATTTCAGCCCTGTATCAGTTGAATTAGACTGAGAGAAAGGGCTGGATAGGAAGATCAGAGACTCGTCAGGACAGTACTTTGGACTAAATCAGCCCAAGAACTTGCAGGACTGGAGCAAAGAGTGGGGTGCAGTTTTGGCAGCAGAAGTGTTAGCAACAACTGTGACTGTGTTTCCTCTCCCAGCATTGCTTTCTCATGCTTGATGTGTGTCGGAAATAACCTTTTCTCACCAAGAATGGCAAGTGGGGTTAAAATCAGGAAGTGAGAGCAAAGGGACCAAAAAGAACTTTATTACTAGTGCCAGGATTGCCCATACTGTAGAAATATGGAGCTGGCAAACTTTCCAAATCTCTAATCTGATTGATGTCTCCTTTCTGGTCTCATGTAGTTTTGTTTATTCCTAAAATACAATACCCAGTCCTTTACTTTGTGCTGTTGGTAATTGCGGACTCATCTTTGGGAATGGTAAGCTCCTTGATGGAGAGGATCACATTGATTTCGTTCTGTCAGTGATGTTGTTTTTTTCTTCACTGAACCTAGTATGGTGATTCATACAGTTCCTGCTGCTCGTTAAAAATGTACCAAATGGAAGAAACAATCTCAAGAGGAATCAGCTTGTAAAACGCCTTGTTGTTAAGTGAGAATAAGTTTAATGTGGCCAGAAATAAGGGCCATCAGGAGAATATTTCCGTGATGAAATTGTGATGCTCATTTGCCTCGAGGGCCTCTGTGCAATTGAGAAAGGTCTGGCTCATCTCCATTTATTAATGCAACCAGAATATTGGAAAAAATAAAAAAATTATGGAGCAGAGTGACACAAAGTTGTGATGTGGTCTTAAATGTTTCCACTTAACAAATCAATTCTTTGCCTTTAACTCCAAAATACAGTGTATTATCATTCTGTGATTCATACAATAATTATAAGGATATATTAAAATATATTTATTCATAATGCATAAAGATGAAGTGCTGTTTTAATAGGACATGATTTTGAAATTTCTTCTGAGTGATGTAATTTAATCTCTTTATTGTATCTCTATAGCTGTATGTACAACTTCATGTAGAGTTAATGTCTAAATCTGAGAATTTTCAAACATTGACAAATCAAGCCGTTTCAACACCTCTGACAGGTGCTGTCTTGTAAATGTTTACTAGAAATATTTTAAATAGATGCAAAGGACATCCAAAATACTAACAGCTGAAGGTAAAAATTATTCACTTGTTTTTCAAGAGGATTATCCTCTCATCTTCCAAAATGAAGGGAAAGAATGTTCTAGGCTCCCTTGCCCAGACCTACTCGAATCACATATCTGGAAGCTCACAGACATTGACCAGAAAAGCAGTGTAAGACCTACTGGATATGTTCACAATACTCATTTTTTATTATTATTACTATTTGCAAATAAGGTTTTTGAGTATAGCTCTTGCTAGTTTCTGAAAACAAGATATATCAGATCTATACTTTAGAGTCAACCTTTATTAAAGGATAAATAACTTGATTAAGTGGTATGAGTGATGCACCAAATGAGTGAAATAGATGTATTTGCTGGAGCAATACAGAGGATCAAGTGATTATAAAAGGCTGGAGTCAGTGGTCAGAGACATTTGATGGAAGACTAGAAACTGATAAAATTTAGCCTAGCAAAGATAAAATTTAACTTACAAACTTAACATCCTGATCTTGGAGCTAAAAACCCACTACATAGGCCCATGGTAGGGGGGACATGTGGGTTATCTGAAACTCATTTAAAAATGAGTTTTTAGTGCTTTTGGCTAACAGTAAGTTTAAAATAATTTAACAATGTCATTGAAAAAAAGTCTTAGCCAATAGTTCTTGAAATATATTACACAGAACAAGGAAAGTGGTAGTCCAGGCCATCTGTTTTGGTCATACCACACATGGACTATTATTTTCAGCTATGGAAGCCACAGTTTGGGAAATTTATGAATACACTGCAACATTTTCAGAAGAGAGTAATCAGAATAATGAACAGCTCTATGAAGATTTAAATAACTGGATAATATAAGATTCAGGGGAATAAAGCTTCACTCAGTGTAAGAAATGGCTCTGTAATCTAATTTCCTAGAGATACTGGGATAATTTGAGTGTTTAACTTCTACTGGAGATACTTAAACGTGAGCATGATCACTGGGCAGGGGTGTTGTATGATAGAGTGCTGTGGGGGGTGATGAAGGATAGGAAGGATGCTGGTTGTTCTTTGCTTGCAAGTAACAGAAATTTACTTGGGCTTCTTTAGGAATGAGGAGAGGTGGTTATTAGAAGAATTTACATAGTGGATTTAGCACTGGAAAATCTGGCAGGGTTCTCAATAGCCCTGGATGTTTGCCTTCTGTCTTTCATGGCCAGTGTGACCTTTAGTTCATGGAATTTTGGCTTCTCCCTGTGGATCTATCCATGCTTCTATTGCAACTGACCAGCTAGCTACTCAATTTTCCTGGACAAATTCTGGAGGAAGTGAATTTGACAGGTTCACTAAATACCTTCACCTCCATTGAGCACAGCCTTTTGAACCACACCTCCTCCTGGGAAGCTGCGAGCCCAGGGATGAGTTCTCTTTTGGGTTGAGCTCCAATCTTTCATACAGTCAATGGCCAGACCTTTCACTGGACCAGCTACTGTGGCTTTCCTGCCAAGCACTGGGGAATAGGGTTGAGGAAAACAATTTGAGCTAAAGGTGGACCTAGGCCGTGGCCTGAATCATGACTAGAATAAGTGGAAACACTAGATGGTCTTAAGTGTCCTCTGGAATCTGATATTCACCAATTCCATGATGTGAGGTGGGATTTGAGTTGGACCTTGATCATGAAAAGTAAGATGGGAGGAGGATTATGCCAATTCCCAATATGAGGAATAAAGTGCAACCAGGTCTTATTGGAGTAAATAAAATAAGAAAGAGAAAGGAGTGTCTGGAACTAGGTAAAAGCAGATTTTAGTTAGCTTTATTATTAATTCTCATTACTTCTTAGTTTGTAATATTGACCTTTACTAAATACTTTCTTCCTGTTACGTGTGGAGGTACCACACATATACTACTGAACAAAAAGTAGACAAGGTACTCAATTTGCCAAGATATAAGATTTTTTTAAAAAATATGAAGCCCCATGAGTATTTTATAAAGTTAGAAATAACATGTTTTAATAAGTAGCTTCATTCTTGCTAGTGGCTGATTCTTCTGTATTGAGAGCCATGTGGGAAAGTGAAGTGAAAGCAAGAATGAAACAAAGCATTTTTTCACTTGAGCCTTTTATTTCTCTTTTATTTAAAAGGCAATCATTTTTTAATTTCAGTTCATTTTGCTTTAATTTTCCCATTCTCAGCTGTGTTTTTTTTTTTTTTTCCCACAGCTATTCCAACCTATCTCCTTCTCAGTAAGAGACTCTAAGATGTTTTCTAGAAAAATGTCAGTGTAAGCAAAGTGGCCTCTTGCCACATAGCCAGTCAGGAGCTAAGCCCAATTATAAAAAGAAGTTTTAAAATAGTATGGGCAAGAATGATAAAAATCTGTGTGTATTTATTCTAAATACTACTACCTTCTTCAACTTAGTGTCCAAAAGGACCTGTATGTCTCTAAGGGCTAAGAAAAGAGCAGTGCAGACAGCGGTCACATTCTCACGACCTTGCTTTGCAGGGACCTGACCCAGATGTGGTGAGAAACACTGGACAGCAAAGCCCATACTGAATCTTTGTATGCGTCATGTAGCCCTGGCCTTAAGTGTTCCTACTACAAAGGCAGAAAAAAATGGTAATTTAGAATGTAAAACATACTGCAATTAAAGTGTAAATTATCTAAAGGGAAGAAACCATGGAGTTAACGATTGGAAATGTGAAATAGTAGCAACAACCAAGGCAAGCAGGCCATAAGAAGACAGTGTGTGTGCAAGTATGTGGGTGTGGGTGTGTGGGTGTGAGTGTGTGGGAAAATTTAATGTACAAATCAGATAACTTTTTTGGTATGAAGTATATCCTACTAAAAAGCCTACAAATCTTCTCTATGGGTGACTTCTAAGGAAAAAAAAGAGTAAGCTAATAAGTTGAATGCATCCCTTTCGCCAAAGACATAACACACACACACCAAATTAAATTAAATGGAATGAAATGAAAATAAATCATGTACACTTTTGCCCTTTTCTGCCTTTTCCCCATATGGGGAATTGGCACAACCCGGCCTTATCTTACGTTTAATGATCAAGGTCCAACTTGAATCCTTCCTCATATCATAGAATGGGGAATTACAGGTTCCAGAGGACACTTAAGGCCATCTAGTGTTTCCATCTATCCTGGTCATGGTTCAGGCCATGGCCCAGGCCCACCTTTAGCTAGAACTATTTTCCTCAACCCCAATCCCTAGTGCTTGGCAGGAAAGCCACAGTAGTTGGTCCAATGGTCTGGCCATTGACTGGTTGACAGATTAGAACCTACCCTAGTGATTATCAGGGCACATTAACTCTTCATTGATTCAGCTAAAGAGAAAAACAACCACATTTTTTTCATATATACATTTTTCTGTATCCTAATTAGAAGATAAAGCTCCCTTTTAGAAATTCCTTTTGAAGTCATTTTCTATTTTAAGTATCATGTGACTATATATACTTGTTTTATATAAGTCTCTTGCTATCTACTCAAATATTATGGTAAAGGTAGGATTTAAAATAATGTGAAAAGTGAAATGGAAAATGCAACAAACTCTGAAATTATTATTGTTCCATAATCCATTTGTGATACGTTTCTGTATTGGTTCAAATGATCTCTAATCATTTTTCTGGTAAGCCAGTAACTGACATCTTTTTGTGGGTGATGTGTCTGCTGATAAAATTCAAGAGAGGCAACTCCTTCACTGATTGCAGTGATAACAAAAATGTTTACAGTCAGAGAAACTTAGTCTTTGGTGGTTAAATGATTCATAATTCATTTTGCAAGGTCCCATGATCTAGTCCTTAAAGAAGTAGGAAGCCCAGCTCATGGGATCAGTATTGTGGGGACCTCAGACCATCCAGACTTTTATGTGGTGAATTTGGCTACAGCATCTCCAAAGAGTTGTGTTTGGGGTCCAGAGGATGATACAAACATTAAAAAAATTTTCTCATCATGTCACCAGTAGCCCAAGTAGAATCTACCTCAGAAATCTGAGAATTTTCCTTTTTTTTTTTTTCCCACTCTCTCTCTCTTTTTTTTTTCAAATTTCTTCCTTCTACCAATTTCCTCAATCCATTCTTCCCTCCTCTTTCTTCCCAGAGGCTAGCTTCCAGCCTGGCTGTAGTGATGTCAAGTCTTCATTGTCTCGGGGCAGAAGAACTTAGGTCCTTCTTATTGTGCACAGTGGAGCAAGAAAAGGCTAACTGTGTTAACTGTTACTTGTAGCCTAAATTTTGTGCACAGTTCCCTTATATGCTCTTTTTAAGATTCTCCTCTTACCATTTTAATTTTTAATACCTACACACGTTTCAAAGAGAGGAACAGCAGCATCTGCATTTTAGTAAAATGACTCTGTTCCCAGTTGTAACTGATTGACTGAGTGATGGAAGCGTCAAGATTTTCTCAGCGTTCTGTTGAGAACCAGCGATGAGGAGGCTGGGGGTCGGGGATGGTTGGTCATGTTACCTTGCTTGTTTCCAAGTCACTTTGGCATAGCAAACCTTGTGATTAGAACATAACTTTATTTTTGTTCCTTGATTCTCCCCTTAAAATTTATTCATTAGGAAAATGTTCCCTCATTACCAAATGTTATTTTCAACAGCACCCATGACGTTTAGGTAACAAACTCTTATGGTCTCAATTCAGTAATTGAAGCTTTCCAGGGAAGCAGATGGGCACTGGTTGTCTGGGAGCCAGAGTGAGGACTTGTTGGCTTCCTCTGTCTTCCTTGACCCCTCTGCTCTCTTCATTTTGCCAAACAGATTTTGGCAGCTCTGGCATTTGAAAGTCTAGGAAAGGCTTCTCTTTCAAGCTCATACAAGACTGGTGTTACTGTAAACAGGCTTCTCCTCTTTGGATTTAAACGATGAAAGTGTTCTCTTCTCTTGTGGATTGATTTCATGGGCTCTGCATATTCCTCCTCCATTCCTGGGAGTCTCTCAATTCAAGTACGTTTTACTTTACCCCAAAGGTTGTTCACTCCCTCAGAAGCCCCTGGCAATCTGGCCATCCATATTTTAAGTGTATGCTCAGAGTTTGGAAAAAGACATATATTCTTGTAACCATTTTTCCAGTCAGGATATAGAATATTCCCATTACCTCAGTGAGTTTCCTTGTGCATTTTTACAGTCAATCCTCCTCCACCCCTGAGCTCAGGCAACTTCTTATATGCTTTCTGTTGTTGCAGATTAGCTTTTTCATTGTAAAATTTCATGCAAATGAAATCATATAGTATGTATTCATTTGTGTCTGGCTTCAGTAACTTAGGATAATGATTTTGAGATTCTTTTGTGTCAATGAGTATATTGTTAATTCATTCCTTTTTTTTGCTCAGTAGTATTCCACTAATTGACAGAGAATACTTTATCAATTTACTTGTATAGTTGAGTTATTTCCAGTTTTCAGCTATTCTGAATAAAGCTACTATGAACATTTATGAATATGGAGAATTGTTTTCTCTTGGTGAACACTTGGTGGTATTTTTGGGTAATGTGGTAAGTGTATGTTTAGCTTCATAAATGATGCACAGTTTTACCCTCCCATCAGCAACATATGAGTCTTCCAGTTGCTCTGTATCCTTCTCCGTATTTGATATTGACAGCTTTAAAATATTGGACAAACTAATGGATATATAGTGATGGCTCATTATGATTTTAATTTGCATTTTAATGATGACTGGTGATTTGAGCATCCTATATCATCTTTTATGAAGTATCTTTTAAAATATTTTGTTTAGACACAGTACCCACAATTCAAAAGCCCCTCAAAAAATATTTGTTGAACTTACACAAACTGAATATAGAAAATGCAGCTCATCTGAGGAACTGAGTCAAGTCTAAATCATTCTCTAGTATTCATCAGTTACTGAACAAGTTATCAAAGGAGAGAACTAAAGCTAATTCTCAAGAATTTAAAAGAAATTGTACAATTTTTTGTGTCTATCAAATATGATCCCCAGGCAGTTTGCTCAGGGCCACATAGGTAGTGGCAGAACAAAGATTAGAAACCACATTTTCTCATCCTCAATTTAATTCTCTTTATATTTAAATCAGGATAAATTTAAAACATTGATTTTTCTATACCATTTTATTGAATTTATGTTTTATTCAATTACTGTTTTGCCACATTTATTTCTTCCTGCTGTCATCACTCAAAATTTACTTCCCTTCATGAAAATGTATTACAAGTTTTAGATAACTTATTTTAAAAATGAACCTTTAAACCAGTATGTATTTGGGGAGACCAACATATTAGGTGGTATCTTTGTTTCCTAAAAAAAAGATGTTTTATCATCTTTTACTAAATTATTTTATAAGCATTTCAGAGGTGAATTGTCTAAAAAAGATAGTCCTCTGTGTATCAGCTCTGAGTTCTGTAACTGCATTTAGCCTTGTCTCATATGAGCTGTATGTGTGCTCTGTGCAGCCAACTGTTAGGCTGGAATGCTCCGTCACACAACTGAGGGCATCAGTCTGTTTCAATGCTTTGTTGACATTAAGTAGCCAGTGAGAAACAATTCAATAAAAGTCCCTGGTTTCTACACACAGAAGTTCAGCAAAAAGTTGCCTGAAGCAAAATTCTATTTAGACAAGGAAATACAGGAAATAGAGCATTATAATGAGGCTCAGATGTCAAGAACAGGAAACTCCTATAAGCATCATTCATCTGGCCATTTTGATTGAATTGTTTACCCTCATGCCCCCTCCTTTGTAGTATTCTTTAACAGAAGAAAATCTCACTTAGCCCTTGAGGCATATTTTAATTATTATTCCTCTCTAACATTTCACATTACATTGACAGCTCATTTTAAGTCTGAGTTTTTCTTATTCTGAAGTACTTGCTTTGTGTAAGCTAGTTTTTTCATTGAATTATAGTGTACAATTAGAAGTGGCCTCTCAAATCACCAGAGGGAATATGTAATCATCAGTTTAATTTGTAGTCAATGTTCGTTATTCTTCTAAGATTCTTCACTTTGGTAGCTTAATCACAGCTCTTAACAACTGCTTTGAAATTTAGAGATAAAAATAATGTCTAATTTTGGTATTCTTAGTCACAAAGAATCTATCTATAGACTAAAATAAATGGATGAGCCCTCAGATATCCTGTTTTTATTGGTTGAAGAAAATTTCTTAAACTGTCCCTATTTCTCCTTACATTTATTAGGAGTTTGGGTTGGGTTGAGGAAAAGGGGAGGTAAGGATTAACTAATGGGTGTTTGGTTTCTGGTCAGTGCTTTACAGGTATATAACTTCACACGTATATAACTTTACTGTTGCATCCTGGATCATCTTCACGTGGGGGTTGTTAACTTATTGAATGTAATTGAATAGATTTATTTATTGTTTATAATATATCTGAAGAGTGAGTAATACCATCCCTGATTTAGAGAGAGCAGATTTTCTTTTCTCCTTAACGGAGGCACTAGGGATTGAACCCGGGACCTCATGCATGCCAAGCAATGCTCTGTCACTGAGCTATACCCACCACCCTCAAGGCAGATTACCATCCCCAATTTAGAAATGTTGGTGATGAAGCTCTTCACTTTACGTAGATGATTATCCAAGGCTATACAATATGTGCTTTGTTAAGCTGGTAAACCCTTTTGGAGAATTCCAAAGTTCATACTTTGGCCAATACTCCATTGCAAAAACTTATATACAGTATCTAATGAAATGAGACATTTAACAATTGGGAAATCCATAAGAATTTATGATTTAATATTCATGAAGACCTCTGAAAATCCATAATAGAGTAGATTTTTAGTTATCAACACCCTATAAAATTGTGTTTTACAAAAGGAATAATTTAAAATATTTACGTAGCATTTAAATATTTAAAATAGGCTGTTAAAATTCATTTGGCTTAAGTTAATCACCTTTATATATGATTATACTGTAAGGTGTGGGAGCCCATGATTGGGCTAACAAATTGTAACAGACCCCAGCCGCTTGTCTCCTTAAAGAAGAGCAAATGTGCTTAGTAACTGCCTTGCTTGCATAGTTGAGGTTTTAGATAGCACTCTGCTCCTTTCAAAGCAATGACCCAGGCCCTGGGCTATAAACGCTGGGCGTACCTGCTGTTAGACAGTCTTCTATCCCCAAAGCAAGGAACTGGCTGGGCTGGTGGTCTGCTTTAACATATCTATAAGAATGTATCTTGCTCCCCTCTTCCCATGACTTCCCTAAAGGTAAACTGTAGGCCCCCCAAAGGAACAAGTCTTGGGCTGGAATGGTAAACAAGTTATAAAAAGCTGCAGACTCAGAGGTGAGAAGGCTGGTTAGCCAATGATGGGTAAGATCCCCAGAGCGCGGCAACCTAAGACAGGCACAGCCGCCTGAGTCCAAGAAAAATGTTAAGCAGCTGCTTCTCATATGTTCTGCCCTGATAAGCTGTAAGGCTCGCTGATGCCAACACGAACATGATTTACCAAAACATAAAGGGTCTTCTGACCTTGAGCCAAACTCTACAATCTTGATCCCACCCTGTCTTTCCCTAAATTCCTGCACTCCATCACACAACTGTCAGTGATTTCTCCTTTGACTGTACACAATAAATGTGGGAGCATTTGAGAGGTTCGTGGAGTTGGCTCCCGACTCCCTCTTGCTCTCTTGACTTTTTCCACAGAGTCTTGAGTAATTCATTCCGTCTCGGTGGGACTTCTGCCAGCCAGAACCCACAACTGGTGACGAACCCACAGTAAAGTCAGTGATATTTTGGTATTTTAGATTATATACATACATATTGGAAGATTAAAACCATACCATTATATTGAATACTAGTTGGTAAAAAAGATATCATTAACTTACACATACTCTACAAATAAAAAATATATATATTATGAAATGGTTATCCTTAATTTACAGAGATTTGAGTATCTTATTTGGGGGTAAATGCAGTTATTTTGGTGTCTGGAGTAGGGCATCAGAAAACTTACCATGTAGGAAGTCAGACAGAAACTTCTAAATATGATCTTCCTCTTTCTTTGTTGCTGTGCTAAGTGTTATGAGTTTCTAGAGAAGAGATTTCCACTTTCACTTTAGCTTGTATGCAATCTATGAGTGAATAAATTCTACAATACGCTTGAAAGACTCAGAAATATCGTAGCAGAAAACCGCAAGGGTTTTTTTTGTTGTTGTTAATAAAATAATATGGAATCTGTTTTAAATCCTTTTTGTAACAATGTAGAGGTATAAATAAATAATTCAAATAACATGGTTTTTCACACTTTATGCAAAAGAGCCTACAAGAGTTTGATCTTTTTTTTTGTCCTGGTTGGCCTAAAGTAATCTTACCTGTACATGAAAGAAATTCTAGACATCTGAGTGACCTGGCTAAAATCACACAGTTTATGGTGGAACTCTTGGAATAAAGCCTAGCTAATTTATTCTTTCGCCACATGTTGTCCTTTGGCTTCTAGTTCTTGGGTTCCCTAAGATTAAGTTCTCATGAATGGTTTCTCTTCATTTAATTGACAGAGGGCCTAATGCCATCTGCAAAATAGGACTTTTCCTTTTCCTTTCAGGAGGCTCTATTCATGTGCTCTCCTAGTAACTCTTTCTTATTCCAGTTGCTCAGAACCAGTAAAGATAAATGAAGAATGATCCATCTAATGTTAGTATAACTCTATAAAGAATTGTGGGAATATCTTATTTACAGAAAGCCAATTACACAAATATTATGCATCTTGCAATGTCTTTAATAGAGGGTGAACTCAAGAGTTTATTTAAACCAGGAGTTTTGTGTTAAACATTTAAGCAACATGAGTACTGTACCACGGCCCTTCTCTTGCTGTATGATGGGCCAGGCTATTGAAGCATACACCTTTTACAAGGACATTCTTCAATCTGATTAATTTATCTGTCAGGATAGGCTAGGTAATTCTCTGATAACAAGCCATCCCTAAAGCTTAGTGCTTGAACATGTGTGTTTCTTGCCCATCCTAGGTGGCTCACTCTTGCTCTTACTACCCAGTATGGGTACCAAGGAGACCTCTGCTCATGGTAGTCATTTAGAAACTCATTAGGTAGGGCAACCACCACCTAGAAAATTGCTGGTCTACTGTGCTGGAGACAAAAGAGAGAACTGTGGTGAATTTCTCACCAACAATTAGATGCTCTGGCCCACAAGTGGTTGGTCACAACTACTCATCACTTATCCTCAACTAGGACTAATCACCTAACCCCACCCACCACCCAGGGGCCAGGAAGTGCAATCCGACCCTATGGATGCAAAAGGGGAAGAACAGTATCTCTACCTTCTTAGTTTATTTTATTTTATGTTTTTATGTTAACAAAGAGTCCAAGCTATTCCTTTTATAGGTTGCTCTAAATTAGAATTTGTCTGATTACTTATTCATGATTATTTTTAGACAAAGTAATGTTGACAAAAATATTACATAGGTGATGATGTGTCTTTCTAATACAGACTTTAAAAATGTTTAATTCTGATATTACATTTATTCTAAGAAATGACATCTTTTGGCCAGCACTGAAGTGAAATAGAAACATGCCTTTTTAAAATAGAATTTATCCTGTTCTATGCAAGTTTTGAATTTCCTCTCCTGATTTTTTTTTCTAGTTTATTCACCTGTGTGCAAGGTAATAAGATTATATTTTTATTTTTAAGAAAAGAAAGGAAAAACTCTGAAGCAGCTGAAATTGCCTTAAGTTACTTGTCTCCTATGCTATACTTACTTTGAGGTCTAATATCCATTTTTTTTCAACTTAATCCCATGATATATATTCTCCTGACATAAGTACTCTAATGTAAGTTGTTGAAAACAAATTTATTTAACAAATCATACTTAAAATTTCATTTTATTTCAGTCACCTAGAAAAAAATCCTATATTAAAAAAATTAGTATTTTAAAAATTATTTGCAGAAGGATCAAACCTACCATCACATCTATCCCTAATGTGACTCAGAAAGTTCTAACAGAATTTCACTTTGCATAGTTTTGTTGAAACAGAATAGTTCCTCCTGACCCTTCTCCCCTTCCTTGTCCTCCTTCACCTTCCTTCTTACGCATTTGGTCTCTTTTCCTTTCACCCCTAAATTATCAGTCAGTGGTGTGGACTGATGGCTGATCTGAGGGTCAGAGGTTCTTTCCTGACCCCTAGGAAGCTTTCTGAAAAAAAAAATCTCCCAACAATTGTGATTTCAGAGGAAATCCTTTCTATTTATTTAGCCATTCTCTCTTTACCTTTCAGATTCTCTCCACTTCAGATGAAATAGTATTTTCTCTTCCCCTAAATTTTGAACTGTAGTTTCTTTGACTTCCATTAGGTGTTATGATGTTGATTCAATGCATGTTAAGTTTTTGTGAACTAATTTAAAATTTTAAGTAATGCTAGAGTCCTATTAATTTGACCTAAGTTGGGTTTCCAGCAAAATGAGCTCTTAAATATGTATATTACTATTTGGCCAAAGGCAGGAAATAGGTTTTCAACTTGGCATTCTCTCCAATGTCCACCCTTCCTTCATTTATCCCTCCTGTCCCTCCTTCCCTCCCTCCCTTTCTTCGTCCTTTCCAGCATTAGCTTTAAAGGGGAACAGTAACAGAGGAAATCAAAAGATCTCTAGCAGACTTATCTCTTTTGTTTCCAAACCACTACTAACAGCAGTATTAGTCATCGTTCTCCCACTGCCCACCATGCTATTTAAATATCCCTCTTGGGATATATTTTTTCCTACATTTCCTTTTCTGCTCCGTAGTCATGACTGTGGGGGAAACACTCTAGGCAATGCCTCCCACATATGACGACAGAAGTATTTATTAGTTTTTAAATTTGTTTATCTGTCTCCTGTACAACCGGTACAGTTTTTCATTGCTGACATCCTGATGCTGACTTCACTGATTTCAGATAAAAGGTCAATACTAGTTCAAAGAGGATCATATCTTTGTCCCTGTTTTGAATGGTACAGAACTTAAACCATCACAGGCCAATGAGAATGTGCACTTTCTTTAAAACATTTAAGAGATGTGGCTTTGGCAGACTCTTTCTTTTAACTTGCTCAGGAACCCATATTAACTGGAAAACATTTAAAACTACCTCAAATCAGTTGATGGGCTGTGTTTTCTCTTTTAATTTGTATTAATTTGATAAATATTTTCTTGAGTGTTGTCTGTGTACCAGGCAAATCAGAGACTAGGGATCAATTGGAAATGGGCCCAGCGACCAAGCACTTCGCCACGTGGCTTCAATTAAACAGAAACAGTGTCATAGTAAATAGTAGATCCTAATAAAAGCCTTCTATGTGCCTGGACCTAAAAGCTTGCACTTGGGTAAATGGTTTCATCTCCCTGGACCTCATTTCCTCTCTGTAAAATGAAGGAGTTGAATTAAATGATAGTTTGCATTATCTAACACTATAAAATCATTGTGTCAGAAAGTGTTGGGTCCTGGGGCTGATT
This sequence comes from Camelus dromedarius, assembly GCF_036321535.1. Lineage (NCBI taxonomy): Eukaryota > Metazoa > Chordata > Mammalia > Artiodactyla > Camelidae > Camelus > Camelus dromedarius. The sequence goes on from NC_087439.1 coordinate 41,230,117, forward strand.
GCCCTCAGGGCTCTCCTTTGCTCCTCTCCTGTACAGATGATCCTCTGCAGGTGACATTTCCAGGCTCCCATGTTAGCTGACTTCTAGCAGGATTAAGTCGAGGGGAGGCAGGCTTAAGTCGATGGTGGAAGATTGGAGGGCAAGGTAATGAGGGGGTTTGGTGGAGGGAGAAATTAAGACCTCCCCACCCCTTTCAGCCTAGGATGGCTTCTCTAGTGGTTTTATCTCCTCTGTGGCTCAGGCTCCACTGCATCCAGACCCACTGGAGTTTCCAGTTTCCACAGGGCCATTGTCGCTTTCTGGTTCCAGGAATTGCCTGTTTTCCCATTGTCCCTTCAGCTGAAGACTGATAAAACTTCCTGCTCTTGCCCATCTCCAGGGTTACTTTCCAGGGTACTGCTTAATTCTCAGCCTCTCCTTTCTCCATGAACCTGTGTGCTTTCCATTCCTTCCACTGTGAACACTGGAAACGGTTTCTGTTTTTCTGGTTAGCCTATGACTAATCCATAGTCATTAAATGTTTCTTATTTACTTTAGAGCAGTGAAAGTGCTTTAAACAATTGAGGAAGGAAAATATAAGCATGGATACACTGAGCTGACCCAAACTAGTTCCTACAGTGGCCACTGGCATCAAAAGAAATGTTTGTTTTATGTCCCTTTGGGTCAATCTTGAAGGAAATACAGGATCTACTTTTTGTTGAACTTGAATCTCTTGAGATTAAGGCCTGTGTAATCAAGGTGGGGGAAATCTTTAAAGAAGTACTGAATGAGATTGTGTGCTTCATGGTTCTTAGGACAGATGGCTTTATTGTAGCCTCTGCATCTATCAAACACGTTGCTTTTCCATTAAGAGCATTAATTAAAAATAAAATTAAAATGATAAGTATATTAGCAACTTCAAGTTTTGGTAGGAGGAAGGCATGCAAGAAAATGTTTTAAAGACTTGGCTGGGGCTCTGTGCTTTTCTTGCCTCTCTTTTCAGTCCACTGCCTTTAGGTTGCTAAGATACTTTCTTCATTTCTGGTAGTTTCCCCAGGAGAGGTCAAGAATACAAACTAAGGTAATTTCACTTTAAAGTGATATTTAGTTATCTCTTGTAGAGATATTTTCAAATGTGATTTATTCACGAAAGAGGAAGGAAATAAGATGAAAATTCACTCTTTTCTCTCTCCTCCTCTGACTTTGGACATAGATACAAGAAGGGTGAAGTTCGTGGTGACTGGGTGACAAGGAAAATAATGGTGTCATTTGCTGATATGTTGAGAATCCCAGAGAGAAGAACTAGGTAGACACCCAATGAGAATGTCCGTGTGTTAGTTTCCCGTGGCAGGTGGCTTAAAACACACCCTTGACAGCTTAAAAGACAACACAGATTTATTCACTCACAATTCTGGAGGCCAGAAGTCTGAAATCGCGATCACTGGGCTGAAGTCAAGATGTCATTGGGGCCACACTCCCTCTGGCGGTCCTAGGGGAGAATTGAGAATTTATTCCTTGTCTTTTCCGGCTTCTGGTGGCTGCCAGCGTTCCTTGGCTTGTGGCCACACGACTTCAGTCTCTGCCCCGAGGGTCCCATTGCTTTCTCCTTTTCTGCAGTGGAATTTCCTTCTGTCTCCCTCTTGTAAGAACACTCATGATTTCACTTAGGGCCCACCTAAATAATCCAGAATAATCTTTACATCTTAAGATCCTTTATCACACCTGCATAGTCCCTTTTGCCGTAGAAGGTAACATTCACAATTTCAGGGAATTAGGATTGGGATGTGTTTGGAGGCCTTTACTGGTATAGTCAGGTAAAGTGTATAAAGAGGCTGGTGTGAGTTTTATTTGCATGTGGTCTCTAAGAGTCTTACAAGATCGCTACCAAATCAGGGCTAACTCTTATCTTCATGGCTAAGATCTTTTAAGGATTGGAAAATATTATTTCTTACCATCTTGGGCTGCACAATGGATATGGAAAGAATAAACCCTTTGGGGTAGATGAGTAAAAATGCTACTTTATTAAAACTGATAGAGTCAATTTTAATATTTTTCTGTGGATGTTGCAGAAGAGTGTTCTCTGGATAATATCAACTCTAATCATACCTATGACTGATATTTTATGATTTTTCTTATAATTCTTCTTGAAATTCTGTTTCATCTCTTTGATCTACTTGTTAAAGAGTTACGCTAAATGTTAAGTAAATTTTTTCTTTCTTTTTTAATGGTTTCTATTTTATGTATTTGTATACTATATGGACTGTTCACAATTGTTATATTTTTATTGTACATTGTAATTTTCATAAATATGTAATAATTATTTTTCTCATTTTATATTTTTTGCCCTGATACATGACCCTTTGATTCTAATATTCTTACCTCTCTGCTCCTCTAACTTTTTCATCTTCATTTTGACTGTAGAAACTTTCTGAACCCCTTTGAGCCCCAAGGAAATCTCCAACATTTCTCTGTCAGTTTATTTAAATTTACTCTTCTTGTCATTAACAATGACTTCGATTTTACCTCTTATTCCAATCTGATGGTATTTTCCTCTTAGGCCATTTATGTTTACTGTGGCAAGTCATTTTTGGTCTTAGTTTGTTATTTTATTTTATAATTTATGGTTTATACTAACTGTTTTCTTCTCCCCTATGCATTATGTATCTTTGGAAGTTTTCTTTGTAATTTGAGAATATTATATAAGTGGAATCAAATAGTATGGGGCTTTTTGAGATTGGCTTATTTTGCTCACATAATGCCCTTGAGATCGTCTAAGCTGTTGTGTGTGTCAGTAGTTCGCACCTTGTTATTACTGAGTGATTCCTGGGTGTTGATGTTCCACGGTTTGTTTAGCAAGTCTCTTAACTTCTTTATTATCTTCAACTACATTTTATTTTCCTTTTAGTTCTGAAAAAAATGCCTAAAGTTGATTTTATTAATTACTCCCTTCCTCCTATCTTAAAGGACTTAATTTACTGTTTTTTGTGTTTTTATTGGCTTTCTGAATTTGATACACACATTTTACCCTTTTGAAACTACTTTTAATGATTTCAGATTTTTCTTTTTAAATAAGTATAATGACTCAAATCTTTGTAATATAAAAATTGTAAGTAATATGAATATATTGCTGAAAATGTAAATTATTATTTAAAAAGTGTTTTTATGTTTCATTGAGGCGATATAGTGGAGTGGCTTAGGAGCACAGGTTTAGACTCAGATGACTCTGTACAAATCCAAGCTGCCTTGTTAAAGTTGGAGCATCTTTTGATTACTGCCGGCTGTGATCATATTTGCTGCTAAGTGGATTAATGAGGCTGAGGTTCACTAGACAAAAGACAGATGGCTAGTCAGTGAGGTGAGTAAATATAAACACCAGGTGGGCAAGTGATCACCAGCTAGGTTATTTAAAACTCTGTTGCTTGTCTCTTGTTATCTGAAGGTTTAATAAATCATCCTTTAATCTGTACCATTTGGAATTAACTAAAGCTGTAATCCACAACTGGAGTTATTATATTTGAAAAAAGAACCTGGATGTATGCAGTGTGAATAGGGGTGTTTGAGAAGAGGAGTGTTTTACATTATGAGAGAACACTGCAAAGGGAAGGAAAAATACCCACTTGTTCTAGGATGAGTGATATGGTACCAGAGTCATTTTTCCAATTTTTCAAAATTGCGGTAAAGTACACATAACATGAAATTTACCATCTTTATCATTTTTAAGTGTTTGGTTCAGTGGTGTTTCAGCATAATCAGATTGTTCTGCAAACATTGCCAGTATCCATCTCCAGAAATTTTTTTCATCCTGCAAAACTGAAATTCTTTAAAAAATAACTCCCCAGAAGACCTAAATAGACATTTCTCAAAAGAACATATACAGATGGCCAACAGACACATGAAATAATGCTCAGTGTCACTAATAATCAGAGAAATGCAAATCAAAACTACAATGAGGTATCATCTTACACCTGTGAGAATGGCCACCATCAAAAAGTCTACAAATGATAAATCCTGGAGAGGGTGTGGAGAAAAAGGAACCCTCCTACACTGCTGGTGGGAATGTAAATTGGTGCAGCCACTATGGAGAAAAGTGTGGAGGTTCCTTACAAAACTAAAAACGGAGTTACTACATGATCCAGCAATCCCACTCCTGGGCATATATCCAGAGAAAACTCTAATTTGAAAAGATGCATGCACCCCAGTGTTCATAGCAGCATTATTTACAATAGCCAAGAGATGGAAGCAACCTAAATGTATATCGACAGATAATTGGATAAAGAAGTTGTAATACATATATACAATGGAATACTACTCAGCCATAAAAAGAATGGAATAACACCATCTGCAGCAACATGGATGGACCTGGAGATTATCATACTAAGTGAAGTAAGTCATACAGAGAAAGACAAATACCACATGACATCAATTATGTGTGGAATCTAAAATAGGATACAAATGAACTTATTTACAAAACAGAAATATACTCACAGATATAGAAAACAAGCCTATGGTTACCAGAGGGGAAAGTGGGGTGATGGGGAGGGATGAACTAGGAGTTTGGGATCAACAGATACACACTACTACGTGAAAAACAAACAACAAACAACAAGGACCTACTGTATGGCAGAGGGAAATATATTCAATAACTTGTAGTAACTTAAATAGAAAAGAATCTGAAAAAGAATATATATATGCATATCTATTTATCTGAATCACATTGCTGTACACCAGAAACTAACACAACATTGTAAATCAACTATATATACTTCAATTAAAAAAAATAAAACAAAACTCCTCATTCTCCTCTCTCTTCCATCAGCCCCTGACAACCACCACTCTACTTTCTCTGAGTTTGACTACTCTAGATAAGCCATGTAGGTAGAATCATACAGTATTTGTCTTTTCATGACTGGCTCATTTCACTTAGCATAATGTCCTAACATTTCATCCATGTTACAGGATGTATCAGTCTTATACTTTTTAAGACTGAATAATATTCTATTGTATGTATAGACCACATTATTTTTATTCATTCAGCCAATTGATGGATATTTGGGTTGCTTCCATCTTTTTATCTGCTGTAAATAATGCTGCAATGACAATCATTTTAAAATATGGATTTAGAGCGTTTTTTTTTCTGACTGAAATATGCTGAAGATAAATTAACCATCACAAGAGTGTAAACCATAGCAGGAGGTGATAATTTGTGTTAGGAGGCAGGATCAGTTGGCCGGTGGAAAGTAAGTGGATTGATATTGGAACTGAGGACTGAATCTTACAGCAAAACAGAGGAAGAAGAGTTAGTGAAAGAGATGTGGAAACCAGATAGAAAGCAGGACATTCCATCCCTGTCCTCTCATAGTTGCCCTTCATAGTCACCGTGTCTTCAAGTTTAGATTTTTGACATGATCTCCAAGTGAGATCACACCACCGTATTTTGTCAGTATGTATTGAACGTTTAATTTAATAACACTACACATTTAAAACATTCCAAATTGTTTGAACTGTTACAAAAATGGAAGTGGCTTGGACTCCTACTAACCAATGATTGATTATCTTGAGAGGAAAATCAGGAGACTGTCTGGGAATGAGTAATCAAAGATACCAGAAATGTCAGATGTTGAGGAGATGCCAAAGGGAATAAAAACCGAGGAAAGATCATGGTATTCACCAAGGAGGCCACTGGAGTTCCTTAAGAGACAGTCTGTGTATTGTGGTGAAAAGGTCAAGGAATTAGTATATGGTAAGGAAATGGCGCTGGTCTCAAACATCCTTTAGAGGAGAGATTGGCAGTTAGAATTGTGCACATGTATTTGTGTATGTGCTGCTTGTTTTGTATACGTTGTGTGTGTGGAGGCCACTTTCCCTTGTTTGTTCACTTTTGCCCCTTAGATCCTGTCTCTTCCAATATCTCGTATTCTCTAGGGAAATGGAATCCTGGCTGAAAGGCAAGCCTATCATCCAGTTGTCACAGTGCCAAGCAGAGCAATACACTGAGCTTTTTATTCACACTGTGGTACTGACAGCCAGAGGTAGATACAAAAAGTTGTCATGAAGTCGGTTGTATATGATTGAGTCAAGTTATCTATAAAAGAGCTTTTCAGAAAACAGAAGTCGAGGTCCATAGCTTAGACCAATGGGGCTGAAGAGCAGACAGCTTCAAACAACCCACAGCGGAGGGGACAAGTAGAGTTTTGTATGGAGGAGCCTGGAGCTAAGTGTAGATACCTGGTGTAAACATCCACGCTCTCCCAGCTGGCTCCTTCAAGGGCAAGCAGGGACCATTTAAACAGTCTGCATGGGGCAGGCTTTTAATATTGTTACATATTACTACTTCTCAGCCATCAACATCACGGACCATTCACGGAACACCTGAGCCGGAACCAGAACTCAGGGTTGGACTTGATTCTGGGGTGCACCAGAAGCCATTGCTTATGACGTGTCTACCAAGCTCCAAGGAAGCATTTGACTTGCGCTTTTAGTTCTGTGACCCACTGAGGAGCATTTCCTGAGGACAGTATGGTGAGGAGCCCGCTCCAACCTTCTCAAGTTTTCTTATTCTCTGCTTTTGTGCTCAAGCACCTGTGTAATCCTCGGAGGGCCCACAGAAGGAGCAGGCAGAGCCAGCGTCCATTCCTGGTGTCAGCAGAGCACCGTAGGGCTCCCAGGCTTGATGTGGAGTTGTTCTTGTCTTTGTGATTAAAAAAAAAAAATAGTTGTGTGCTGTGGCCTCTAAGCCAGTGCAGAGCCTTGGAAGTATTTGTATTTGTGCAAAGAATAGTATTTTTTCTCTCCTTAATTAAGGGTGATTGTTTTACCTTTTATTACATATCCATCTGCCCATTTATCATTCAATTCCCACCCATTCATTCATTAAGCACACCCTAAGTGTCATGCCCATAGGCACAAAAGGACTAAAAATATTCCTTGCCAACCAGACACAAGACCTGTACAAATGTAGAATCAAGTCTTACTGAAATTCAGACCAGGGAAAGAACGCATCTGGCTGGGAACAAGAAGAAGTAGGTTCTGATAAACTTTCTATTGAATATTTAGTGTGAACAGTTCCCTAGATGGTAAGGATTGGACCAGAAATTACGATCATTGGATTTTAAGTCAAATTTTGACTCCTTGCAGGAAAAATCTGTATGTATGTAGAGTTATGGTAATTAGAGTGCTGGGCCCCTTTTTGAAACACTTTAATCCGATCTGGTTCAGAATTTCATTTATTGAAGGATTTGCTTGCGTCTTTTCGATGTGTTCTAGTCTTTTAAATTGCATGCCCATTAAAACCTGAATACTGCTCTCTAGCCTTGGTTGCTGTTCAATAACAAGAAAGAACAATACTCAGTTTTCATCAGTTTTGTACATTGACCACTAGAGGGTAGCATTTTACTTATTTTAAGATTTGCTCCTACAAAATGTTGCGTTGTATCCAGAAGGCTTTGTGATGTGAAAAATCTTAAGATATTTGCGGGGAAACCCACCACTCTCTGATTGATATTAAAAGGACAGATAATATTATGTGACTTTTACCAATACCTAGGCAGAAAACCAAATAATTTGACCAAGTTGTTAGTCTTCATAGTTGAGAAGTTACTACGACATTTAGAATTTAAGTTGCTAATTACAGAGCCCCATCAAGATTTGCTTTTATTAAAGTACATTTTGATACACTTTTTTTATGGTGTATATTATCACCCTATGGGGATGGGACATTTATAAATGCCCTCCTTTAAACATGCTGCATACAAAAATGTGTACATATCACAAAATCTCTTAGCAGTGACACCATTGCAAGGCTCCATTTCTTGTAAGTGGACCCCACCTACACTGGCTTCTTCCTCTGTCACCCTTACTATGCTTGTTGGCTTTCTGTTACCATTTCTTTTTGTAGTCCCTCATTTAGTATATTTTCATGTGTGCTTGCCTCGTATGCATTATCCCCTCAATTAGATTGTAAGCTCCTTGAGGGTGGGGACTGTTTTCTCTTTCATGCCCTACACTGTTCAAGATAAGGCGCAGAAGACACACTCAATAAAACTTCCTGAATCCAGTGAAGTGAGAGGTGATACCAGCTAGCCAAGCGCAAAGTTAGATGGTAAATTACCTGAAGGGCATCTGTGGGACCCTGCGACGTTATATGGAGACACCCAATTTAATTCCTGGAGCCTGTTCTTGCCTCCCTCTATCACTATTCTAGTTTTCCTCATTTTGTGTCTCATTTCTTCAGGATGCAAATCAGGGCACTAATGTGGAGACGAGTCCCTGAAACATAACTGCATGATTTCCTGTAAATTCCTGTAAATTACTAAAGATGCTGTCCTCCACGTCCTTTGTCCTTACACAAAGCCAATCCTAATGATGGGAATTTCTTGGTCAAAATTCCTATGGAGTTCACAAGAGACATACTTCAGGTGACACTGTTTCTTAGAAACCTAGTACTTTTGGACAGAGTCCATGGTGAGGAAAGGATATATTTTTCTCTTTCCTGACTTTTCTAACCCTTAATATTGTCACTAAACACTCCACTTAATTCGATACTGTGCTTTCACATTTGAATTCAGTCCCTTTGGAGAAATTACAGGAGGTACACTGGATGGCTTGTAGGGGAGAGAGTAAAAGGGGAAGCAGAGACTAGTTAAAAAATTGCCATTTTCTTTACTGAGAAATTCTTTAAAATGGGGAACTAAGGAAATTAAGCCTACAGGGAAAGTTTTAGTTTGTTCAAACATGGGGGGTAAATCCATGCTTTTTTATTATAAGCACAGAGTTGTAGAGATTAATACTTCAATTGGGATATGAGTAGAGAGTGAAAATGACTTTTGTTTAGATCTATTGCACTGAGACGGATAAAAAAAAAGTCATTTATTCATGAAATATCTACATCATTGACTATACAAAATGACCCTCCCATAACTGGCCCATTTTCCAAGACCATATATGTGTCAACATAAATGTAATCCCTTTCTTTATTCACCCAGTTTGATTTGAATAGCACTTCTTGTGGCTTTTGTTTAATTGCAAATTAATTATCCTGCAACCAAGTCCCAGGACTCCTATCCAGGATATGCTGCCTCATTTATTTTTTCTTTGCCTCAACCAATTAAAATTTCTGGATTCCACTGAGATTTTTGTATGGTAAATGATTATTTTACATAATCTAGGAGCAAGGTCTTTTCTGGTAACAATTATGATTTCAAAACTATTTCCTGAATAGACTGTCACTCTGTAAGAATAATGCAGTTCTAACACAAATGTTTGGATTGATAGTGTTCATCTCTTTAATGCCATGAAGGAAAATTTTTGTAAAGTAAAGACTTTAACATAGTCCAATAAGCAATTTAAAGTTTGAACAATCAGCATTAGGGAAAGTGAGACATTCCATACACAGGCTTCCTAATTGCTCTGAGGCAGTACATCCTGAAGGCATGTGCACATTTGCACTTTTGAGAAAAATTTATGAGCAGGGGATGAAGAAAGAATTTGTACAGTTAACTTCTCAGGAAGAAAAGACTGTGTGTCCTTTACTGTTTACACAGAAGAATTACGGAGACCACCTGAGTCCTTGAACACCCCATGCACTAATTTTTGAGTTTTTGAAACTGGAAATATTGGCAATAAAGTTTTTAATCAGAGGGATATAGAAAGTGTATTTGCTGTGGATCGTGGCCATTGGATGAGGGAAAAAAAACAGATGTAGACATGGGAAGCTTAAGATGATTATAGAAGTGATAGGTGAGTTTCAGAGAAAAAGAATAGAAATTTTAAAAGGTTGAGATCACAGGAAGAGAATATTTAATTATGGAAAATTGATTTAAAAATTATTAAATTGGGAGTTCAAGATTTGCAGATACTAACTGTTATATATAAAATAGACAAACAATAAATTTATACTGTATAGCACAAGGACCTATATTCAATATCTTATTGTAACCTATAATGAAAAAGAATATGAAAATGAATATACGTATGTATACGTATGACTCTGCTGTACACCAGAAATTGACACAGCATTGCAAACTGACTGTACTTCAATTAAAAAAATTATCAGGTTGTAAGACATATCTTTTTCTGTCTTCTGAGGGGCATCTTAAAAAAATAGAGATACTTGTAAAATTGATTTTTCTATTATTATTCAGTTTTAAGTATAATCGTATATGTAATTGTTCAACATATCTGTAGATAAGTTTTCTGTTGTTTTTGAAAGTGAACCCGGATGTTACTGAGATCAACTAAATTTTCTTAATTTTAACTTTTGCGTGAAAGTAAAACATTCTAAGAGTGGTGTTGGTACATTTGTGTTACACAGAGGGTAACACATTTGTGTTACTCACCTTTCTATTTCTATATTTATATGTATATATTATTTATATCATACTAACCAAATTGACAACACTCTATATTAACAATTAGCTTTTTCAGCACTGTTTAAGATGCTTCCACATTTCTATAATTAGAAATTATATAAACTATATAAATTGACACCCTTAATTGCACAGTAATGAGCTTAGCTTCTTTTGAAGGCTTTTTGTTTTGAACAGGACTATGGAGGTGCTTGCATTTAAAAAAAATAAATAACAACCCTCTACAAATAGGGAAAGATTGAGGCTTGCTGATATGGAACCCAGATCTCATTGCTTAAAAAAAAGTATGTAGGAAGAGACTGTAATTTTCATTACTATCTTTGGGCTTGGAGAAATGCCCAGGTTAGTGACAAAGGGAATTTGGGGGAAGACTCTAAATCTACCGCATTGTAAGAGACAAATGGAAAATCTGATGGATAGCTTCATTTAAAACATAAGCCATGGAAAATCTTTGAGAGTTAAAGTAGTAATAGCAAGATTTCCATTGATTTTTTTCCAAATTGAAGTATTACTATCATTGAACAATTTAAATTATTTTGAAAATTAGTAGCAACGCAGCTGTAGGCCACTAACTACAGTCAGACTCATTATGAATTTGCTTTTGGGGCCAGTTTTCACATACTCTCAGCAACCCAACCTTGAAACCTAATTGTCTTCTCTGATCTTTGTCATATCTTTGGTTTTTTTGTTTGTTTTGTTTTGTTTTGGAGGGAGAGGTAATTAGGTTTATTTATTTATTTGATGGTGCTGGGGGTTGAACCCAGGACTTTGTGCATGCTAAGCATGCGCTCTACCACTGAGCTATACCCTCCCCTCTTTTATCATATCTTTGAAGCACATTTCCCTTGCATTCATCTCTTCTTTTTTCAGGTGCTATCTTATGGTGTCTAGGGCATTGCTTCTCTTACTTAATGGACACACAAATTCCCTGAGGATTTTATTAAAATTCAAATTCTAACTCCATAACACGTTCCCAGGTGATGCCTGTGCTGTTGGCCTGTGGGTCATACTTTGAGTAACTGGGCGCTCCAAGATACTACAGTGGCATCTTATGTGACTGTCACTAGACTGGTCTTTCTACAGCACTTTTTAAAAATTGAAGTACATAAAGCACTTTTTAAATAAAAATCTTCCTTTGCTAGAAAACATTCACAGATCTACCAAATATAGTTTAAAGCCAAAATTAAGTCATTTTCCACTCTTTATAATTCTAATACAGCCTTCTAACTTTATCTTCCACACTCCCTTTCAGGAACGCTGAGTTTTAGTCAAACCTGTCAAATGTTCTTTCTCTGCTGAGGTTTCACTTCCACTCAAGGGGTGGATGTAGTAGGATTACTGACTCGTTCCCCACCCCCCAAATCCACCCCGGAAGAACAGGGAGAGAAAACGGAGGAAACTGTGGGCAACCGCGGATTTGAGGTATGGAGGAAAGGGAGATGTTTTGAACACGTGCGGGATGATACCTTTGCCCTGGGCAGGAGGCAGCTCAGCTCAACGGGGCTCAGTTGAAAGCTTCCATTTCTTTGGGACGATGCAGTGACAGCAGGACTTGCAGCAACTCAGCTCTGAGCTCAGGTATCCCCAGCAGGGCAAGTAGGGCAGTGTAGTCGCCTATCGCCTATCACTTGGGGGAAGCTGACCTCAAGGCTCTTCATACTTAGTCCTCCCTACGCCTTGGGTTGAGGAAGTACAGTCTCTTACATTTGTGAGATGGTTTTCAGGCATCGTCTTCATTAGATTTAATTTGCCATGTTCTACCTGTTTATAAGAAAAGTTTGGAAGTGTTCTTTCTTATTCTATGTTTAAGCATAATTTAAGCATAAATTTGAATTATGTGGTCTTTGAGAGTTTGGTAGAATACTCTTGTGAAGCCATCTGGGCCTGCTGCCTTTTCAATAGGGTAGTTTTTTGGAAAAGTTTTCTCATTTTTTCCCTATGGAAATTAGTCTCCTTGAGCTATATTTAATGGGATCAATGTTGATATATTAAACTTACTGAGAAATTTCTGTTTCATTTCTGCAATATTGGCACAGAGTTGTACAAAATAGTTTCTTAAATATTTTAATTCCCTTTCTCAGTGATTATTTCTTACTGTGTATATTTATGCTTCCCACCCTTTTTATCCCTAAATAAGTTAGCAAGTGGTTCCGCCCTCCAAAATCAGCGTTTTTATTTATTAATTCTAATAATTTCTGCTTTTATTACTTTTTTTGTTATTTCTTATGGTTTACAATGTTTATTTTGCATGTTTTTCCTTAGAATTTCAGGGAAATTAATTTATTTTTCATTTTTATTGCTATAAATGCTAAGGGCTATGAACTTCCCTCTGATCACAGCTTTAATTATATCTCATATAGTATGCTTTTATTATCATTATTTTAAAAAGAAGTCCTACAATTTAATCTAGCATTTCCCTTTTCAACAAAGAGATGTTTAGTAGAGAGTTTTTTACATTTTCAGCTGGAAAAGACATTTTAAAAATTTGTCTTACTAATTTCTCTTTATGTTGTACTCCAATTAGAGAATGTTGTTTGGATTATTTCTACTTTTTGGAAATTACTGAGGATTTCTACACAATATATTATGTGGCCAATTTTGTGAATGTTATATATGCATTTGAAAAGAAAATACGTAAACTATATTGGTGGTAAAATTAAATATAGATTCACATGATCTACCTTATTCATGATGTGAGAAGTATTTTATATCCTCCCTCATTTTATTTGTCTACTTGATTTAATTGGCCTGGGAATGATACAGTAAAGTCCCTGTATTATTATTGTGTTTTTGATCATTTCTTGAGGCATTTCCTGGAGTTTCTGTTTTATGAAGCTGGTGGTTGTGCTTATGGCTGTTTAAAAATATTATCTCCGTTATAAATTGTGACATTCATCATTTTAACATGCCCTTCCTTGTCTCATTTAATATACTCTTGGGGCTGACTTAAGCCTTGTTTCATACCAAGATTGTCAACCCTGCTTTTGTATTAGCTTGATATAACTTTGTCTATCCCTTTATTTTTAGCTTCCCTAATCTCTGTCTCATGTGTTGATAGCATGTAGCACAGAGTTGGGTTTTACTTTGTGAGTTAATTTGAAAATCTCTTTAATAGGCAAATTAAGCTCACTTTCATATATTGATATGACTGATGTGTTTGGTCTCAACTCATTATTTTTTATATTTACTGTATATATTTATTGTTATGGTTACTACTTTTCTCCATGTGGTCTGTTTCTTTGCTTTTTTGGAGGAGGCTGGAGTGGGCAGAGGATTTAATTTGGTATTTAGAAAAGTTTCTATTTTTTTCTAGTGGTTACACTTCTACTGCTTGGCTTGTCAGCTTAAAATGATATCCTTCTGTTACTATATGGTATTCAGTAAATGTGTTTTTTTTTTTCTTTCTTTCTCTCTTTTCCCTCTCATTTCTTTAGTTATATTTTAAAATTTTATCAAGCTATGTAACAGTTACATACTATTCTTTCACCTTTTTCCCACCTTTATTGTAGTCTTGGATCTATAATTAAATACATACATTAAATATGCTCAGTGCTCACCAGAAGTTCTTTTTGCTGGCCGAAGCTTCCCCTCTAGTAGATCCTAAGGAAGGACTCATGAGTACTGTATTCTCTGGGTTGTCACATGTTTAAAATGATTTTCTATTACCCTGATCCTCTGTGTGCAGAGGTGGGAGATTTGAGTGGTTTGCTGGGATTCTTAGTTCAAGGATGCCTTATTCTGTTGTAGCACTTTTTGGAGAGGCCAGTTGGTATATATTCTGGTTCTGATTCTCTTTGGTTTCTTAGTATTTCTTAATTTCTAACACTTGCTCCTACTTTCCCTTTATCACCAAGCCTCCAGGGATGCCCCCCAACCGCACCACTGGGTTCCCTTCCTCCGCCCCAGAGGGCTTACCTTCCCCAATACCGCCATCTCTGCCCCTGTGCACTTTTCTGTCCCTTCCTTTCATGTTTCCAGGATCCAATGCTCTGATCTCCCTGGTCTCATCCTTGTTCTAAGTATTTCTTCAGTCCAGGTGAAATTTCTTTTTCTGGGAGTGAGTTTATATCTTTCAGGGTCTGTAGCTGGTGGGTCCCACTGCCCTTTCTTTGATTTTTCCTCAGGCCTGGGCCCTGGAGTGGTCCTACAGCTTTGGAGGCTTACTCCTTGTTTAGATGTAAATTGAAGATTGCTGCATTCTCTGTCTCCTGGTTATGGTGGTAGGCATGGGTTACCAATGGTTTTATTTGCTCCCTTTTCGAATCTATGTGGTCTTTCGAGAAAGTGAGCAGAGATTTGAATTTAAATGGTCACCATCACCCAATGGGAACTCAAGGAGCAGTGGATAACACTTTTTTATTTCAGTAATTTCAGCCCAGTTGTATTGTGAGAACTTTCAGGGCACACCCAATACAGTTTCAGGCATATAGTAAATGCTAGTTAAACACCTGATGATAAATGCATTAGTAGATATTATAATTCACTTTAGCAAGAAAGATTAGAGAGGAACTAGTCTAATATTTAGGACAAAATAATCATGTTTCTCTTGTCTAAATTTTATTAGTTGCTGACACAGTGGCTTTATTGTTGCCAGAGTACCAGTGATATAATGTGGAAATTAAATACAGAAGTTGTTTCATTTATTTGGATACAATTCTGAGAGACAAAGTGAGGTGAGGCCCCATCAGAATAGAAAGCAATGTGGTAAAGATGATTTCTCCTAATACCGCAGGAAGTTAAATGAAACTTCTGTGTAAAGAAAATAATAAGCTAAGCTTTGATTAAAAAATTCACATATACTAAGTTCTCTACTTCTAGCTACTTGGAAGGATGTCAAGAAAAAAAAATTTGTGAAATTCATGGAATCTTGCCAAAGATTTTGATCAAGGAATGTTGGCAGGCTGAAGGAAATGTCTGATAAAGTAAATGTTGCCAACTAAGTTCAGTGTTTACATTAGATGGTTTTCTTAAACTTAGTTGTGTAGTTCTGGGATGACACAAAAATAGAGTGACTCAGAAAAGATGAATCAGTACTACTTTCAATGGACAGAAAAGGCAGTGATGCCCATCTTTCTCTAGAGCAGAATTTTCTGTGATGATGAACTTGCTCCAAATCTGTGCTTTCCAACGATAGCTACTAGCCACAGGTGTTGAATGCATGAGGAGCTACATTTTTAACTTGCCTATTTTAAAGAGTTTATGTAGCCACTGTTGTTCATAGCTCCTATACTGGACACTGCAGGTGTCCAGAGAGATGTTCTTGAGCTCAAGCTTGAAAGTATATCTAATGTGGGAGAGAGAAAAAGAACAAAAGAGGAATTTGGGTCTCATGAAGAAGTCAGGGTCCTGTCTGTCTATCTACCCAACTATCATCTATCTAAGAAGGAAAGAGAATGACTACTTTTCATGGAGGAAAAAGGAAAATGCTTTTTCTTTTTTTTTTTTTTCTTCAGATTTTTTTAAACATTTTTTTGAGTTATAGTTATTTTACAATGTTGTGGGGAAATGCTTTTTCTACTCTTGGGTGAGCCCAGAACTACTTGTTGCAAAGTGTCAAGGATCTTAAGCTATTGCCGTCACTCTTTCATATCAGGCTTTGTTATACATCTTTATGCTCAACTCTGTTATTCCCTGATTATTGTTCATGTTAGGGAAATCCATACATATCACTTGGTGAGTTGAATATTTTGAATACTAAGCTAAGAAACACATAGACACACCCAACCCATCCTCGCATTTGTCTTGCTGTTAAGCCAAGAGCTATATGGAAATTTGTTAACCACATCCATGGTTTACTGGTTTGTTGGATTGCTTAAGGCTTAGGCTCTTGGATTCAGGACCCGGGCTGCCTGGGTTTCAATCCTGGATCTTCCATTTATTAGCTGTGTTACTCTTGGAGACATAGTTAAAGTTTTGTATAGGTTTCCCCAGGGGTTTTTTATGAAGATTAAATAAACTTATATTTGTAAAGTGTATAAAGTAGTGCCTTGCACCATTTATATTAACAAATTAAATTAAAATTTAAATAAAAAGATTAGGTGTTGCCAGTATTAATGACATTTTCTCAGTCATCAGAGCTCGTTCAAATATGTGCCACATGGTGGACATCAGAACTCCCATCAGGTGGTGGCCAGGTTGGTGATGGTTTGGTAGGCTTCAACTCTGACGCTTGGGCTTCATGTTCAGGGTCTCAAGATGGTAGAACAAACATTGTTGCCCTCTACCCCCAGGCAGAGAGAACAGGAGAACTGTTGAGGCTTTTAGTGAGATGAGTTTGAAATAACTGTACATAAGAAAAACACATTATCTGACTTTGCTACTTTGATTTAGCAATCTTGAGACAGATCTGTTTGCAAAGTGCGAATAGGTGCCCAGGTTAGGCTAATAGAGTACTCAATATTCTGTTGCCAAGGATCTAAGCCTATTCACGGTATCCTATTTTTAGAGTGTGCAAGAATGAATCAGAGACCTATGATTAATTATTAATGATTGTGAAATAACACTGTTGGATGACAGAAAGTAGAAAGTTTTAGTAACAGCTGCTTTGATGATTACTTTTAACAAACACATAAAAGGGTTTTTGAAGTTATATTTTACCTCTTTGGAACATTGCTTGTTTTGAAACACTTTTTTCCTAAATGTCTGTGGTTTAGTCCTATCTTGAAAAGGAAAGACCTTGGCAATGAACAGCTCCAAAAAGATTAATTATAGCTCTTTATTTATTAGCATGCAAACTAAATTCTTAAAATTTGTGAATGTCTGACAACCTGTCAGATTAAAAGAAAACTTTTTCACTTTGGCTTTCAGTGTCTATAATAATTAGTGATATTGATCACTCAGTAAGGTAAATCCCTCTTCTCTCTAGGTTAGATTGATGAGAAAACTCAGAGGTAGAAAAGTTAAATACTTGGTCAGGGTCACACAGATGGTAAAGGATGGACTTGATTGTGAGCAGTCTGACTCTAAAGCCTGCACTCTAACACAGATCTCTTTTCTGGTTTACATTAAGGACTCCTCATATGTCACTAAACAAGGACATGGACAGATTACATCTTGTACGGATTTCATCCTTCCATATTTTACTGTAGCCACTCATTTGTTTAACAAATACTGAGCACATGCTAGGCTAATAATAGATGCACTTTACTGAGCATTTATTTACTAATCATTTAAATGTATCATTTTATTTAACACTTACAGCAACCCTGGGCCGTAGCTTAGAGACCTACGGGGTACCAGATGTTGCTGATATAGGCATTGAGGATATGGTGATGTTCCAGGAGGCAAAATATTCTCTGTTCTCTTGGAGCTTGTGGTCTGGTGGGGAGAGGCTGACAATAGGAACAAGAGTAAATGAAGTGTGCAGCCCATCTAATGTGATAGTGCCACCATCCTCCAAGCAGGGAAGGGAGATGGAGAGTCAAGGGCACGTGTGATGTGGCTGCTACAGTAGGGTGATGTGAGAAGGTTTCAGATGACATCTGAGCAAGGATTTGAAGGAGATAAAAGAGCAAATGTAAAGACCACACGTTAGTACCTTTAACTTGAAGAACTTCATACCTGAAGGCACGTGCCAGGCAGCTTCCTTTTACTCCCCACCCCAGGATGCACTCTCCATCCTTCTCCACCCTTCTTTTTGTCATGGGAGAGCAGGCTGTGTGGCCCACATCAAAAGGCAACTTTGCACTTTGGCTTACAGTTAGGTTCAGCTGATGCGGAGTTCTGGCATGAGATCAGAGAGGGGAGAAAGTGAGGTCGGGGTACTTATTCCCTCTCTTCATCTCCAAATAGAGCCCTGAATAATATGGGGCATTGGGGAATCATCATTAGCCCCATTTTAGGAAGTTAAAATGTGATGCAATAAAAAATGAAACTATTTGATCTAGGGATAACCTGAATGGTGTAATTAGGATAAGAATGAAACTTGCTTCAAGTACCTAACGTTTTGCTTACTAAAATTAGCCTGTGGAAGGATATAGTTCTCTTTCCAGACCCCTTTGAGCACTGATGACATTTATTGACCCTATAGCTAAAAGAATGCAGGTGCATGTACACACACACACACACACACACACACACACACACACACAGGCACATGCAGTTGCTTGCAGTTTCAAAGGGTTAACAAATTTCTTTGAAACCCTTCTGCTACAGATCTATAAGACCCTTGGCTCCATGAAAATGGGAGATGCCTCCTATCTTCAAGTGATTCGTTACATGGAATTTCTCAGCAGCTAACATTTAACAATGCTTAGTTTTGTGGTTTCAGTGAAGAAGGTAAAATAAGTATTCCCCAGTGTATTTGGAGACTGAACAAAGCTTTATTATGCGTTCCATGTCTAGGCTTACAAGTTAGCCATGCACTGTCAGGAAGCATTTTCAAAATTAATGTTTTCTATACATTGTGTGTCTTATTAGAAGCTGTAATTTTCATCTAAAGGCACAATATGTCTAGAAATATTTTCCAAGTGGACATGTATTAATGAAATGATGGTACATAATATTTTGAGGCAGATAAAATGCTACTTATTGGATAGAGATAACTCAAAATATTACTCTGATACACTATCCTCATGAAAACTGTAAAAATTGAAATTGCCATCTCCTCTAGGATGACCTGAGTTCCTTGAAAGTATGGACCCCGTCTTCTTTGCCTCTAAATTCCTGCAACATAGGACATCATCAAATATTGATAGCTGTGAATTATTTGCTTTGGAAAGAAAATCACATTTATTTATTGGTGATAAATAGATATGAACAGCTCAGGTTTCTGTATATAATAACATCTAGAGGAGGTCTTTAATTCAGGATAAGGATGATGAAAGAATGTGCTGAGATGCATACTTGTACAGACTTTGGGTATTTTCTGTACAAGTTAACTTAGGCACATACTCACACACACATGCTAAAAAAGCACTATGACTCCTTGCATGAAAATCTTTAACAGTATTTATAATTCATTAAGTTGGTGGTAATTTATTATAGGAACACAGGAATTCCATAGGAATAGGAATAAGAAATAAGTACATTTACCCAAAGGTAAATGAAACATGTACATTTACCTAAAAATAAACCATGAAAAGGCTTTTCAGAGCCATTTAAAGAGTAAGACAAGTACATTCACATAATGCTGCATTTGCTCTTTGACTTTTTTCAAGATGTGTGTAGAACTGACACAGAAGAAGGAGAATAAAACAGATTGTGGTAAATATTGTAATTGTCTCATGAGCCCATGTCTCTCCGGCCTCTGGTTGCTTCATCGCATTGCCTGCTTTGTGTGTGACCCACCTGCCTTACTTTTGTAAGGGCCCTTGTCGTTATATTGGATCCACCAAGATTATCCAGGATAATCTCTCTACCTCAAAATCTTTAATTTAATCACGTCTGCTAAGTCTCTTTTATCATGTAACATAGTCACAGATCCCAGGAATAAAGATGTAGACATCTTTGGGAGGCTGTTGCTCTGCCCACCGCACTGTGATAATGACCTTCCTTCAGGTGCCACTGCTCCTTGAGCTGGGATGTAGCTGCTGGTCCAGAGCTTTAGTTTCTAAGCAAGGAATAACGAATCCTGGTCTTTGCTTAAATATTTATTAATGAATAGGGTTTAGCTCTTTTTATTTATTCATGAGTTCATCCCTTCATTTAATCAATACACTGAACCTTAGCTATTTATTTTGTTGGAAGTGTGCTTCCTTCCAAGAAATACTGTAAAATGTTAGCTGATTATTTTACAGGGATACAAATTGCTACAGGTTGCAGGGGCAAAATAATTGTTAGTGTTACGAGAGTTGTTTTTTTACTGTCTAGTGATGGGGCTTTGATTTTTTTTTTCTTTTTTTTTTTTTAGATGGGGAGCATTCAGTGCTTAGAGTCTGATCTAAAAGCAGATTTCCCTACTAGGTAATACCGTGAGACTGTCTATGAAATTATCATCTAACATTGCCTCTCAGCAAGCAATTCAGGAGTATTATGGTTTCACTGCTTTATGTCCAATATTCTAAAGGTGGCACAGACTTTCCCCAGAAGGGACGATGTGGCTCAGGGAAAAGAATTAAAGCATCATTCAGCATTTTTTTTCCCATCCAAATGTAAAGAAAGGACTATGACTTTTAAGATCATCACATGGTAGTAGCCATTTCTAAATCATAAAATGCCTGTTCATCAGTAATCAGCTTCAGTCTCAAAAAGAGGTCATAGAATGTTCTAACTAGATGAAAAATAAGAGATTAGTTGGTCTATTTTTTTTCTTTGTACAAATGAGGATCCTGAGACCCAGAGGGGTACTGACTTGCCCAAGGCCAAACAATTAATTAGAACTACTAGGACTAAGCTCAGTTTCATTCTTCTGACTTTCTGAAGAGAATTCTTTTGAGCATATTTCCATTAAGAAATATGTACTGAACATTCTTGTAGAAATACGACTGGGAATTTTAGCACAATACTGTAACGGAAATGACTTCTTGAAGATCCCTTGTCTTGTTTCTTGTTTTCCTTTCTCAATGACTATTGCAAAATATTACTTATAATCTGTTGTGTGCGTGTGTAATGCAAATTGTAGTCTGCTAGTTTCTTTTAGATATAACGACTGATAGAAATGTGGTGCCTGTCTTTGGAGGCTTTAGGCAAAGTCACAAGTTCAACTGAGATGCAAGTTAGTACACAGAAGAACCAAATGGGTGTTGCCAGCCTTCCCTATGAGAGTCATCAGTATAAGTAATGGAGGAAATAAGAAATAAACCTTGATGATTGATGGTATGTCATGGCATAAGTGGCAACAGCTCAGGGAAGCCAGGATGTGTAAAGAAAAGGAGTTTGGCTAGACAGGGACAGAAGGGTAAAGAGATTTGGGCAAATAAACAGCTGAGGTAAGGTCAGATCCTCCATTGTGACCTGATTCTCACTTTCAGTATCCAGCACCCTTTCTTCAGTATCCTTCTCTATAGTCGCTGAAGATGTTTAAGTGGAGAAGTGACATTATTGAAGCAGTTCTTTGTGATATGCAGTTTGCCAAACTGTGCTGAGTGTCCAGATATAGGGTGACCAGTTTGGAGGTTAACAGAAGGGTCTAAACCCAAAGTATTGAGGACAGAGGGAAGTCCAACCACAAAATCTGTGAGACTCTGGTGATTGACAGCCCTCTTCTCCAACAGCGAGAGTGGAGCTCCTCCTCCTCTATTCACAGGCCAGTCTCACCGGTATTCTCAATGCCATTTTTTCCCACTTTCTCAGGAACTTTTCTTTTTGTAACTTTCCTCTATCCTCTCTCATTACTTCCCCTCTCATT
The DNA here is from genome assembly GCF_036321535.1 of Camelus dromedarius. Lineage (NCBI taxonomy): Eukaryota > Metazoa > Chordata > Mammalia > Artiodactyla > Camelidae > Camelus > Camelus dromedarius. The sequence goes on from NC_087439.1 coordinate 41,251,747, forward strand.
ATTGGTCCCCTCCTTTCAATAGTCTCAAATCACTCTCATCTCAAAAACAAAATTTCCTCTCCACTGTAGCCCTGCCTTTTTTTCTCTACTGCTAAACTTTTTCCAAGTTTCAAAGTTTCAAGGAAGTATCTAGGCTCACTGCTTACATCTTCCCAATTGTATAAAATCAAACAGGTTACTTTGTACTTCCTAACTTTTTAATAAATTAACAGATAACTCCAGTCTGATTTCTACTCTGACTTCTTTCATGCAGTTACTCTGGCTAAAATCAGCAGCACCTCTAGAAGACATAGTCCAGTCACGCTGTTTTCTGTCCTGACTTGCCTGACTGACCTCTGATCCACCTTCAGCATCGTTTACTGCTCATTCTATCTGAAAATATTTTCTTCTTTGGTTTCTATAATCCCACATTATCCTCATTTTCCTCATTCTTGGGTTTTAGTCCTTCATTTTTTGTTAATCTACTCTGTTTATCCAAGCAATCACTTCCTTTCTAACCACTTCAATTACCATCTGTAAATTGGCCCTGAATGTATACCTCCAGCCAGGATCCTCTGTTTCCACTCTAAGAAATGCATATCCATTCGCTTAAGCGACAAGTCCACTTCAACATCTAATAGGACTTCAAACACCTGTTCAAAACTGAACTCGTGATGTTTTCCTGCAGATTTCTTCCTCCCAAGTATTTCAGTAAATTGAGCCACGATAACCCAGTTTTTCATGTTAGAAACCGGAGTAATCACAGATCTTTCTTGACACTCTTCTTTTCTGGCATCCAGTCAGTTACTGACTCAAGCTGATTCTGCTTCCTAAAGATCTTAAATCTCTCCCCTTAACTCCATTTCTGCTGCTGCCACTTTAGTTTAAAAAACCACCTCTCACTTGAGCGATTGATGATCTGCTCACTAGATAACCTCTCTTCCACCCCCAGTCCGTTTTCCACATAAGAGCTGGAGTGTTACATAAAAGCCTGTGACAATCACTAGTAATTAAGAGAATCTGGGTATAATGTGATTCGTGATTGGTTGGTATTCCCCATTCTCGAACAGAGGTGGGGTAGAGTTCTCATCTTTTGTTGGAGAGGCCCAAAGGAGATGGCCCACGGAGGAAATTTCAGGAGCTCTTATTTTAGAAAGTGGATAAGGAACTTCCCACTCCCCCAGTTTTCTCCCAGTCCTGTTTCCCTGGATGGTATCAGCAAAACAAGAGACTTCTGCCATTGCTGCTCCTGTCGTGTAAATCTCATCCATAGCACTCAGAAGCATCCCTACCAATATTTAACCTGGAGTGGACAACCGCCACTAGATGGTGCCAAACCCAGGCTGGGACACAGACCCCGCCCGAATGGAAGGAATTTGGACAGCTCTTCTGGGCTGGGCTCCTGCGACGGCCTGCCTACTGTCTCAGTAGGCCCGTCCAGGTCACTGCATTAACCTAACTGTAACATAACACCACATTTAATAGCAGTGGAAAATTCTGGGCCGCACTTACTGTGTTATGAAAAGGCTTTAGTGTATTTTATAAACTTAAATCAGAATGTGTCACTTCCCTTGTTAAAAATTTTCCACATTTGTTTTTCCTCTTAGAATAAAATCCCTAATCACATGGGTTTTAAGGCCAGATTTCAATCTCCAATACTTAAGGGGAGCAGGTGTTGGTCATGAATGTATGATCCACCTGCCTGTAAGAGTGTAGCGAGTAGTGGGGCCTGGAGGCATCTGTACCTGTATTTCCTGTCTAAAGGCATTCAGATTCAATTAAAAATAGAACAGGGGTGGAAGGCGTAGCTCAGTGGTAGAGTGTGTGTACAAGGTCCTGGGTTCATTCCTAGTGCCCCCGTTAAGGGAAAAAAAAAAAAAAACAAACCAAAAACAAAACAGGAGCAAACTATAAATATGCCAAAGGAGAGGGAAAAACCAGCACTGCATTCTGGCCACGGCTTCATCGTCTTGTCCTCTTGCTTCCCTTGGCCGTGCTGCAGTCTCACGATGTCAAGCTCCTTCCCACCTCAGAGTTGAAGAACTGACCATTCCCTCTCATGGAATGCTTTCCTCCTTCTTTTGACCTGATTAGCGATTTCTTATCTTATAAACATTAGCTTAAAGATGACTTCATCATGGAAGCCTTCCCCTTTTGTACTCCTGACACAAAAATAGATTTCATCCCCCTGGTATACCATACTTATCCCTTAGCCTTTTTTCCTCCCAAATTATGATGATCTAATGTCTGTCTTTCCTTCCCCATCCATCCACTGAATCATCCATTCTGTAAATCTTTACTAAGCATCTACTTTTCATCAGGGATCTTCAACTTATTGTAAGCAAGCTCATGGCAGGGTTCCTAGCATTGACCGGTTGGAAAATAAGTATAGAGGAGAGAGAAAAGGGGATTCAAAAAAAGCTTTGGGGTGGGAAGGCTGGAAAATGTTAAGAATACCCCCAAGAATGTAGGAAGATCAGGACAGAAGCTGGTTTTAGGGCTGGGGGAATTATCTTTCATTTCAGGATTGTGGTGAGACAGTCAAAGATTAGTGTCTAGTTTACAAGAGAAGCTGAAGACCCATTTGAGAATCACCTGCAGAGGTATGATGCATGAAGCTATGAGAATACTTCCAATCTCTGAGGCACAGAATAGGAATAAAGAAAAAAGAAATGGCATATTTGAAGGGCACTCTAGGAAAGTTAGCTCAAAAGGAGTTTTTTCACATTATGTCTCTAATACAAGTTGACAAAAATAGCCTTTTTAAAAAAGGAAATAAATATATTTAGCTCAAGTCAAATAGGACAGTTAAAGTCCATGATGTATACTGTTCCACTAGCAAAGAATGGTGTTAACACTTCTAAAGTGGAAAAAAACCCAGTAAGGTTTAGCTCTGAGCAATAATTGTACAAGTTGGAGCCTTAATTAGCCAATTAAATCTTGCTTTCCTCATCCTTACTATTATCTAAATATATATTTTGTGTTGTTGGAAAAACTCCTCTCTTTGAAACAAGCCCTAGAAATATTATTCGATAGAAACCCATCTGCACAGTGATTGAGTCACAACAAATCCAGATTCCTGGAATCTGTGAGAAAGGCTTGTGCTTGTCACATCATCCTCTTCTAGTTCTACGCCCAGGACCTGGCAGGTTTCTCAGAGAACACATTTTCTGTGCTGCTATGCTCAGTTAACTCGCATGAGGGCAGCAGAGAGGCAGAGTAGACGCTGGCACTGATGAGCAAATTAGAGAAGCCTGAAGCTCTAATTTTGGGCGTAGTGTTTTCAGAAACACCCCTTCCAAAATTAAATTGCATCCTTTACCTTTTTAAACAATTGTCGATTTACCTGCCCTTCTCCTTTAAAAGGACAATCAGACCTGCGTCTAGGAATAGGTAAGTAGTTGTGAATACAGACATATGCAAGCACTGTTTGCTCAGAATACATTTCCTAATTTTTCCCGGGGAGTTACAATTTGACAAAAGATTTACTCAGTAAATACTTACTTGTACTGTCTTACATCCTTAAGAATGATTATTTTGAGCACCGTCCGAGCCCTGTCTCCTGTTTGGAGACATACGGAAGCACATTTTGATTAAATATAGTTTGCATAAAGATTGGTGAAATAGAACAGCTTTTGTGTTAGATTTGTGAACTGTCTCTAGCTGGATCCAAGTTTGCAATGAAAAGTTGTTGAGTTAATTTGACTCGTAACTGAAAACTTACGAATATTAAACTATAAAGATAGAGGTTAATATACTCCCCGGCCTCAGGATCCCTATCTCTTGAGAATGCCTTTGTTCTCTCAGCCAGGTGCCTTTTCCCCACTGCCAACCCACCTCATTTTGCAGGCACTTCATTCTTTTGCCTAAATTCTCCAGGTTCTTCAGGTCCAGGCAGCCTGCCCCACTGCTTCTCGATTTTCTTGGCCATTGTGTGCCTCTCCTATTTCCTTCCATGGAGCCCTGTAAGCGCCTGATTTTATTTCCGGAATCTAGCTCTGTGTACTTAGTAGGGGCCCAACTGAAAAAAAAGAACACTTAGAATCTTTATCAAGGAGGTGGGAGTGAAGGGTAAGAGGAGGAGAGGACTCTTGACACTGTGAAGAAAAGGTTGAAAGGGGATTTGCTACCCTGCTTATTGTAGGGTGGGGTTATGGGGTGTAACTTTGAGGCCATTTGGTGGGTAAGACCAGATAGACCTGAGGCCTATAGCTAGTCAGGTCTTTTGTCACATGAGTCAATACTGATGAGAGCCAGGGACTTAAAAGAAACAAAAGCGTGTTTGTGAAAATGCTTTGTGTGGTGCTAAGAACTGAGGAATGAGCACTCTGTCATCGGTTGTTTAAAAACAAAAGAAGCTTAGACCTTGTAGTGATCTTAGCAAAATTCTTCTCCTGTAGCTTTCTGGTTGTTAAGGTGGTTCTCTCAAGGGCATCAGTTTGTGCTAGAGGTCACTGCAGTGCGGTGGGGAGAGAGAGAGCTCTTTCTGGAGAGGACTCAGCTTGCCTTCTTAGCATCTTGTTGCTAGGCAATGGCTCCTCCGGTGAAAGCTCATCTCCCTCTTTAAAGATGGAGTGAGGTCTTGGTGAGAGAAATGCAGTTTGTATAAATTGGACCATACGCAAACAGTATTTTGCTCTAATCCTCAAAATTGCCTTATCCTATAAGGAAGACAAATAATTCCTACTTAAAATCCTGTTACTTAGCAACCAGATACTATAACTCCTCTCTTTTTGTTGCAGAGCAATATACTTCCTTTTTAATCTTATTGATTTATTTTTACCTTTCTACCCATATGCCTTTCCAAATTGATTTAATGAGATTCAGCAGGGTATTGTTTTGTGATAGTATTTCCCTAGACTGCTGAATTAATTTCCATTTGAAAAATTACTTTGGATCTGCAGCTTTGAGCCAGCACCTAGCAAATTGCTTTTAGTGCATATTACACTATGATAAAGTATAATGAGTTGTCAATTCGAAGGGCCAATATTTAAAGAATATGATTGGTTTATTTAAAAAGCAGTGTAAACAGGCCAGTGCTATTTGTATATATCTAAAAAACTTACACATCTAAAATTTCAAAAATCAATATAGAATAGTTATCTTTCTCGGAACTGCAAAATATCCATCAGACTCTAAGAGCCTTTTGTATTAACCTTTCAATATTTCAAATGGTTGGTCAATTTAGAGAGCAAAATTTGCAATTTGCTTTTATTCTCATCTCACAATAATGTTACAAACTGTTGGAAGCTAGTGGCCAAATTAACATAGCCACATAATATCAGTTTTTTTTTTAAATAAAAAAGTCTGGAAGATTTCTGAGTTCATAAATAGAGAACTTTAACTTAAAAGCAAGAAATTTTAAAATTCTCTTCTAATAGTTATTGTGTGATTTATGTAATAGATCCATGTGTTCATTACAAAGATTTTTTTTTTTTTAAGTTCAATCCTGGAGGTTTTGTTACTGAACCATGTTTGTTTGCCTAACGTGCAGGAAGCCAAACACTGAGATTCCAGGTTTGCAGCAGAGAAAGGGTTTATTCACGAGGCAACCAAACAAGGAGACAGGACAGCAAGTCTCAAATCCACCTCCTGGAAGGCGAGGGGCATGGGATATTTATGGGATGAAGAAGCAAGGTGGCCTGGGGCATGGGGAAAGATATTGGAGATAAGAAAAAGGTGAGGTAATCCTCGTTCTGTGCTGATGCAGCTGAGCTTCATGCTTCTTCATGGGAAGTGTGCTCAGAAAATGGCTGTGTTAATATGTTCTGAAGGTGTAGTTTTTTGCCCTCTGACGTCAAAAGGTCACTGATTGGACCCTTGTGCATGCCCAGTTGCAAGGTCGGTGCTCCCAACCAGTCTTAACTGGTTTAAGCTCACACTAGACAAAGACTGACTCCAAGTTCCTGAAAAACACCTTGGGGAAACGTCTTAAGACTCCAGTGTCAGAGATACTATCTATAGGGGCAGTAAAATGGTCTCGTTACTTACTGTTTAGGCTGTGTGATGCTTGCCAGGTATGCAAGTCTTTGTGTAGACGGTTATAGTGAGCTTGAGCAGTGAGGGCAGGTTAGAGTTTATTGTTTATTAAGCAAATTATAGTTTAATGAATCTGACTGATGACTGCCCTCACTTTCAGTCTGACACATGATTGCCTCCCAACACTAATAATCCTGATTAGAAGTTGGGAACTTGAATCCTCCAGTGAGTTTAGTGAGGTTGAAGGATTTCCTGCACCATTTGACTTTTTAATTTTCTTTCCTTCCTTCCCTTCATTCTTCCTTTATCTGTCATCCCACTTAACATTTATTGATCTTCTTCTCTGTTATCATTTTTTTGGTCCAGCTTGAACCAGCTTAAGCAAAAAAAAAAAAAAAAAAAGGGTTTGTCCATGGTAGAGCTGAACCACCCCACACCAGGGTCTGCAGTGCCTCCAGAATGCTTTCTCTCCCTCTTCAGTTCTGTTTCTCTCATCATGCTTCATCCTCTAAACTAACTTTATCTTGTGTCTGTTCCCATGACTTCTGGTAGCTTCCTGGACCATATGTCCCTAGTTTAAACAGAAAGGAAAGACCTCAAATTTCCAATATTTTTATCTTAGAAAAGGACTCCAGAAGGTAATTTTGAGTCACATATTTCTTCAAAAAGCAAATCCTGTGGCCATAAAAGTAGAGAAATGCAAGAAAATAATAGCTCCAAATATTGGAAAAGGAGGGGTGGGAGGAGAGGAATGGTGGTGCTGTTAATTTCAAGGTGAGGAGCAAAGAAAACTAAAAATGACCACTACCATCATTTGCCATGAATTTCAGGAAAAAAAGATGAGTTAGACCTACTCTTGGCTTATTAAAAAACTCACCATCTAGTGGCACAACAGTTTTAGAAACTGATACCTTGAAGGCAGTGTTCCTCATGCTGTAGTAAAAGCTTCCACACGGTTCTCTAGGATCTTAGAGAAGGTGAGCCAGCTTGCCTAAGAATATGGACATAAGAAGTAAGAAGAGCTATGCTTGGTGAGTTATGGAGATGGTTGTCACCAAGAAAACCTTTGCAGCAATACTTACGTTTACATTGAATCTTGAATCACGTATAGGCATATGCCAGGTTACCAAAGGTAGCAGACGTTTAGGCAGGTGAAACAGCAAAGAAAAAGAACATGGTATGTTTATGAAGTGTTAGCAGTTCAGTATGGATCAAGCAATGAGTAAATGCTGAGACTTGCTGGGAGACGTCTGCAAAGAGAAGCAGGAACAGTATCACAGATGATAAAGCTGTGGTAAGGTGTATCAGTTTATCTCATATGTGAAATGAGAGATTTTAAATTGAATGTAAAAAATCTGGTTGGGCATTTGTACAGGTAAGTAAGCATTATTGTGGATCAATGTTTAACATGAACATGGAGAATACACTGGAGCCCTCATTTTAAACCTGCCTGAGGATATATAGAAGTGGACCCCACAGTCCAAACACCTTAATAATTATTAGTTTAAAGTAGTGCTTCCAGTCTTTTCAGGATGTTGCAGACCTGGAAAATATTAGTATTCATACAGCAAACAGATAACCTTAGGATGGTGTTTCTAGCCGGCTTACCAGCACAGGAGTCCTGGCTGCTCTAGGTCCCTGTCTCTCAGCCATGACAGGTGAAGACATAGCTCCACTTGCTCAGATGGTAACCTGTTTGCTGCACAGTAGTTGAGAAACTCTAGTGTAGAGATCTGAACTAGAGTGGGGACATGATACACCCAGAGTAGCAGTCACTTCTTTTGAGGGGAAGTACAAATAATTATAGAATCATTGATGACAATGAATTAAGATGGGAAGTGTTTGACCCCTTCAAACCTTTCAAAAGGTCACATTAGGTGCTTCTTAACCAACAGGCAATTTCTGCAGAGAAAAACGTTAGTGAAAAATGGGTTGTTCTGTCTTCCTACCCAGAGCTCATGGGTGTTCACTGATGTTTCCTTCTCAAGTGGAAGGCCAGCAGCCTCTTCAGTCACCACAGCAGGAACTAGACTGGGGAGAGCTAGGGCCTTAGGAAAGGTGCCTGGCCGGGCTCTGACCTTGAAGTCAGATGAGGGCTGCACTACGTCCCACTCACAGTGGGGTCCCACTCACAGTGGGATCCCACTCCTGCCCCTCTTGCCCAGCCCTGCTGACACGGCTACTCCTGCTCAGGACCCTAGTTTGGTGCTCAGTCCATGACCCTCTGCTGGGACCACGGTCTGCACCGTGCTCTACCCTGCTAGTGGTAGATGTGGAATCAGGGATCCAGCTTCCTGTTGCGGTAGAGGAAGCCAGTGACCTATAAGTACTTTCAGCCAAAAAAAAAAAAAAGAAGTAAAATATGTGAATAAGACAAATGCATTATTGAAATGGGAACTTTTTATATAATCTTACCTGTTATCATTCCTAGTTTAGGTGTGTACTGTGATTATCTCCCTGCAGTGATTTTATTTTTCATTTTGCCATTATTTTTCAGATTTTCTAAATAGTACACCCATCTTACATATCAAACAGAGATATAGTCAGAGAAATGCTCCAAACAAATAGATCTTTGAACTTAACTCAGATGTTTCCATTGAATATGCTACTTAAAATTCATTTATTCAGTCTCTAAGGCTGTTTAGCGTAGTGGTGCGAATATGAGATTTGTCAGTTTTCTAAAGTGTAGCTAGAAACATTCTGAATTTATGATGTTCATAATACTTTCACTGGCAATAGATATGCACCAGTAAGCATATTATAAAACCCATTAGAATTTTGATTCCATTTATTTATTAGAAAGATTATAGCTCTCCCGACCACAATTAACCCATGAGCCCTTCTCTGTGCTCTTTTTCTTTCTTTCTTTAAAAAAAAAATTACTTATATAACAATCCACTTAATTAAAAGAAAAAAAGAATTAAGACCTTTATCATAGGCTTATTATCATGATTTATGTTGTATTTGTGGTTGATGTACTGGGAGCTCAATTAATGGAAACTTCATGTTAGTGAGATGAGAAGTTAAAGAAAATGCTGCCACCCTCGCCAGGGGAGTACCACCTAAGAATGATATTAGGAAGTAGGGGTCTTTAAATAATGTACCTTAAAACCCTAAGTTAGATGTCTGAACATGATTCCCAAGAAGACGAGATTTCATCAGAGGCCCATTCGAATGGCAGTGTAAAGTGAATTAGCAAAAAGTACAGTTATTTTAGAAGTACGTATAGATTGAATGGTAGGGGATAAAAAGGAAATTACAGTAGTTTTAGCACAGTACCTCCATTTATGATGAACCTTTAAACTGAATTTGTTTTCAAAGCTGCATGTATAATATTACTAATGCAAATGTTTTATCTGTAATGGCAAGGATGAAAATGCCCTGTTAGATCATCTCCTGCCAATGCAAAATAGACTCCTGAAGTCTGCTTATGAGGGCGGGGTCTGTACTGCTTTGACACTGTTGAGTCAAATTTAATAGTGCTGGAAGAATACATTTTAATATAGAAGGTAGTTATTCTGATTTGACTGTCCTATTAAAAGAGAGCAGTAGAATCAAATATCACCATTATGATTTTCAGTAACCCAATTGCATATGAGGTGACTCAGCAGAAGTGTCAAAACCAAAAGCAGCCATGTCTGATAAACTGCCTGTACAACACTCAGAATGCTTCAGAAATCTTTGATGCTATTGAGGTTGATATGTAAATTATCTAGCCCAGCGTGTTCAGAGTCACGATGCAGCAACAGCAAAGATCAAAAGCAGTGTGTGTTGTTATTCTATTGAACTTCAAAGACTAATAGAGAATCATGAAGGAAGTTGAATGCAAAGTATTTTATATTTAATACCAAGAACTCTTAGAAAATATAAGGCATAAAGTCTTGGCTGAACTAAAGATTTTCTAGTGGATTCTTGTTTAAAATTTCTCTAGCTAGTTCTCACTGCAACCTCTCATGACTTCTGAAAACCTACGGAGATGCAGACATAGAGGAATTCTCTCAGTGCCTATAAAGACACAAAGAAGTATTCTAACAATACAATCACAATATGAAACTGAAACTTAACCTATTTGCCAAAATTTGAGAGGAATTTTCAGTGAACCATACAAGAACCATAAAAGCGAATTTAAAGTGCATAAAATAGACTTTTAATCTTATGCTGTTTTACTATGTTTTTATCTGGTTGAAAGGAGTTTAAAAATGTTATTTTTTTCCTCCTTTAGGTCATCACATTACGTTTTCCCTTCACACACACACACTTCAGAAGGTCTGAACCAACAAAAACCTGTAGCAAAACTAAACTATTATTTGGTCTTCCCCCACCCCAAACACACACCTACACATAGTAAGGGCTGTGGAAGGGCTATTAGGCAGAAGGAGCCTGGTGGTGTATCTCCTGGAAGTAGTACATGGCATTATGGCCGCCATGCTCCGCACAAGGCAAGTACTGCAGAGAGGATGCCCAGAGCCACAGTATCCGTCATTTCTGTGCCTTGTAGTGTTCCTGACTTCACTGTGAAGAGGATCAGAGAGCTACTGAGTGAGAGTAGTAGAAGGTGCCACTTCAGTGCAGAGGAACCTCACTAGATGAAAAGCTGCTGGTATATTGAGAGTGGAGGGTAAGAACACGTTTATATTCTTGTCATAACACTGTAGATTGTAGAGAGAGATGGTATCAGAACAAGGTGGACAAAGTTTAAGTTGCTCATTTGCTATCACTAAATGTTTTCTGTCAATAAATGTTGAGAGTCTAGACAGGCATGATTTACTCAGTGTTGAATAATGGAAAAGAAAAAAATCCACCTTGAAGACTATGAAAAATTACCTGGGAAAGAAAGACCTGGGAGTTAAAAAAGTAGTCCATTTAGAAAAATGATTGGCATCCCTGAAACAATGCCAAAAATTTATATATATTGTATCTATATTAGGAGTTGAGATGATAATTCAATATCTGGATGAAAATTCACATTAGAGACAAGATTTGACATTACAGAAAATTGATCAGTAATGTGAACACAATGAGTATTTCTCTCAGAATGTAGAGGAAAGAGGCAAACTAAGGAAAAAGACAAGGAGAACAGTCATAGTTATGAAGAGCCCAAAATGGAAAGTCAGTCTCCAAATTATGCATGTTCTAAGGGAGAGACTAGAATAATTGGATCAAAAGCACCTGTCAAAGATTAATTGATGAAAAATGTCCTAGGTTGATGATGCAGATTGAAAGAGTTTCTCTATGTTCCAGGCAAAAATCAGTAGAAAGGAATGTATAGTTAGGCACATCTTGGTAATTAAAAAAAAGTCAAACAGAGTTATAAAATTTTTCAAAAGCATTGAGGCCATAAAAAATAGCTTCTTTGTAACAGGATAAAAATCATGATGACATCAGATGAGTTCTCTGCTATGTGTACGTAGGAAGAAAGTGAAACAAGCATTTTGTCCTGACTTTCTATAAAATTTTGAGAAAAATATTGTAGTTAAGGATTTTATATAAAACCTGTTCTTTCATAAATAAACACAGCAAGAGTAATTTTTACATAAGCAGATTCTCAGAGAATACATTACCCAAATATTTTTTAAAGTAACATGAAAATGTACAACAGTGAAAAGACAAAAATTAAGAATTCAAGAATGACAGTGGCATATAGAAAGTATTTAGGGTCCCGCCCTTCCTTTTTGTGGACCTCAAATTTTATAATCTCATGGAATTAAGTGTTTACAGGTGGATTTGGAGTCCAGGTTACCACCTCAGCTTTTCCATACTTTCCCCGGCTCTTTTCAGCCCCTTCATGGCACCAGGAAATTTGAAGTTCTTGCCACATTCATTGACAAGTGGTTTAGAAGAGCTACGTTAACAACAGTTTAACAACACTGAAACTGGACTGCCTTGGGTAAGGCCAGTTGCTGAAAACTTGCCTCCATGAAAAAGTTACTTACCCTATCTGTGCCTGGTTTCCTTATCTGTAAAATGGGAGTAATAATAGTACCTTCCTTGTAGAGTTATCAGAATTAATCCACATATATTGATGTTAGCTATTATTATTTCAGATTTTGGAATAACACTTCTCATTATATATTTCACATGTGTAAATTGGAGAAATGAATAAAAAACCAACATAACAATCTTCTTTGGTGGAAAGAGAGTAATAATATACTGTCTGTACTGTGTAATACAGACCAGGTACAACATGAATCCTTCTTTGCCACTTTTTAGTAGTGTGAATTTGCACAAGGCTCCCTGAGCCTCAATTTTGTTTTTTCATCTATTGAATGGGATAAATAATATTGGATGTGGAGGTAGGATGTCCAGCACATCCTGGTTTGCTCTGGATGCTTCCAAGTTCTGAACTTAAAGTTTCACATTCTAAAAACTCAATCCAGACAAACTGGGACCAGTGGTCACTCTATTATAGGGTTGTTGAGATCTCATAAGTGCTTAGAATATGATCTTAAAATATGTGTTCAATAAATGTTTTCCATTATTTATGTTCTCTTTTATAATAAGTCTTCAAGATCCAATGTGTATCTTATACTTACAGCACATAATTTATACTTACCACATTTCAAGAGCTCAATAGTCACAAATGGCTAGTGGCTACCATGTTGAACAGCACGGCTTTAGACTGATGCTGGAATCAAGTGAAGAATATAGGTACCTCCCCCAAATTGATTGTTTTCTCTCTGCCAAGAAGATGATGGTAGTTTCTTATCTAACTTATTTCACATACTCAAAATTTCCAAATTGATGAGTTCTTTTGTGAAGTCAGATACTGTAGTTAATGATGAAGTTAAAGGATATTAGTTTATGTCATATTTGGGATTATCCACAGCATTGATTAAATAACTTGGTGTATGTGTAAGATTTTACCCAACCACTTTCTGAGAGAAACCAGACCAAAATGCATTGAGCCTGGAAAGCCTATGGCTTATTTCATTTTATTGCTCACTTATTTCTACATGGTTTAAACTTAGCCAATATTTACAAATTATTCTGGGCTAGAGAGCAACTTAAATACTTGGTCATTCTTTTTTTCTGAAAATAATTTTTGCCCAAGAAATTATTAATCACAACAAGAAATACAAGACAATGGTAGCTAAAATTTAATGCTTCCAAACTTTTATATCAGTTGTCTACACCCCAGATGACCATGAGTAGGTCATGAGAGATATTTGTTTTGTCATCCTAATGGATATCAGAAACTTGTCAAGCTTTTCCTCAGACATTGCTAAATTTTAGACATTCTGCCTTAGACTTGTGGACCCCACATAAATTATATTGTCAATAATATTATAATTAAAAAATGAAGTGAAGGCAATTGGATTTTATCTTCCACTAGTACTGAGTCTTGGTTAGAAAATGAGAAGATAGCCTTTTAAGAAATTTCTTAATATCATATAACCTCTAATTATGTCCATTAAATGAAACTAGGAGAACTAGCTTAAACTAGACTCAGTCTTTCCTACATAATATTTCTGGACTTGTTCAGTGAAAATCAAATCATATGACCATGCAAAAATCTATTCTCTGGTTATTTTAGATAAAAGCTAGGAGATAGACACTGAGACCATCTGGCCCGGGGTAGCAAGTTCCATCTCAGATGCCAACCATAATTGATTATCAGTGGATGTATGTGAGGCTGTGCTGAGGAGAACTGTGAGGTCTGGTACAGCTCTTGGGAAAAGATGACCAAAGTGGGAGGACATACGGGCATCCTTACCTCTCATTAACAGCAATCTTCACAGAAAGGGAGCTCCTTGCCTAGTAGGGGAAAGGTGAGAGAGGTGCGATCATTATTTCAGCAGACTGTCTAGAGCTGCAGGCAGTATTGCGTGAGAAACTGGGTCAGCCAGATGCTAAGCTTAAGGGAGAATTTTGCTGTTGGAATTCTGCAAAAAGAGGTAGAATCCTGGTGCAAATGCTCACAGGGGCCATTTTTAAGGAAGTAGCTTGCTTGAGCAGACTGTAAGTGCCAGGATGCTTGTTTATGTGATCACCAGTGGGCATTAGCAGAATATAGAATGATGATGCCAAAGAAAATCAATATTAAAAAGTGTAAGTCTCCTCAAATATGTATAAAAACAATATCAAAACAGTCTAAAATCAATTTTGTCAGCATTTTACTGGAGACTAGTTTATATTTGAATCTTCTTACAAAAAGATAATTTTTAAAATGTGCAATGATAGACTATAAGAACTAAAGGTAATTTTGCTTAATCCAACCTCATAAGTTATCACATACATAAATGGTCCAAGGAAGATAGGGCAACTCCAAGGCCCAAGAGTTTGTGTATATCAGAACTGTGTCCAGAATAAGGTCTCCTGGGACAAACAGGGTATTTGATTTCAGTAAGGGATCAGGATCTGAGCATCAGAGGCCTGCTAGGACCCCTCAAAGGTTATTTATTTCATTTTACTTGCCATGGGTAGAAATTTCCTAAAATTATTTCGGACATGTAGCTTTTCTGTTGTCTTTATAGAGTCCTAGGAAATTTTGTTATTTCTATCACCTAAATATAAAAGGGAGGTAATTTTCTTTATCTCTTACCCATCTTCCACTTTACTCCTTTCCTTGAACCACTTTTTTTAGAGAAGATAATTTAGTAACATCTTTCATCCATTACCTCATCTTTTAAAACATATAAGTAGTTTCAATAGACTCATATTTTAGGTAAGGAAAATCCATAACTAGTGAAAATTGTCTATTTGTAGCATATAATTTAGAGCTCTCTTTGTTCTATTGCACTTTATGTTTTGTGACTGGATGACTCAGTGGGGGGAAAAAACAACATTAATTATATGTAAAATTCAATTTTAGGAGTGCTATAAAATGTCTTGTTTTTACCAGAAGATAATATGTTTATTTATCTGCTAAACATTTTGAATACCATGTACTTAGGTACTGGGTACAGTGAAAAGTTGAACATGAAATGCCCATAACATAAGCATATTTTGAGGGTGGGAATGCACAAAGAAAACTTAAAAATGGTATATTTCATATAAAGGATACAGATAAAATGCTATTGGAGTACAGGAAATATAGTCCAAGAAGGCCTCATGGATGAAATGACATTTGAGTCTTTTGAGAATTTCCAGGGCAGACAAGATACTGCAAAAAAAAGGCATAAACAAAAACAAGGAGACAGTGCTATCTGCCACTTTTAAGGAACAGTGAATAGCCCATGTCGATGGGAAAAAAAATCAATAAACAATCAATAATAAGAATAGAGAAGAGTTTAATTTGAGCCAAACTGAGGACTAGCCCAGAAGCCTGCTTCCCAGGTTGCTCTGAGAGACTACTCCAGAGAAGCATGATTTCCAGCAGTTTTATACCTTGTCAGAACAAAGAACATTAAACAAATCAGGGATACAGTTCTTCAAGGTTTCAAAGCAAATAAACAAACAAACAAACTGAGTCCCAAGATGTCAAAGCATCATAAAATAACAGGGGAAAAACCCCCCACAATTAAACTACTATCTCATGAGGTAAATCTTATTATTATGCAAAATTTCAAATGAGCATGGTGGCTTGGAGAGGGTAAGTGACTTTTCCAAGGGAACACAACTAGTAAATGGTCAAGCTGGATTCAAACCAGATAGTATGACATCAGAGACTCAGTTCTTTAGTGTCATACTGTACTTCCCATATCCATGTGGGCAACTATCAAATAAGACCAAAAAACCTAGATAATAAAAGTACACACAGAACCAAATGGCCAAGAGCTGAATTAATGAAACCATGAGTATAAATGCATTTAGTTCAGTGATTAACATTTTGGCGAGAGGTGAATAGGTCTTTAGATCAGGGAGAACTTTTACTTTCTTTTTCCTCTTACAAGGAAGTCTTCACAGATTATGGGGTTTTGTTTTTAAAATGAGAAGAAAGATGGACACAATAAAGGCCATATTTACATCTTCTAAATTACTTACTCTATTGAATTGTGATTTTTTTTTTTAACATGAGTTTCCACATTAGACATTGGCCACGTATGGCAGAGACTTATTTACCTTAGTATATCTGCCCAGTACCTGCCATACAATAGCATTGTACCAGAACGCATTAAATGTGGAGACTCTGATGGTGGAGTAGTTATATGGATAAGTAGGTGATGACATAATGATAGATACACACAGACAGATGGATACAAAGTGCAGGACTTTTGAATGGCCTGACCTGAATTGCTCTGAACTCCATGTTTTACACTCAAATTTCTTCCTTATGTAATAGCTACGGAAGTATTATCGAAGTGAAATAGGCACTTTAGAGAGGCTGAGATTAGCTCCTGATTGCACTTGGGTTATTCAGCAATCCAACATACTCCCCAGATCATTGTTCCCATGGTCTTTATTCATTAGTTATACAACTGGGAGCTAACAGTTAGAGTGGCCCAGCTGTGCTGAGGACAAGCTCAAAGAACACAGAGAGATCATGATGGGAGACAGTTAAATATTTAAAGGTAATAAGAGGAGCAAGGATTAGTATTGCAATAAAATGCCATTAAACTTTTTTTTTAAAAATCAAGTCAGCATATTTCTCCATGTGGTTGGTGGTTCATTTTACATCCTTTGCTCTGTAGGATGAGATTTGTTTCTCTTGGGAGAACACTTCACCAAGCATACTAGAGTTAATTGCATTTAGCTATTTTAGATTGTGAAATGAATGCACATTGAATATTAAACTGTTCATACCACAGTCTTTTGCAGAAAGTGAAAAGCAAAAGGGCATATTCCCACATGTTTGTTTAAATTTTAATTGCATTTTGAAAAAACTCAGAACCTCGTAGCCAAGATTTGCAGATATGAGAATCTAGGTCGTCATAGTAGTACACAGACTCTGTCTCTGGGACTCTACAACATTGTTTACAAGAAGTGATTTAAATAATTTTTTTCCTGTTGCTTAGCAAGTTGATAAAATATTTCAGAGAATTATTATGCTAGATTAATGGATTAATCCTCTTCATCACATTCTATGGATTATTTCTTTTTGGTGCCTGCTTTGGTCCAGGTGGTTTTAAAAGCAGGTTTCATGAATAATTGCTAGAGCTATTAATTTAAAATGTAGACTTTGGACTCGTTTCCCTTATATTACCCTGCAGAAGGCTACAGCTTCTAGCTTCTGCTTTATAATGAGCCAACCCAATTTGATGGATCATCATTTTTATTTTACAAACATCTATGGGGCAAGAAGAGAACAAAATCAAAGATGTTTGTTGCTTTTTGTGATGTATGTTGGACCAAACTACACATAGCCTATTATTTTTATTATTTATTAGTTTTTAATATTTCTTTGCCTGTTTTTATTCATTAGCAATGACTGGGGGATGTGAATTTGCCTGAGTCCCCTGTTTACTGGAAAAATCTTTTCAGGAGGTAAGCTAGAGAAAGTTGCACTATAATTTATTATTTCTTTAAATGATTTGAACTTTTATACTTCTTTTCAATGAAAATTTCAATAAGAAGCAAGACATTATAAATTGGCTAGCTAAATATAATTTAAAGGGATTTTTCAAAAACTTTTCTAATTTATACTAGTAATTTAATTAAAAAACAATTTACTGAGAAGCTACCATGTGACAGTCATGTGCCAAACTGGTACTACTAATCTGAATAACGCAATGCTTCCAAGGAAAGATTGACTGTCATTTATTTTTAGTTATTGAACTTTATAAATGTGAAATATGAGCTCAATAAAAACTAATGATTATAAAAGTTGGAAAACTTCACTTGAGCCACATTCCTAGATCTTTTATTTGAAGGTTTATGTTTACCTAATACTCCTGTTTCTAGAAAATAATAGAAATACCATATAAGAAAAAGTTTTGTAAGATTAACTTCAATCTATAATTTCTAGAGTTTTTTCTTCTGGTTCCACCTTCTGACCTGATAAGCTTTTCATTGTCCTTGAATATGGACTTACTTTAAGGTAAAAGAGAGAGTATTGTTGAGCTGCTTGCTAGGGCCAGATTTTAAAGAAGGCTTATCATATCTCTTGTTGATCAAAGTTATCAAAAGTTGGCTTTGAGCAATAGAAGTACAATCTTGATGTGAAGTTTTACTGTAAAAGTGTTGTAAAAGTGCTGTAAAAGTGTTCTCACTTTTAAGAACAATTACAGCAAACTTTCAATAAGCTCTTCCTAACTTTAAGTCCATTATAACCATCATCATATTTAATATTGACAATACCATAGGAGGTGTGGCACAGTTTAGGGGTTATGGGCACACCCTCTGGAGCTAGTTGGTTGGAGTGTGAATCTACCAGGGTATCCCAATAATATCCCATATACAACATTTTCTAAATGGATCCTGTTGCTTTCACCATAGTAATGCCCCTTCTATATATTTGCTATCTTAAACATTGGTACTGCCATCTTTAGCCAGTCACCAACTCTGAAATCTGAAACTCATCTTCAAGCCTCCACTTCTTTATCTCCCAATTTCTAATACGTATTAACAATGAATCCTTCCTTCTCTTCCAGCCTCTCCCCTCCCCCGCCCCCACTGTTGCATTCATTGCAACTTACAGCATTTTTATGCTGGACTTTCCCATAACCCTTGTCTCCAGTCCTGTCCTTCTCCACAGAACCATCCTACAAATCTAATTAAGCCAGATACTGCTCAAAATCTTTGATTTCCCTTGGCTTTCAGTTCATTTATAGAAAACTTTAGGCGATAGATCTGTATACCAGAAATTAAATCCGGTGCTGGGCCCGTTCACACATCCATAGTTTACTATGATAGACATGTGATAAAATTATAACAATATAATGTGATTAGTGCAATCAAAAGTATGAATAATATACAGAGATAGCATATTGCTTGTCTTTGAAGATATTACACTATGGGAGAATTTTCAGCTGGGTCTTTAAAGATTAGCTGGAGTTTGCCAAGAGAATGGGGTCAGAGGACTCTTTCAAGTATATCCCAGGCAAATGCACTAGGATAGGCAGATAAAATTCCAACCCTCTTCATAGCATTCCAGATCCTTGCCTTTATGATCTCCCGTCTTATTTATTAAGTAGTCTCCCATATAGGCAGAATGAACCAAGTTTTCTCAGATAGGCTGTATTTTCCATTTTTCCTTTTTTTTTTTTTTTACTTTTTCATTAACCATCTAGCTAACTATAAGTCAGCCAGTAGTATTTCTAAACTCAGCAGTTTACTAACTACTCCCTCTCCCCCAGCCCTTACTCCCAGGATAAGTTGTTTTATCTCCTCTCTGTGTGTTGATTTTTGTCCTAGAACTAGTTCTTATGATCCTAAAGAGGATATTTCACATCCAGGTGTGCTACCCAGATAGAACCAAGTCCTCCAGATGAACCTTCAACAGTAGTTCTTGTACAACCTGACTCTGTCCATTCAAATAAGATAATCTCTCTTCTAGAAATGGGGTATTTTGAACTATGGAAGGCAACCAACTTAAAGGGAGATTGCAGATTTCTGCTAAGGAGGTTACTAGGATGTCCTGGTTTCTTTATTTTCTGAAACTTGCTTTTTCAGGCCTTTTGAATTTTATAAGATACTTCACCATGCTTCCAATCAATTCCCCTTTTTTGCTTAAGCTCTCTGAATTTCATTGCCATTACTGACAACCAAAAAACAAAACAAAACCAAAAACAAACAAAAAACCCTTAATTATGAAACTTCAAATATGCTGTGTAAAAACCATTGATTTTCCTTGTGTGAGTCCCTTATTCACTGAAGAATTCAGTGATGCCAGTGATTGACATATAATAGGCCCCCAATAAGAGCTGAATGAACTGCAATGGACTATTTTTGATTCAACTCCATTAGTCTGGGGACACATAATTTAAAATTGAGAACCAAAGTCATCAACAAATTGAAATGTATCTATTACTTGAACCTACTGAGTGGTCAACAAATGCCATGTGAGCACCTCAGTAGCTCCTTCTCTTCGCCGGTATTTTCTTTGAGGGCCTTGGACTGACTGCATGGTGAAGGCAGAGGAAAGCTTGTGTATTGTGGACACAAACACTGCAGAGTCAGGATGGAGGGCTTAGGCTCTAGAGAAAGGATAAGAGGAAGATAATTTACCTGGAACTAAAGTAGGAATGGTAAATTTAAAATAAAACAACAATAATAACAAAAACCCAACAACTAAAAAGTGAAAAACGGTGACAATATTTTTGACAGATAGTAAGCTTTTGTCCATTTTTGGAAGTAGTTTTTGTGATATTGAGTGTTCTTAAACTACCATGTTATTTTTACTTTTGGTGTGATGTTCATAGAGCTGTAAAAGTGTTCTGAAATGTTGTATGTCATTTTAACCAAATATATTTACATGAAATTTATCGTTATTTTAGCTTTGATCTAGTCTTATACATTATCTTCTTACTTCACTCCTCTCACAGCCATTTCCCCAGTGAATCAAGAGCTGACTATGTTACTTTTCTAATTTTTGAGAAACTTTAATTAAAAAATTTGGCAATTTAATTTTCATTAAAATTAATATTTTTAATGAGGAAATTAGTCTTGGGTTTTATTATTTCAAGTGTTACTTCCTTAGATAATCTGAGCCATGTCATTGTTGGAGCTATTTAACATTCCCAGGGAACCAAATTTAATTTCCAATATATATGTGTGTATATATGTGTGAAGGAGTAGATGTGAGGGAAGGAGGGACTAAAACTTACACTGAGCTCAGAGAAACATTAAGGTTATATACAGTAACATTTTTGTCATTAATATCTGGTTCTTTTCAAGCACAAATCTAGTTTGTACTTTCTCATAAACAGCATTCTTCCATTTATGAAAAAGAAAAAGGGAAAACGCTTTTTAAATTACTATAGCTCTTAGCCTAAAGCCTTCAGTTCTTTAAGTAAGTACACATTTGAAACAGAATTGATGATGTAGTCATGGGAACTTTTAAGAAACATAAATTATTTGAAGGTATGTCATTCTCCATATCTGTGAAAGTACCGTTAGTGAGAAATATTCTTTACTTACCAGAGAAGTTAGCAAAACATATATTTAAAATGTTATTTTGTCTGTTTTGGAAACCGGTTGACAATCTTCATGCAATCAGGAAAAAAAAAAAAAAAGATTTGACAACATTTCCTATAAGCTCCTCAGAGAAGGAAGGCATTACTCCAGTAGCATTTGAATTAGCATGCACGTATGCATTTATATTGAATATGCACTTGAGGTGTTAATTCTATTCCCCCTGATTCACACAGAACTAGAGACTGCATCTGTTTGCCACGGCAACACTATCTTGATGAAATGCTCTGGGCTCTTTATTGAAATGAGTCATGCTCTGGTAGTGACAACATGACTCTCTTTCCAGAGCACTGCAGCAACTGATTCTTGTGTTAGGAAAAGAGGGGATGTTTCATGTTCCATGAGTGTGTGGGCTGTAAACAGAACAAAGGGGTTATCTGTAATTCAGACTAAAAATAAATTGCAGAGTTAGCAACAGCATTCTCACCAAGGGCCCTGTTCCAGAAGAGCTTCAAATGAAAAATTTATTTTGAAATTTTCCTACAGAAGAATCCAAGCATAACACAAAATTGCACATTTTCTAATATTTTTCTCTAATTAATTTTTTTTTCATATAGCCTATTACCGGTAGACTTATTCCTGCCACTCGTGTAATAATATTTCCTAAGGATATTATAGAGCATTAAGTGCCTGAACCCAGAGAATAGTAAAATATCTCTACATCCAGGATACTGACAGTGACACTTTTTTAGGAGATATGCTGTCAACCTAAGAATAGTATTGCTGTAAATGTGTTGCAGGGGTTTATTATTCAGCTTTCTTGCTTAGTGACAATAAAACACAACAAAAGATAAAATTTCTGTGTTAATATTTGATAACTCTATGACATAATACTGTATGTTTCTGTGTGTAAATATAAATTGTGAAGTCTTTGTGTATAATTAGTACACATTGTCATCCTTAAATAGCATAGTTAAATGCAACAATAAAAATCACTACTACAGATGTGTCTCTAATATATGACCATCAGGCCATTCTACATTGAATATACTTGTAATTTCTCTTATGATACCATCTGTGGATGATTTTTGATAGACCTGTTTCTGATTCTGGGCCTACTTCTTTACTCCCTGAATCATATGATCTTTTACCTCATAATAAATGCTTAATTAGATCAGTGCTTTTGTGTATGGTATGTGAAGTGATGTTTTATTTTAAAGCAGTGACTCTCAAACTTTTCTTTACATTCTTAAAAAAATTATTGAGAACCCCAGTGAGTTCTGCTGGAATAACAAGCTGCTGGAAAACAAGCCACTGGAAAACAAGCAACTAGAAAACAAGCCGCACCTGAATTTCCATGAGCTTAAAATATTGTATTCACACTTACTTGCTTAAAATGCACATGCTTGCTTTGTTTTAATGTTTTACACAGTAGCTGAAATTTTTGAGGAGAAATCCTGAGATTGACCATAAAGGCATGAAGGAGGGCAGATATTTCCTTAGGGTAAAACAATGGTCGGTCTTGGAAAGCCAGATCATCCATTAACAGAACTTTGTTCTGGCATGAAAGCATGCTGTTGAACCCAGGGGAAGAATCTGCTATCTTGAGATGTCCTGGAGGCAATGACAGGATAGACTCAGAAATTTTGCATACCCTGAGGAGGGTGATTGTTCCTGGAAGGGATAGACCTGAAATTAATCAGTTAACCAGCAAGCAGAATTTAGTGCTTATCGCATGAAATATCTAAAGCCCCACCTCTTTGATCGAATTTTTTTCTAAGCTGTATACTCGTAATAAATATGATGTCCACCAGGCTTTCGGTGCTCTAGATCCACGAGATCTTGAGTCCCCAGGTCCCATCTTTGCTCTCTACTTTGTCTCTTTGTTTCTTAAGTCTTGCGTCGCCCGTCCTCAGACGCGGTCCCAAGCTGTGCTGGATGCAGCATTTTGGTTTATGTGGATTATATGTGTTGCTATTATTGTATTAGAAATTAAAATTGAGAAATTAAAAAATGTATTTGTTAATTTATTTTAAAATAACAATAAGATTATTACATGGTAAAAAATAACATATTTGTGTGTGTGAAAACTCTATTTTCTAAAACAAAGGAAATTTAGTGAGAAGACTGACACTGTTTCAAATTTATGCAAAACTCTTTAATGACTGATTTACTAAAAGATAGCTAGATTTCTGTACCTGCTTCTGCATTCAGTCTGTAGCAATACGTTGTTTTGGATAAAGTATATAAAGAGAATATGGCCTCACGTAGATAGGTAATTGGAAAAGAAAGAAGTATTAAATAGCTTTTCAAATATGTTCAGCTATATTGTGGATATTGTTCTTTGATACTACACTAAAACTCAACATGTGGGTGTTTCTTAAAAGTTAGTTGCAATGTGGAATCTATAATCAAATCAATAAACTTTGAATACTCTGTGACATTTAAAATCTGTTGATCTATCTTGCACTTTGAATGGATCTTAACTCCTATGTGATTTTTTTTAACCATCATAGTTTGGTTAATTGGAAGATAATGCTTCACTGAGCTATGCTGATCTTCCCAATGTTAACACATTTCATTATACAGGGCAAAAAATTACATTTGTTAATATCATCACTGAACTCATCAAAAAAGTTTTTAAGTATTGGGAAGCTGTCAAATTCACTGCAGTGCATACAAGTTTTCCAAATTTTTATTTTTACTTGAAAGTTCAAATTTTATCACTGGCAAAAATAATGTCAGTTGTTTTCCTTGAAGTGACAGGATTATTTCGTTCATTTCCCAGAAAATGCCTGTCAGATACCCAAGTCTGAATAACCATAGCTTGTCAGTCAGTTGTTCTTTCAAGTAAAAGTGCTGTACCATGAAAGATGCAGGTAGTTTGTCTCCAAACTCAATTACCTATTGCTTTTCCTCAAAATAGCAGACAGGAAAAAAAGCAGAAGGATTTTGTGTGTGTGTGTGTGTGTGTGTGTGTGTGTAGTCTCATTTTGTCACACTACTCAAAATACATTTACACAGTACAGGTCATAGTTTTATAAAATTAGTATTTTTTTTTCCTGCTTCATCTAGCATATTTTTAAGTAAAATTGGATTTTTAAAAAATACAATGCCTACTCATACTGTTTGGTGTCACTGCCTTGACTCAGACTGACATCCCCAGTTTTGTCTACCAAAGTTTTTGCACCCTTGGTGTAAGTGTCAACATGATGAAAAAGGCAAATACTGTCTTGTATTATGGGTGACATGGTATTATTATGAAGATAGTAGACCCCCTGCAGAGGTCTTCTATGCTACTATATAAACCCTGGTTCTACCACTTAATAACAATGTTCTCCTTATCTATTGCCATGTAACAAATGACCTAAAAAATTAGTGTCTTAAAACAACAATTTATTATTTCCTCTCATAATTCTGTGAACTCATTAACTTCAAAAGGGTGGCTTTTATTTAAGATTTCTAATGTAGCTGAGGTTAACTGCTAGGGCAGAGTCATCTAAAGGCTTCTACCCTGTATTAGCCAGGTCTCCAGGGAAATCATGAGGATATATATCTATATGTATATGTAAGAGAGGAGATTTATTATAGAAATCGACTCCCATGGCTATGGAGCCTGAGAGTCCCACAATCTGACATCTGCAAACTGATTAACAGCGAAAATTGGAGGGGGCGGGGAGATGATGATATAAGTCCTAGTCCTAGCCCAAAGGGCCAAAAACCAGAAACATTAAAGTCTGAGGGCAGAGAAGATGCCTGTCTAGGCTCAAACAGAGAGAGATAATTCACTTTTCCTTCACCTTTTTGTTCTATTCAAGTCCTTGATGGATTGGATCATGCCCATCCAAATGGGTGAGGGAATCTTCATTACTCTGTCTACTGATTCAAATGCTAACTTACATTCACATAGAGATATAATGTTTTACCAGCTATTTGGTCATCCCTCAGCCCAATCAAGTTGACACATAAAATTAACCATTGCATTCCTTCACACGTCTGCCTGGGGTGATGGGACTGGAACAGCTGAAGGATGACCAAGCATCTTGCTCTCTATGAGGTCTTTCCACTTGGCTAGCTTGGGCTTCTTCACAACATGATGGTCTTGGGGTAAATTGGTTTTCTTACATGGTGGCTGACTTTCGCCAGAGTTTTCGAAGAGGAATGAGAGTCCCAGTTCAGAAACTGGCACAGTATCATTTCTGCTGAAATGTATTCATCAAAGCAGTCACAGATTCAAGGGGAGGGAACAGAGACCCACTTCTCAATGGGAGGAGTGAAAGGAATTTGTCACCATCTTTAATCTGCCACAAACAATGTGATCTTGGAGAAGTCACTTTCTTAGGCTTCTCCTAATCTCATTTTCCCTGATTGTACAATGGAAATCACAGTAGATCCTATCTTACATCGATCGTCTCCATGAGGATTCAGTGACCCAGTTATACTTCCCTTAAATGGTGCCTCCAAACCATAGAGCTCATTAAGTATTAGATAGTTCTATAATCATTATTTTATACTATTATTTCACAGCAGGCAAAAAGTATCCAATATTCCCTGTGGTTTCAGTTCAGCTGATCCTTTTAGAATTTCACCAGTTTGAGCTTCTTGGGAATGAACTTTTTCTTCCTCTGTTTGGCTATCGTATTCACGTCAGTTCTCTGAAGAGGCTATTCCAGTGGAGGTAGAGAGTGCTGCAGTGTCAGAAAACAGGCTTTGCTCCAGGCTGCCCTTCACTGCTGATGAGCTTGCATTATCGTTTAGTTGCAAGTGGATCTCAATCAAAAAACTGCTTGACGAGCTGGATGTGATGCCTAGGTCAAGTCTCAAATCATAAACTCTGTTATCTCTTGGTAGACTGGATGGCCAGAGCTTGTGTATGAGGCCACTTGCTCTCCTGGTACAATCCTCTGAAGAATGCCCTTATCATTATAAATTTTTTTAATCCTAATGTTTACTGTACTCATCAGTACGCCATTTCACCATGTGATGCTAATGGCCACAGCACAGCAGCACCTTTCTGCTCTTTTTTAACTTTTACTGCAGAACTCCAAAATCAGATGTGAAAAAAGTCTTGCACTGCATGTGAATGACAAGTCAGAAGTGATACAATGTTTTCCCCAAACTGATAAAGCATAGGAAATAACTAAAAGTTCTCTGCCAGATAAGTCACTTTTATTACTTTAGTTGGTAAATTTGAGTACTTCATCTCTAAATACAGTAAGTTTGTACCTTTTCTTTCATGAAGACACAAAGGAGGGATATAAAGGCTGAAATTTACAAATTCTGTAATTTGTAAGCAATTAAGAACCTGTGTCAAATAAAAGTATATTGCTATCTTTTAAAAAATATGCCTCTGTGAATACAGGCTTGTGGTTACCAGGGGGGTGGAGGGTGGGAAGGGATAGACTGGGATTTCAAAATTGTAGAATAGATAAACAAGATTACACTGTATAGCACAGGGAAATATACACAAAATGTTATGATAACTCACAGAGAAAAAAAATGTGACAATGAGTGTGTATATGTCCATGAATGACTGAAAAATTGTGCTGAACACTGGAATTTGACACAACATTGTAAAATGATTATGAATCAATAAAAAATGTTAAAAAAATACGCCTCTGTGTATCTTCACTAACCTTGGTCTAAATAGTAAAGATAAGTGTGGTTTAACAAGCACCATCCTCTCCAGATCTCATTTAGTACTTCTAAGGGTAAAGTGTTTGATTTCTTGCCAACTGGCAAGGCAGCACCCAGCCTCTACTGCAAATTTCCTTTCCTGGAATAGAATTTTAATGAAAATGTCATTTGTATGCATTGGTATTATTAGTAATTCTAATTTTCAAATTTGTCCCTGTTTAAGTAGTGAAAGACAACCAAAATTAAAAATTTACAATTTATAATTGTTAATTTACAATTAACAAATTTAACAACAACAAAAAACCCCTTCCCTCAGTTAAATAAAGCACCTTTAAGAATTGTTTCCCAAAAATATAATCTGTTTCCTTTTTAACAGTCTCATCAGTTATAATACTGTCTTCCACTGTTTGAAAAGTAGCTAATAAATCTTTTCCTATTTAGATGCCAACCTTTTGACATTCACAATTAGCCAGAAACCATCTGTAGGTATGTATCCCATTTCTGTTGCTATCTCACACTCTTGGGCATTTAAGTATTACCAAGAGATCCCTCATACTTGGGAAGTTGTTAATTAGGATAATAGGAGTAATGAACTTGAGCAAATGAAAGAGTTCTCTTAGAAGATAGGCTCTACTTCCCTCACAGATTATCTTCTCAACTACCTTCTAAGAATATGGTTTGGTCTCCACTTAATATATAACAGACTTCTGATGACTTCATTCTGCTAAGACTAGATACTTGAAAACAATCAAAGGAAAAATCTTATTTAGTAACTTCATGTATGTACTGTACATACAGGGCAAATCTGATTGAATCAAATTAATCTAATCAGAATTTTAGCCTTTATTTTAAGATGCTAAATTTAATCTTATTTTCCCTTTTAAATTGGATATTTAATTAGCATAATTTTAATATACATTCATTAAAATGCAGAGATAAAAGCAGAAGTTATCTTAGGAGGCATAAACTATGTACTCCCAAGCATAATTTGGTTTACTTTATATATTGTCAAATTTTACAGCATTATGAGGAAGTTGAAAGGTATAGTCTAGTCTTGTGGTTAAAATGATGAGCTCAGGAGTCACCTAGATTTAAATACCTGCCCTCTAGTGGCTGTGTTGCCTTGGTTCTATTTTGAAACCTATGTCTCAGTCTCCACATCCATGAAGTGGGGCTAAATATAGTGTGCCTTGTTCACAGGGTTGCTGGGAAAATGATCTGATATATTATGCAAAGCACCAAGTATATGAATTTAAGGCCTATAAATGTTAGGTATTTATACTTACAAAAATGTTTTAACATTCAGGTATTTTGAAGTTAAATGTGGGATACCTCCAATTATACACTTATCAGAGATAATTTTTTCTTTCTTTTGTACAATTACAATAATCATTGTCAGAACAAGAGGCATTCATATTACTTAATTTAACTAAAACCATAAACTTAAGTGCCCTGAATATGTTTCTTCATTAGCAAATTGTGCATAATGATTTATCAAAATAAGCATGTGTATTTGAATATATATTCTGTATGTGTGTGTCTGTTTCTTGAGGAGCCTTATTAAAGGAATTTCTTAAAAATCAGAAACATGAAATAAACATGAAAAAATAAAATAAAGAAATAACCATTATTAACCTGTGCTAATATTACCAATCTCTTTTAAACTCCTACCCATAAATATCCTCACATGCATGTGAGTTTGTGCTTATGTATATGTTTCTATAATGCAGAGGTATAAATTGTTTGTATACTTGTTTGCCAGACACTGATCATACCATAATATTATTTTATACTTTGCCTTTTCTTAATTAATAGCATATGCTGCCAGGAATTTATCCTACAGATATCCTGCAAAATAACAACATTACATATGTACAAGATTAATCATTATGTCATCGTTTGTAATAGGAGGAAGACAGCTAATTATTTTGAGTTTAAAATATCAAAAGTAGAATTAAAAAATAATCTTTTAGTAGCCTGTCTTCAAACATAAGCTCCTAACACTGGTTTATCTTTCCTTTCTTGGTGGGATTCAAGATTGTCTCCCTCTTCATTCATTCAGTTGGTCAGTTTGGTAAGTCACAAAATGTTTATTGTCTATTCTTTGCTGGGAATCTGCCAGGCTAATGGTATTAGATGGTCCGTTCCGTCAAGTGGCTTATAGCCTTGCTACCTGGTTAATTCCTTTTGTCCCTCAGGTTCACTTAGATATCCTGTTGTACAGGAAACCAGTGAAGACTGGGTTAAGTGCCCACTTTTCTGTCCCCATAGCAGCCTGTATGTCCCCCTTTTCTTACCCTTGACACACAGCATTGACAATGCTTGTTTCTTCTCTGTGCCCGATACTAGTCAGTTAACTCTATGAGCAGAGTGTGTACATTCTTGGCCAATGTTGTTTCCTCAGAAGTTAGCATAGTGCCAGGCATGGTGGGTTATCAATAAATATATTAACTGGATCAATGATCATTTTGCCTGAATTTTGCTTTGACCTCTCTACTGTCCCTATTTATATTCTTTGCTGCATTTTTTAGTGCTTGTGTTTAATTATTTCTTCTATGTGTGTCAGTGCTGCCTGATCCTAATTGGGTAAGACATTGTCTATTTAATCAATCTTTTTCTATATTCAGAACAGAACAGTTCATGTGATCAAGGCTTTAGACTCAAAACAACTTGTTCTGAAATTAAATTATTTTAAGCTCAAGGGCAGGAACTACAGAGTTTACTGTTCTCTCACACCTTCTGATTCTTTACATAAAAAGGATATTAAATAAATATTAAGTAATATAAAATGTGATTTCAAGGAAATATTGACTAAAGATAGCAGTGGAATAGTTAACATGTCTGATAGTCTTAGAGAGGCAATATTCTAAATAGGGCTTGAATTTTGGCAGATTTGGCACCAGCCAGATCTGGATTTGAATATTGGCTCTGCCATTGATTTTGTGGTCCTGAGTCTCACTTTCTCCATTTATAAAAAAGCATTTATAAAACTTGCCTTATTGGGGTCTTATGATGGATAAATAAGATAAAATTATATAAACACCAGGCACATAGTACAGTGGTCTATAATAATTGTTGTACTCTTTTTTTCTGACCTCTTATAGGCTTTATTAAGATTAAACAGGAGATTCTTTACATTTGTATATTATGCCTACATATTTATTGGCTGTTTTCTTCTACAAAAAGGAAATATTTTAAAATGAATGTAAAAGCTTCTGGGTCTTTATAATTCTGGGTACATAGGAGCGCATGCAGTAAACAAATGAATTTTATGTTGCAGCTCCATGGATGGAGAAATTTGGAGACTGGACCAGAGTGTCTCTGCATATAGCCTGCTTTTAATCAGCTGGCTACTAAAAAATTCAAATTTTAAAATGAGCTGTAGAAAGTCCTATTTAAGTTAAGGAGAGTTGGCCGCTTTAAACTGGAATGCAGGATGTGTCATTTTATTTTAAAGGAAATGATTACTCCTATGATATGCTTTCAAAGCACAATATTAAAGTTGAAAAGAAATCTTTTAAAATATGTATTTTTATTTTTTAAAAGCAGTATTGAAATCATGCTATTTGGAGTAGAAACTAGAATTGGGAATGAGTTGTCTTAAAATCTGGTTCTTGAACTCTATCATTACATCTCTATGCAAATGAGGGAATTATAGCTGAAAATAATCTTGCACATAGTAGATGCAAAAACTGTAGCCTAATTCTAGAGATTTCTATGGCATCCTCTGTTTTAGATTTAATTAAAAATAGTATCTGGGAGAGTTGATTAAGTTCTGCTGTTTTGTTCTCTGTATGATAACTACAAATTGAGAAATCATTATATATTTGAAGCTGGGTTAACTTCTTGAAGTAAAATTTCAAGAGTAAGAAAGGGAAAATTACACACACAGGGACACACACACACGCGTATATATTTAAGATTTAGGGAGGCCAGATTTACTTCCCTTAATCATGGGCACAGCTGCACACTCTCAGGTCTTTGCTGGAGCAGAGCTGGCCCACAAGGGTTACTGCTACTCACAGCAAATATGAATATTTGTCTACAGGCAGGAAGACCAAAAAATAGAGCCCAGAAGGTGGAAGCCAAGTTTTCATGGTTCTTTCTACTAAATCCCTTAGCAGGAATATTACTCCTCCTCCCTATGTAAAATAGTTTTCATGTAAATTTATTGTTAATTTTATTATTAACTTTTTCATTTACATACTCCTTTTTCAGGTTTGCATTCTCTGCTAAAAGATACAGGGTGTCAACATAAATTGAAGATGTGACCATAGATTTTCTAGAAAAGTAGCTGTGCTTAGAATTTAATAAGATTGCAGAATAAAGAAATGTCATTTATGTTTGTCCTGACAGTTGAAGAATAAAGAATACTGTTAAATAACACTGACTTACATTTTCACTTTTAATTATAATTTAAAATTCTAGTTGAACTAATTTGCTGTTTTATAATATAAATAGGGCATTTTTATAAAATAGACATTCTTTATAAGTACTAAATAGATTTGTATTTCTATTTGTGCCTGTTTTAGTCATTTTAAATTTTAAAATATTTGTGTTTATCTTTCTATATACATTACTGGTATTAATGAAGGATTCTAGTAACTAAACTGGTATATAACTTTCTTAAAAAATTTATATATTCCAGTTATAATATTTGTTTTTCTTCTCAGTAATAACTACTGTTATTACATAGAAAGACTGAATTTCATTGAAGTAGTAATAGCTATGCCTTTATGAAACATAAGAAGAAATAAACTGCTTTTCTAACAACAGCTCTTTGATCTATTTAAATTTTAGCTAAGTAGATAGGTGATCAAAGAGTATCCTTATTGTCCCTAATATCATTGTGTTGGAATGTGTATTTGTGGGGGAAAGGGGTGGGTTTGCTTGTATTCTTTTTTCTTTTCTCTCTTTCAGTGTACTAGGTCATTGCTTGATGTCCACTGCAAGCAGGAAAAGGCTCACCACTGTGTTCCCAAGCTTGCACCAACCAGCCCTGCTGTTTCTACTCCGAGGACAGAGGAGGAGGCCTCTCCTGTCTCCATGACAACCATGTGTCCTCCGGGAAGCTGCTTGTAGCTAAAGACCTTCTGAGAGCAGGGGGAAGGGCTATTTCTGAGGAAAATCTCACCTCATTTCTCCTCTTTGCAGCACAGAATTCTTAATTGTGTCTTTTTTTTATTGTGTCTCTACATAATGCTGTACCCAAAACCCACACACCCAAAACGTTATTTCATAAACAAAAAACAAATCACAAGGATTTTTCTAGCATCTGGCACTTAGTTTAACAAGCCCCTCCCCCTCTTGTGTTAACTTTAACTTTGTCTCTAATTCTCCAATTCCCTGAAATGATTTAAATATTAACATTCATTGGAAAGCCAAACAAACACTGCCTTAGCCTGGGAGTATTGTTGCTATACATTATGAATATTTGAAAGGACAAAAAAAAAATTTCTTTCTTTGCTTTTTGTTTAAACAGACTTAGTAATATAATTTAAAATTGTAGACCAGACAAAAAACCGTTTTATCATTAGTCAACAAAGATGTGTGCTGTATACATTATGCAAACCTAAATTTACCAGATTAATTCATTGGCGGGGAGTTGAGCATTTGATTTGAATTTGCCACAAATTCTCAGCAATTATTTTACACATACACTTATTCCTTTAAATAAGCTCTGTTCCTAGAAAATATGTATTTTATTTTTTTATTTTGCCCTGTGGCTCTACTTGGTAATGGTGTTGGGCTGGTACAGTAATTTTCCCAATGTTCTCCACATTTTATTTCAAGGCAGTCTCTTCCTGTCTTGTGGCTTCAACAAGCATCCTGAATCCAGTGAGTTACGGTCGTGTCAAGAATGCCTTAGCCCGGAGCCTTCCTTAGCCCGGGATGCTGGCTTCAGGTGGAATGAATTTAGGGAAGCGGGGTGGGGGTTGGGGGTTGGGCGGGGCCCGGCGGAACCCCTAGGTTTCCCAGAATTCCCTTTGCGGTCTGGCTTCAGTTTGGCGGTCTCCACACGCGGAACAGAAGCAACTGCCATATTTGCCGCCTGAGGGAGGCGCGTGGCCCCAAGCAGTGAGGTAAACTGTGCCTGCAGTAACTTGTTTTGTGGGCGCCGGGCAGCCCCGGGGCTTGCGGCTTCTCTAGCTCCCGCCGGAGCTCCTTCCTCACCTCTGGCTCCTGGACCAGGCCGGGTGTGCGGCTTCGCGCTGTCAGGGCCCTCCTCTCCGTCAGGTCGCCCACCCTCTGCATCTTCTCTTGGCTTCTCCGCGTCCTGGGCCAGGTGCGTGCGCAAGAGAAACATGACCAAATCTAAACGTGACAAATCCACAGCTGTGTGGGAGATTTTAACCCACTTTGCTCAGTAACAGAATAAGCAGACAAAAACTCCGTCAACACAGAGGTGATTAAACAGATAATATAGATCACTGTACCTCACGATTGCGGAATAGACATTGTTTACAAATACATGCAGAATATTTCCTCAAAAAGACTATATGCCGTCCTGAAGTAAGTTTCAGCAAGATCTTATTTTTTATTTATTTTTAAAATTTTATTTCATTGTAAGAACGCTTAATAATATCTACCCTCTTAAAATGCTGTGTGTACAGTTCATGTACAGCAGCTCTCTAGAGCTTATTCATCTTGCTTAACTGAAGCTTTATCCCTATTGTAAGTCCCCATTTCCCCCTCCTCCAAACCCCTGGCAGTCACCATTCCCATCTTTGAATCTATGAATTTGGCCACTTTTAGATACCTTGTATAAGTGGAATTATGCAGCATTTGCTTTTCTGTGACTGGAATATTTCACTTAGTATAATGCTCTCTGGGTTCATTCATTTTGTCTCATACTGTAGAACTTCTGTCCTGAATGGTATTCCACTGTATGTGCATGCCACATTTTCTTTATCCATTCATCTGTCAGTGCACATTTAGGTTGTTCCCACATCTTGACTGTTTTGAGTAGTGCTGCAGTGAAAATAGGAGTATGTTTATCTCTTTGAGATCCTGATTTCAATTCTTTTGGATTAAATAAGCAGAAGTGGGATTGATGGATCATACGGTAGTTCTGTTTTTAATTTTTTGAGGAACTTTCATACTGTTTTCCATAGTAGCTGTACTATTTGGCATTCCCACCCATATTGTGCAAGAGTTCCAATTTCTGCACGTGCTTGCTAACATTTTTAATCTTCTTGTATGTGTAGCTTAATGATTTTCATCAAATTTGGGCCGTTATTTCTTCAGTTTTTTTTTTCTTTTCTGTCTCTCTTCCCTCTTTTTCTACTGCCATGACACATGTTGGTGTGCTTAATGGTGTCTCACTTTTCTCTGAGGCTGTTTATTTTTCTTCATTTTTTCCCTTCCCTCTGTTTTTCAACTTGTGTAATCTCTGTTGATCTATCCTCAACTTTGCTGACTTTTTGTTCTGCTAGCTCAAATTCATTATTGAACCCCATAATGACATTTTCACTGTAGTTATTGTGTTTTTCAACTCTGAAATTCCTCATTCCTTCTACCCTTCAAGATGGTGGTTATTATTTTCTTGCTTGTTTTTTTTAACTTTTAATTTTTATTTGTTTAGTGATTTGGCTGAACTAATTGTGTGAAGTCTATTTCCTCTATAGTGTGCAGCTTCTAATTTTCTTGCTAAGATTGTTTTCCTTTCTTTTTCTCTCTTAGCCTGGATACGCTTGGGTCAACATTAATTAGCCACTTAATTGGTTAAAGCTTCTACTTGAGCCCCCTTAGCCAGTTCAGTTTTTACCCCTTGCCACTAGATATGTGTGTGGCTTTAAGACTGTTATCCCAGGCCAGGGACTTTAGGTTTTTCAGCCCCATGTTCAGCCAGGAACTAGTAGCTTAGAGTTGTGCTCTTTGATTGCTCCTGAGGGAGTACAACCTTGGACATGCACACAGTCTTTCAGACTGCCAGGGTTGAGTCTGAACTTATTTTTCATCCTAGCTTCCTAGGAGTTACCCCTTGGGCAGAGTGTTTCTTGTTCAGTCAGTGTTTGGTCAGAGGCTGGATTCAAGCCCTTTATGCAAATGAGCCTTCCATCCTATTTGATGGGTTTACGTGCAATTCAGGGAGTGCTTTCACATCTGCCCCATCTCTTGTTCTGATTTCTCCTGAGTGGATGAAGCCCAGTGCGTATATATAGCTTTCTTGACCAATAGAATTGACTGTGACCTCAACAGGGCTCTTCTGGCTTTCTTGTTCGTTGGTTCATTCTATTGATGTAATGGCTGCTCTGCTGTTCTTGTATCATGGAGCTACTAGCCTCCTCTTAATTAATGTCCACCAAGATTGCTCTTGTTTTCGTTAACACCCTTAGACATGGAGTTCTGCACTTGTTCTTCCAAGTAAAGTTAATCAGAAACATGGTGTACTCCATATGAAATTAGTTCTTTGAAGTTTTTTGACACTTGCTTTTTGATCTATCATTTGATTTATTTTAGTAAGTGCAACATGTACACTTGAAAAAAAACAGACTTTTTCAAATGTTGCAGAGCTCTTTATGTGTCTAATAGCAAAAGCTAATTGTAATCAAAGATTACATATCCTTATAGGTCTTTCTGTCCACTTGAATTATCAGTTATTCAGGAAATATGTTAAAATCTTTCATTGTATGATATATTGTCTGTTTCTTCTTGTGATTGAATAGCTTTTTGCTTTATATATTTTAAAGATAAGTTCAATAGATGCATCCAGTTTAAAATTTTCTTAGAGTTATAAAATTAATTTGTCACTAATAATATAAATATGTGAGTATTCGTTATATTAGTATTTGCCTGATAATTTTCCAATCCTGTTACTTTTAACCTTTCTGCATTTTTGTATTTTAGGTTTATTTATTTTAAGTAACTAGATTATAAAAATCAACTTGATATTCTTTGCTTTTTAATTGGATAGTTTAATGTATTTACTGGTAATTACTAACATATTACTGACATATTACTGTAGATATCACCAATGCCATGATGTTATGTTCTGTGTTGGAGCTGTTCTCCAGAGTATACCTTTTTTATGGAATATAGTGTGACTTTTATTTCCCTCTAGAGTTGTGTAACATAGTCATCCTGGACAATAAAACAGTATGATGCAGTAATTAAGATATTGGCAGCCTGTTTCTCCTGGGGCTGGGCACTAGGGACAGAGGCAGTCCTGCCTTCTTAGAATGCCCCAGATAAAGTTTCTGTAACATAGAACTGGGGGCCGGAGAAGAGAGTGAGTTGTGGCTCAAATGCCACAGACCCTCATTGTTCTTCCTCATATTTAGTGGATTTTCCTAAAGGAATGTTTCTCCATTTGCTGTATGCCCTTAGGATGATTTCCAGAGATCTTAAATAATAGATCTTAATAATTTTGACCTCTTATATAGTTGTTTTGCTGGTGAGAGAGGATATTGGCTTTACAGCCAGTTTGCCTGGATTACTATCTCTATTGTGGTTCTTCCCAGCAAAGCATCCTTGGGCAAGTTAAGAATATTACTTGTATCTCAATTTCTTCATAATTCTTATCTTTGTAGGGATAATGTGAGCATCACCATGCAGAGTATTTGAAAATGATTAGATTAGAACATAATGAGCACTTGTCCATTACATGCTGACTATTATTAATTTACACCAAGTTGTTTTGTACTTTGCTTTATTTTTTCTGTTTTCTCTTCCCTCTTGTGCTTTTGAATTTATTAAGTATCAAGTTATATCATTTTCCTCCTGTAATGATTTTAACATTTTTATTCCATTTCTTGTCTTTGCATGTATATTCTTGAAATTTTAGTTAGCATTTTAAGCAAAATTTGAAGTTAATGTCTTTATCAAACTCCTGAACAATGCAAAAGACTTTAGAATTCTTTTTTTTTAAATTGAAGTATAGTTGATTTACAGTATTATATTAGTTTCAGGTGTGCAACAGTGATTCAATATGTTTATAGGCTATACTTCATTTAAAGTTACTACAAAATAGCTGTATTTCCCTGTGCTGTACTGTATATCCTTGTAGCTTATGTATTTTATACATAATAGTTTGTAGCTCTTAACCCCATACTGATTCCGTGCCGCCTCTTCCCCCTCCCCAGTGGTAACCAATAGTTTGTTCTCTATATCTGTGAGTCTGTTTCTGTTTTATTATATGTTTTCATTTGTTTTATTTTTTTAGATTTCACATACAAGTGATAACATAGAGTATTTACCTTGGTGGTAGTGTGTAGCTGTGCTGTAGAGCAGGCAGAGCTTGTGTGGGTGCTAGGCATGGGTTGAGGCGTGAGCTGTGACTGGGTGGCTGCAGTCAGAGACCCAGACCAGTTCTGATGTACTGCTTGTCTAAGTGCCAGTAATGTCTGCCTCTGTCCTACTAAGATGCTCTGGGTCTGAGCCACCTTTGTGCCTTACAGCTGAGGTACCCTTCTGCCACAGCAGCCCTAGCCACACTGTGGAGCTGTGTCATGAAGCAAGCAGGGCCTGAGTGGGTGCTCACTTCAGGCCAGGGCATGTACTGGAATAAGTCCAGGTGTGGGGGAGACTGGCAGAGATGCATGCAATTTCAGTGCATGCTCTGCACACTGTTTCAGGAGGGCAGATCTTAAGTCTTCCTTTTTGTTTTAATTTCAGTTATTACCTTTATTTTTATAAATAGCATGATATTCTTCAAGTGTGCCTCATAATTTTTTTTTTTAGGGCAGTATAAAATTCTCCAACTATGTTCTTTTGTGTCAAGATTGTCTTGGCCTTACTTGGTTTTGTTTTTAAATACAAATTTCAGAATCAGGTTGTCAATTTCCATTAAGGAAAAACCTACTGGGATTTAAAGTTTTGTTGAGATTGCATTATACATATCTGAGATAATATATATCTCAGTCTGTGTACATGACTATCTAATAATATTGAATTTTACCATCCATTATATCTCTCCTTTATTTAGGCCTTCCTTAATATCCCTTAGTGATGTTTTTTTACTCATAAATTTATTTACTACATTGTTACTCACAGTTTACTTTTCTAATATTATTAAACATAATTCTATCCTATGTCTGAAGAGTTTGTGAATATGTTTTCCCTTTTTCACTCTGCAGCTTTGTTTTCTCATTGTTTTGTTATTTCTCTTTTTGTTAGTTCATGTTTCTTGGACTTTATTTGTGGGAAGTCTTTAAGGCCTCACCCGAGGTGTGGTCTTTTAGAAAAGATTTCAATTAGTTTCTACCAGAAGCCTGAAACCACCGGCAACTTGTGCGTACTTTAAATTGAATTTTTCGCTTGCAGTATTTTGTACTAGGCATATGGTATAAATTTGGATCATAAATCCAAGTGAATTCTAGGTCTAAGACTATAAATCTTAAGAGAGACTTTTTCTGTAAACCAGAGCTAAGACAAGGCAGAAGAATTTGCTTGCTAAGGTTTCTTTCTATCTGCTTTTGCAAGGTTGATTTTTAAGAATACTTTCATTAAGTTGGTAGATTTTTGTGGGTCTTGAATTTATACGGGATCTGTAACTAATATTCAGTCCAAATCTTCGTCTTCTATTTCTGTATGGAGGCAATTTGAAACCAAGCTATAGGTCACTGGGATCAATAGGTGCCCATAGAATAGCCTCTGACTTCGGTACTTGTTTACGTTTCACTATCAGCCCTAAGGAATTTCCCTTGTTTTCTAGTAAGGCCAACCATATATTAAAATGGTCTTTTAAAAATATTTTGTTCTCTGTGTTTAGATATTTTATGACAGAAAGATTTTACGATAATTGTCTCATTAATGCTGGAACTATGTATTCATCAAGCAAAATCCTAGTTATCAGTGTATTACTAGTGTACCCATGAGTTACTAAGGTGAAGAATATGTACCTGATTAAGGATGTGGAATAAAACCTGAGTATATTGTTACCCATACAACATATTTCTAATTGAGGGTGACTAAATAAAACTATCCTTTCACTGACAAATTAATGAAATGAAATTTTTTGTTAGACATTTACTTGAAAACTCTTGTTACAAGGAATATAGTATTTCTAAGATACTTGTATCTCTTTCAGCTAACTGGATGGTGATTTAGCTGAATTTAGATGCTAATAAATTTGAGAGTCATCCTCAGTAAGGGCTGGAAAAAATTTACTGGTATTATTGTTTGTCATTTAAATATTTTTGTGTGTTCCTGGAAGAATCAATTCTAACAATGTATCTGAAAACTGATAGACACATACCCTGCTAGTCATTGCTGATAAAGGATAGAAGGGTGAGAAAAGTAGTGAGTTTCATCCCATATCTTGGATGTACTACAATCTGTTAGAAGAGATAAATGCAAGGGAGGTAATACAGCACAGTATGGTACATACCATCATAGATGCGCAGTAGGAAGTCTGAGGAGAAATGATTTGGGGAAATCTGAGGAAGTTTCCTACAAGATGATGATACTTGAGTCAGTTCTTCAAAGATGAGCAACAATTTGCCAGGGGAAAAAAGAGAGGGGAAGACATTTCAGGCAAAGACTGTAGCATGTTCTAAGACAGAAGAGATGTAAAAAAAAATTGTGTAATTGGAGATTATGGGGAGAAGGCATGAGTTGTGAAGTGGTAGCCAATGATAGATGATAGTAATGGGATAAGTAAGGGGCAGGTTATGTAGGATTTTTTTTAACTCCATAATAAGAAAGGAAAATGAATTATCTGAATAATAGGGTGCTGTCAGTTTTAGATTTCAGATATGTACTTCAGTATGTCAATTGGCAGAATTATTGGAGACAGATTCTGGGGAGAAGAGCAAAGGAGAAATACTGCAGATGAAAGGACACATAGGAGTCAGTTACAACAAAAGTTTGGTAACATCAAATCATTAATGTCTTTCTTTGTAAAAAGAATAAAACATTTTAGCTGTTATTCTAACATAAGAGAATGATGTACATCATTTACTTTTTTGTAATGAAAATAGTGCTCTAAGGAATACAAGATTTAAGCCCAACTTCTTGAAGTTTTGTGGCGAATGTTAATGACAAGAAGTAAGTACACTTTTGGTTTAAGACAATATTACAAATAACTAATGATTCCTTTGTTTTAATCTCTTTTGTTATTACTAAGTGTTGTCTTTTAGAAAGCTGTAGCATCATAAAAAAGAAACACTAGCCATTCTTTCAATTATTTAAAACATCCTTCAACTTTGTGGTAAAAAAAATATCTTCGTGGACAAGAATACTTTTTCCTTAATGGGGCTAAAGTCAAGATCAAATGTATTTCTGTTTATTTAGTTATCTGAGTAATATTTTAAAAGGTGTATTGACAGTATACATTTTTTATTATTACTCATCTAAAAGGGAT
The DNA here is from genome assembly GCF_036321535.1 of Camelus dromedarius. Classification (NCBI taxonomy): domain Eukaryota; kingdom Metazoa; phylum Chordata; class Mammalia; order Artiodactyla; family Camelidae; genus Camelus; species Camelus dromedarius. Next base: position 41,291,600 of record NC_087439.1, read on the forward strand.
TACTCATTTTGAATAGGGAATTTGATTTTGAAGATAAAATCGTTGAGTTAAAGTACTACTAGACAACATCCCTAATCCAGCATTCCCATTCAATTGATGGGAAATCTGAGGGACCAGAATTTGATTTGCCTGGATTACATTGCTAATTTTTTACCAGAACTGAAACTAAAAGCCAGATGTTTGAACTCTCAGTTCAGTTCTTTTTACTTTTTACATTTCCACAAAAATGGTCAACAAGAACTTTATGATTACTACTGAGTGGTTTGAAATACATCAGAATGATTTTCAAGTTATTTTATTGTATTCTAATTATTTGAAAACTAGTTAAACACAGACATTTATATAGCTATAATCTTTTAGTTACATTATTTGAAATGCAGAATACCCATTTTTCTCTCCACACAAATGGTTTTTCTTTACTGAAGGGCAGCCATTTAGTATCACTCATTGGTGAATTTAAGCTTCTTTAATTTCATAGTATTGTTATTTCTATGTCCAGCTTCATTAATTCTGTTTTTAGTAGAATTCTTCATGAGGTTTAATAATAGGTTTTTTCTTGTGAAAGTAATCATTTAAAAAAAATCCATGAAATTACATTAGCAAATCTGTATTCTGAACATTTTCAGAATATCCTTTAGCCAGATATATTTTTTTAAAGTTTTGTTTTTTGTTTTTGTTTTTTTGCAACTGAAGATACTCTTCTGGACATATGATCTTAGATATAATGCATATTAATTCATAGGTTACTTGGCTAATAATTATATAATAGATGCATAAAAAGGCTAAGGACTTTGCAAAGTAAGAACTTTGACTTCTTTATGGTGTTGATCTGAAATTTGATCTGAAAATTGACTTGAACAGAAAGAAGCCAATTAATTCCAATTAAGTCATCTTATACTGTTTACATTGGGGGAAATTATGAAATACACATATTTAGTTCCAATTCATCTTCAAAAATATAAGCATTACAACTGGCATTTTCCACCGAGAATAAACATTTGGTTTTGATCTGACATAAATCCAAGGGACCCTGAAAAAAATTCTCAATCACTGCATCATTAATATTTATGTGTAAATAGGAGTTCATAAAATACATTTAAGTAACAAACTATGTAACATTTATTTACTACCAAGAAATTTGGAAATGGTATTAATTACACTGAAAGGAGTTCAGATTAAAATATTTATAACCAAGGAAATTAATTGAAATTGACAACCATTGTAGATGGCTACTATTATTGTTATTGAACCTGCGAGTTGAAACATGTGGGCTTGAACTTTTGTGCACATAAAAGTTCACAAAAACTGCTTTTAATAGTCTTTATTGTGTATTACTGCTTGGTGCACTATGCACTAGGTTGTTACAAAATTCGTATGAACTTTTATGTATACAAATGTCAGATCAAGTACAAGTTTCATTAATTTTATATATTTTAAACTTCCAACAATAAAAAAACAGAAGCCAAGAAATTAAATACAGTAAAAAAATGAAATATTTATTCTTTTGGCTCAATAATGACATAGCTCACCATTCTTTTTAGTAATAGCAATTCCTTGCATGCAGTTCATCAATACACTACGCGTAAATAGTTTTGTAAAAGGAATTAACAGTAATTTTTTGGTTTGTGCAAAAAACAAAAACTTATATCATGTTAGGTAATTGCACAACTTTGCCACTATGTTCATGGCTAAAAGGGACAGAGCCCAAGTTATATCTCTGATAGCTTTAGTGCAGCAGGAATTAAAAAAATAAGACTAGTCTGCATAAGCAAATACTACAAAAGTTGAGTTAAAAAAAAAACCTTCCATGAATAAAGGGTTATATTGAGGCAACCATAGTTGGTAGAAAATGATCAAGGCTTAAATTTTTGACCAATGTATCTCCTACTGGAATGGTAGAAAATGTAACAAAGAAATCCATAAAACCTATTGTCTAAATTTATTTTAGGAAGTTTCCATTGAAAAGTGTTATGGATTCAAAAGTTTGGTGTTATGATTAAAAATAAAAAGCAAAAGCATAAAATAAAATAAATTGCCATGTCATCAACCTGAAAATAATTTTTTATGTACAAAATGCAACAAATAAAATTGATCATATTTTACATTATTTATATTTAAACAAGTTTTAGACATATTTTTAGCAAAATGTGAAGTATAGGTTTTGACAGTATGCAGTATGCAGTATGTTTCCTTGAAATCTAGAGAGACATGATATGACACTCTAGTTGAATTAAAAATGCAAAAGGAAAGGGGCTTTTAAATAACTGCAAGCTATTCTGCTTAACATACTAGACATAGAGCTGGTTGAATTCACTCTACTACCAACATGTGACTTCTTCTAACCAAGACTTGTGAAGAATGGGTTGAGTAAAATAGAGCAGCATAGGCAATTAACATGCATTAGTGATAGTCTTCAAACTATGTTTAATGAATGATACAGGATACATCCCTGTTGGAAGCTCGCAAAAGACATACACACTGTGGTACATATTTGATTTAATATAAGTTGTTTATAAGAAGATATATTTATATATATATACACACACACGTGTATATATATATATCTGAACATGCACCACAGGATAAAATAACTATTTACATAACAGAGGATGTGTTTAATTGACATAAAATGTCAGCTTTGCTGAGAGCAGAAGATGGCAAAGCAATTCTGCAGCAGAAAGTGGAACAACTATTCTAAAGTGATACTTTAGATATACTTTTCTAGAACAGATTTCTTAGATTACTTTTTTTGGAAAGCATTTAACCAAAATTAAATATAGTGCTCTGGAACTTAGAATAAAATTTGCACTTGCTGAAACAGAATACTTTGCATAAAAATAATCCTTTAAAAATTAGAGGAGACTTTACAGGCACATAACTGTAGATATAAACATAGACTAAAACACTTTCAAAATTAAAGCCGTCTAGAAAATGGAGATACCTGAAATTGTTATTAGAAATTTTTTTCTGGGTTTGAGCAAGAATTTCATCTCTTGGGCAAAACCCTTTTGTCTGATTATTTGAGAGACTTGTGGAGTAGTATCACAGAGCTCTTATATACTATTTTTTCTCAACTTAAACCTCATTTATAAAAATAGTGACATAGTATTATGAATAAACTATGAATTAGCGACCAGGGAAATCCACTAGAACAAATTTTGTAAAAATATGGCAGATATGGAAGTTAAAAATAGAGTGGATGCAAGTACTGTACTAAAAGTGTTTGGTGTAGTTACAACAATCACTTTGCACAACTATCCCTACAGTCTAGGTAGCCATTGAGTTTCTCCTCAGCAGTGTCAGCTGGTAATGAAAACAGCAACCTCTTGTCAGTGTTGATACCCTGACTCACAGAGTTGTAGTGATGAAGAGGTCACTGTCTTGTTATAGGCACTGACCATGAGTATTTGTTAAAACAGTCAGTTTGGCATAGACCTCCTCTGAGAGTCCAGTTGACACACAGACTTTACCTTCTTGGGCTGTAAACAGTTGATCACAAAGATAATTCTTTGTTTCTATTTACTTTTGATTTTCCCTGACCTCTTTCCCTTTGCTTCCTTTTTCTGGTTTGTCTTTCTCAAACTTTTCTTTGTCTGGTTTTGTTACACTGTCATAAGAAGGAGGAGAGGTGGTAGAGGAACTTCCATCTGTTTTTTCTGGGGTGGAGTTCCCATTTAATTTGTCAATAATCATGTCATCTTTTATAGGTAAGTCAATCCTCCCTTTGATTGCCTCTTTATTATATTCATTTAATACCTTTTTTAACCTTTGTTTTAAAAGATAACATCTGAAATTACGCTGAATGATAGCAGCAGACACCTCTTCTTGTTTGCGTTTCAAAGTGGTTGTAATGGGCTCATAAGAGACTTTGGAGGGGTTCGATGCCATGAACCTATCTTCCATCTGTATTCGAAGGGCATCCATCTCTCCACTTTCACCCAAAACACGCTTTGTAAAGGCAAATAAGATGTCAAGGCAGTGAATCCTGTCCCCACTGACCATGGGCAGATCCATGGCAATGAGCTGGACTTTGTTTGGTTTTGCTATGAGAAGCGGAGGATCCAGGGCAGCCGCAAAATCAGAGAGCTTGGAGAACTCTATGAACTGGGTGGCATCTGGGTCAAACTTCTCCCAAACCTCATAGAACATCTCAAAGTCATCCTCACTCAGGGGCTCTGCACTTTCTTCAGTAGCAACACTGAAGTTCTCCAGGATGACAGCGATGTACATGTTCACCACAACCAGAAACGATATGATGATGTAACTGACAAAAAAGAAAATCCCAACAGAGGGGTTCCCACAGTCTCCCTTAACAGAGCTTCCGGGGTGAATTGTGTCTGGGTCACAGTCAGGTGGTGCACTATTGAGAATAGGTGCTAGTAGCCCATCCCAGCCAGCAGAGGTGGTGATCTGGAACAGGCAGATCATGCTGTTGCCGAAGGTCTCAAAGTTGAACATGTCATCGATTCCAGCTTCCTTTTTAACATAGGCAAAGTTGGACATGCCAAAGATGGCGTAGATGAACATGACCAGGAAGAGCAGGAGGCCGATGTTAAACAGCGCAGGAAGGGACATCATCAAAGCAAAGAGCAGCGTGCGGATCCCCTTCGCCCCTTTGATCAGACGCAGGATTCGGCCAATCCTGGCGAGACGGATCACTCGGAACAAGGTAGGGGACACAAAATATTTTTCTATCAGCTCAGCCAGAAACATACCTATGGAAAAATTAGAAAACAGCTAAACAGTGAATATCTTAGACTTATATGAATGTTTTTTCTTTGCAAGGTTAATGAAAACAACAAATTTGTTGTGAATATAAACTTCTGCTAACTATTTGGATCCACTCCCTAATATTACCAATTAAAGATTACAGAGTTTTAGTCAATGATTCTATAATGTCATAAACCAAAATGGACTTTTGCAAAATCCAACAAATTAAATAACCTCACACAGTGGTGTGACAAGATTATATATACCCAATTACTATGAATAGTTATCCTCACATATGAAATGTGCCAATTGCAAACAAAAATTGTTTCTAAAATCTCCAAATATATTTTCTATTTTTGAATACTGACATTCTTCAGTTAGTGAGAAATGAACAAGAGTGTTAAACTTTAGATCTACACACAACATGATTCTCAGATCTAATTTCCATATTACATAGCTGGCAGGCCTTGGAGGACATTTCCTACAACTGCACTTCTTTGTAAACAAACGATTCTTACCTACAATGGAGAGAATCACCACCACAAAATCAAAGATGTTCCAGCCTATGGTGAAGTAGTAGTATCTGAGTGAGAAAAGTTTCAGCACAAATTCTCCAGTGAACAGGACAATGAACACAAGGTTGATCCGAGACAAAACTAGAGTCATATATTTACTTTGGTCATCAGTTTCTACCATCATGGTGACCATATTCAGGCAGATGAGGATCATGATGCTGATATCAAAAACTTGTCTGGTTACAAAATCAAAGACCATTCCTTGGAATTTGTTCTAGAGAGAGAGGAGGGAGAAGGTTAATAGGCATATTTCATAAATAATGATCCAGTAAAATTGCAGATGAAGTCCTTCCACATATGGCTCTGGAGATATGCACCCTTCTCACATTACCCCAAACAAATCTGTTAAAAGAGAAAGAAATGAAAAATGTCATATGACAAAAACAAAACATAATTGTTTTATTTGGGTCCCATGGGAAGACAGAACTGAATTAGACATAAATTGGTGGCAACTGGCTGATAATATGCATGGGCTTTGCTTAATTTTAATAACTATGATAATTTTTATAAAAAATAAGGACAACTAATAATGAAGATTTACAAAGTAGGGTAAAATAGACAGACTTTTAGATGGATGAATATGTCAATTCATTTGTCAACACTTTGGGAATTTTGATTTATATCTTATTTCTGTCTCTCCATCCCTCAAAATATGTCAGTCATTTACTATTTAATTCTGCGTCTTCTAACTATAATATTTAAATGACCATCAGTAAAGCAGATTTACGCCCTTTTGTGTACCCTTCCCTACCTCCTCCCTCCCACCCTCTCCCTGCTCCAATTACTCTTAAAAATGTGTTAAAGTGAAGTTATTTCTAGGATTCATGAGACCTTGTGAAGTCCCAGTTCTAGAGATTACAGGCTTTGTGACTTTGGGTACCATATCTTTGGGCCTCAATTTCCTTTTTCCTTACCCATCTAAGAGGGTAGATGATTTAGAGTACAGCTCTGTGAACATAATCCTCCATTTTTATGTCTTTCCACTATAATGAAGCTCTATAGAGTATGCATTCTGAATGTCTTTTGTGTGAGTGTATTTGGTGAAACAAACTATTTTGATGACACCCTTTTCCTTTCCTCAAAAGGTTAAGAGTATTGTCTAGTAGTCATAAGAATAGAGAAAACCAACAGCATAGAGGGAGGCCATGGGTGTAGAATGGAAGTCTGGAAAACTGCATCTACCTAAAAGGACAAGAGGGTGCCATATAATAAGAGCAGAGGAGCAGGAGCCGGGTGCATTGTTGGCAGCAGTAGGTGGCAGCAGGAGCATGAAGCTTGTTTTGGAAGCAGTTATCGGGAACCCTGACTTGAAGGTTTTCAACGGACAATCTAAAGAACATTGCCTCATTTTTAAGAACTTAATGATTCTTACTGAGAACAGTAGTTGTGAATTGTGTTACACAATATGAACTTTACAATTAGGACATACTATATATTGGTGATATCACCCAATATGTTCTGATCCAGAGCACTGTCTAATTTCATCATACAGAAATAGGTCTTTGGAATGTTAAAGGAGATGAGTAATTCTTACTGCAGGCCGAGGTATGGGTTTCTGAGGTTTCTTGGACCCAAGTTTCTTCATTGCATTGTAATATTTTTTCTGTTCCTCTGTCATAAAGATGTCTTGACCTCCAAAGTAAAGACATAGTATAAAACTGGTTACAATCCAACATGTATTACCACAGTACTTTTACAAAAGTATTTCTGAGTCTTTCCCTTAATCCTTTTTTCAATTTTTAAAGCATATTATCTCATTTTGTATAGATTTATCCTGCCTTTTCTATTTATGTGAAATTCTGAATATTTTAATATTATGTAAAACCCATAATCACATAAAACTTAGATTAGTACAGGATTCTAATTTGATTATATTATGTTTAGGAGAAGGCTTAGGGGTCTCAAATATATTTTCATGAAGGAAAAAGTCTTTTCCTAGCTATTTCAGTGTTGACAGTTTTACTTCTTTATTCAACAATTTTTAAGCACTTCCTGTGTGCTAGACAATGTACCCAGTATTGGAATTACATAGGTATAAGGCACAGTGTCTATATGGGGGACAAAAAAAACACTGCAGAGAAAACAATAAACTACAAGACTCAGAAACAGGCTTTATATAGGGGAGTACCCCTAAGCTAGACCTTAAATAATTATTAAAGGTTTGTTAGGCAAAGCATTTTAGGAAGAGAAAATATCCTATGTAAGGTCATGGAGGGACAAGAGCATGCCTTGTTCAGAAAAGGGCAGAAAATCCATGTAGCTATGTGTGTAGCAAGTGATAGTATTAACGGTGGGTGGGTGGTGACTGCGGAGTAAGGAAGTAGGTATAGAAAATGTGGTGTGGGAGAAGATGAAGCTGAAAAACTGGGTAGAGATAATCCTGAAAGGTTCTGTAAGCAAGGATAAAACATTGAGGCCCACTGGATGTTTTGAAGCAGTGGTCGAATTTTTGAGTCATAAAGACACTACACGAGATCTGCAGAGGATGAACCTGGAGAGGAGCCACCGATAAGAGATTGGAATCTTCTGCAACTGAATTGACCACATAGTGAATGGAAAAGAATCTAAAAATGATCTAAGTCTGTCATGACTATGAGTATCCTGGTTATTTGGATGTATAACAGACAGAACCTCAGAATGGAGAAAGGTGAGAGCTGAGGAATACTTATCTTCTTTTTCTGTTGGTTGAAGTTATCTATGATGACACCAATGAATAGATTCAGAGTGAAGAATGACCCAAAGATGATAAAGATGACAAAGTATAAATACATATACAGATTTTCTTCATATACAGGCTGAAGTTTAACCTAAATAATATTGAAAATATTAAATAATATTTAAAAACACAATAAATACTTGAGCCAAATAACAAATTTGGTGAGTGTTGTTACTTACTATAGAGCTATTTTGCCTTGACCTGAGATATTGTTCTGCAAATGCAGTTCTTTTTTCAAAGTAGTATGGTCTAGTATAATGAAAGTTTGTTATTTTTATGTTTGGTCTTGAATCTGTTTTCCCATTGTGGCTTGCCTGTTCATATTCTTTAGGGTAAATAACAGTGGTATTAACAAGGCAAACATTTTAAACCTATTATTAGTCTTACTATAATTTTTTTGCAGTGTTTTCAACTTGGGTTTGGAAATGCTAGCTCTTGGAGATATGGCTTTAATAATAGAACATCTACTTCTCAGAGGAAAATTCAGCATAAACAGATATGTTCTGAGAAATTATTTTTATTCCTGTTTTCTAACTTGAAAAACTCTGGAACTTGCTTGCTTTTTATCATGATATTTTTGGGAACTGCTTCACAGACTGGTTTATCATACTCTTGAGGAATAAGGAGAGACAGGTTACTTCCCCACTGAGCAGCTTTCCCAATCTTAAAAATCTCATTTACTGGACCAATCTGATTTTTATAATCCGTGCAGTTAGATACCCTTTCATATTAGATATATAATAGGTACGTATTAACCAAAATATCATTTATATTGAAGTGAATTGACTTGAAAAGATAATTTCTACATGCAGTTGTAAATGTTCTGATTGCATTTAACACAAAATTCTGGGCCTTTCAGTTAAATTATCACAAATGTTCACTATGGAAAAATCTAGTAGCTATAAATAGTATTTGAGTGATACTTACATCTCGTGAATCAACAGCTGCATACATAATATCCATCCAGCCTTTAAATGTGGCCTGTAAACAACATATATTTGAATTCTGCATAAAAGCCTAATCCCAAAATATGCATTTTACTATGTGAAAATCTGGTAGTGTTATTAAAAATAATTTTTTGTACAATATTATGAAATATTCTATTGAAATTAATTGAATGAATAGTGAAGTTGAAATAGGACAAGATTTTATTTCAAATCTGGAACTCTTTTTCTTTGTCTTGGAAGATATTCTTGTGTTTTTTCTACACTAAAATTTAACTGGGTGAAATTTATCTCAGTCTGAAATCCCTTTCATACCAAAAGGTAAGCTCTATGATTCAAACCTATGGTGTGTTTAAACACTACTCAATCATTTTCTTTAAATGATTATTGATTAGTTAATATACTGTCAATTAAGTCAAAATTATTAAATATTACACATTTTGATATTCATGCCGTAAGATTTGCATTTCCACACATAGTAGACCCATACTCCTTAAATGTTGGTACAATTATCTAGCTAATAATCCATACACTTAATTAATCACAACAATAGAATGCATTATTTTAATACATAAAATTGCTTATTTGGCAATGATTGCTTCAGAAAACTAAAAACAGTAATAACACAATAGCACTCAATAATATAACAAGAAAAAACAAGCAGAAATATAAAATTGCATTAGAACATACGAACAGCTGAACGCTGGGGAAAATACATTATGAAATCACTGCAAAATATCTTTACAGTCAAGACAAGCTAATAGTAGCAGTATCATCATCAGCTACTTTTGTACTGTCAGATATTAATCACTCAAGCAGAGAAGAAAGAAATGAACTTACTTGAAATATTTTGAAAACATTTTCAGAATGCACACAGTAGGCACTTACCACTTGAAGCAATGCGAGATAGCCAGCACCAACATTATCAAAGTTTACTTTCACATTTTTCCACCGAGCTTGCTTGCCGAGAGCCTGACAATCACTCAGATTGTTAACGTCACTGACATCAAACATGTCACCGGTTGTTGTGTTTACGCAATGGTAGAACTTTCCAGCAAACAAATTCACACCCATGATGCTAAAGATTAGCCAGAAGATGAGACAGACCAACAACACGTTCATGATAGAGGGAATTGCTCCAACAAGAGCATTCACAACCACCTAGAGGAGGAGATGAGGATAAGCCAGCTTACAAATCATTAAAATGGAAAACATTTCTTCCATCATTTATTTAATACTAAAATGGCTGTGATATGAGTTAAATAAAAATCTAGGTGGACATATTGTTTCTTCTGATATTTCCTGGGACATATTCGATACGGGAAAACAAACTGACACAACTAAAATGTTAAAGGATTTAAGGAAATGAAAATATGCCAAAGTGTGAAAAGAAATAAACAAAAACCTGATATAGTAAGATGCAGTCAGAAAATGATTGTATTCTAGGGAGAAAAAAGAAAAAAGAAGATGCATTTACTACCAACAGAAGAAATAATCATTCAGCAATACATTCTGATTTTCAAGAGTGTTAATGAATGAGTGATGATTTGAAAACGTAGTTAAACAAACCTTTTACAAATAAACAAAGTATTAATAATGCCTTAAATTTGTATCCCCAGATCAAGTTAACTTTTTATGACTATGAAGAATAGTATTAGGAATTTACAAGGTTCTTTTTTCCCCTATTACTAATTCTCAATTTTAAAAAGTATATTAAGTTAAGAAATGAGATGGAATTTATATCTGGACATAAAAATACTGAATGTATTCCCATTGTTATTATTCTAGATCTCTTAAATATTCACTTTGGGTCACATGTTACTTCAACAAAGCAGGCCAACCTATTTCATGAAGGAGAAATTCAGTCACCTTTCCTCTAATTAAATTCAAAAGAGATTAATATGTATTTTCAGATCTCTAGTGATTTGTATCTTCCTTTAATTAATCTGGTTCATATTTGGACAATTTTGTTAAGCACTTAAGTGAAACTATTGTTTTATTTTAAAATACTGTAACCATTATTTTAGAAATCAACACCAAAGAATTTTTAAATTAATATCAAAGCCTGAAATCCAAAGTGGTAAAAATTTTATATGCTACTCAAATTTTATTTCTTTTGGAAATTTTCTTATATATTTTACTTAAACCAGTTTTTCCTCCCAAATTTATATAAAATGACCTCCACAAGTTCTTTTATCATCAAATAAATTCATGATACCTTTTACCATATTTTATACCTAGAATGTTAATTCTGCCATATGACTGAATTAAAAATGCCAAACTTAGATTAATTTTCAAATTAGAGCAAACTTACAAGTTTTTTATTTTGTTCAATTGCTATCTCCCCTCAGAAATGAATTACTAATATGAAACTGTGCAACCAGATGAAGGCTTATGTAATGTCAGTAATGGTAAAAGATTGATGTGAAAAAAACGTGAAATTACATAATAAATTTTATTAATTTTATCTTGTGACTTTATTAGGTAGCAATGAGATAAAATTATAATGTAAAACCAAATATTTCTTTGCATACAGTGCATCTGGAGAGTGATTTTATTCTCCCTGGTGAGTGAATCTCAAAGTTAAGGCTGAAGTGTTTTTATTGCTTAAACAAACCACCTCCTAACGTAAAAGCCCTATGGCCTAGAAGAAATTCAATATCCATGTGCATTTGCAAGCTGGATTAAACAAAGCTGGCCTTTGTGCTAAATAATACTTTGAGGGGCGTGGCAAGTGGGTGTGTATATAAGTGTGTACTTTATGTTTCGATGCATAAAATATACACTAAGGAAGCGAGCTGGAGAGGAAAATACAAGTGCTATTGGAAAAAGTGAACCTTATTGAGAATGCTCACTTAAAAGGGAGATCTACAAAACAAACCCCAGGTGTTGCCTGCAATGCTTAGTTAATTATCCTAACCTCTACTTTGGTTGTTTAGGATATATATATTTTGTCAGAGGCTACAATTTAGTGTTGTTTTCTTGTACAACAACTTTTTATTACTGATATTAACTGAAAAAGTAAAACACAAAAACCATTTTACCTTTCATTCATTACTAGTAATTTTTTAAGAAATCAAACTATCTATTGAGAGGAGGAAACTCTCCTAGGATGAATGCCAGTAGTAGTTAGTCATTTTAAAGTATATAAACAATGAAAAGAAATAAATGGCATCACTTTGTTTTTAGATGTTGTGGAAACATCCTTGAGTTGTCATCGGAAGACCTGGATTCTAGTTCTGTTCTGCCACAATTTTTGAGGGCCCTGTTGTAGTTTCATGAATCTAGGCTTAGTGATCTTTAAGTTTTCTGCCCTGAAACTTTGTAATTCTTATGAAATAAGTATCAGAAGCGTATGGCACCCCTCTGTACCTAAGTCATTACTTACGTTTAATTTTGACATGAATCATCAGAACTTTTATTCTTACCCTCATGCCTTCAAACCGGGATAAAGCTCTCAGAGGTCTTAAAGCTCTTAATGTTCGTAGGGATTTGATGGCACCAAGTTCTGAGTAGCCAAGAGCATTGGCTACTAAGCTAACCAAAGAAACCTAAAAAAAGAAAAAAATGTCAATCAGTTCACCAAGAAATAAACTATTGACTAAAGGCATAGGGTGTAATATCTATTCTTTAGTGGCAACCAAGTATAATTTCAGACATACCTTGGCAGCCTTCATTTTCTACATAGTGCGATCATCTTACATTGCCAGTCTCATCTCATATTATTGCTTTTCTTACCAGTGAAACTGGAGACCTTGCCCGTTTATATAAACATCTATAAACCCCTCCAGTTAGATATTTCACCCATGGAGCCCTTTTCAACCTTTGCATATACCACTGATAATTTGGGATTTGATTCAAAAGCCATATCCTCCATGGATCTGTGCTTAATATCATTGATTAGAAATCACTTTTCTCTTCCAAATTTATGTAGTATCTTGGTTATGTGTTTTGGACGTATTTACCATGTAATAGAGTCAATTGGTTGGATATCTTCTTTCCCCTTCCAGGTCACATTAGCTTTTTATGGGCTGAGATGAAACATTCTTTTAACATTTCTAATAATCTCTAGTTGAATATGCTTTAGTCAATATATGTTAGATAAATAAAAAAAGAAGAAAATATTACCTCTAAAAACATTTTATCAGACCGTGTAGTTTCATAATAATGAAAAACTTTTAACTTAAACTATTGAACTTATGATTTAGAATGCAGTACCTCTCAGAGTGATAATACATCTTTCTAATATTTACACACATGTTAAATTTTACTTAAATATATGAAAAGTTAAAGAAGACATGTCTTTGGGAGGAAGAGACTATTTGCTTTGATTTCCTTTCAGTGTAATATTTATTGAAAATTTACCATATGCTGGGTTCTATTCTGAGTGTCTTATATGTATATATCTCAAGAAATAGGTACTATTACTTTTGCCTTTCCACTGATGAGGAAGTTGAGTTCTCTGCTCCCCCAACCCCCAAAAGGGAAAAAAGATGCACAGGCAAAAAGAGAAGAAGTTAGAATCCTAGAGATCTGACTTCAAAACTGTGTCTTAACCTTTTGTACCCATTATCAAAAACTCATTCTTAATCTGAACCACAGAACACAGAATATGACTTGAATGATTATCTTCTCAATTCTTGTGAGGATTGTATATAACTAGTCCATTTCTTGATGCACAGGAGAGAAGTTAAATTATTACAACCACTAGATGGCTTAAGGGCCATAGTATAAAGGATTACATAAAAGACAGAACCAAAGCTTTAAAGGCAAATGGAACCACTGTCCTCTCATTGTTTAATTTAACATGTATGTCACAGAGTTGAACAGAAAAAAAAAAAGACTTGAATGTTAAACTTGACTAGTGGCAGTATAATTTATTGAGCTATTTATTTCTGTCTAGTATCCACTGCTACAGAAGACTGGAAAGGTTATTAGAGAACACACAGGCTTCTATATTCTGGGTTCCTCTGCCTCAGGAAGCATTCACAGCTTCAAGTTTTTGAAGCTGCTTTCTCAAGACTTCACTCATTTAAAGAAGATGGCTGCAAATTTCTCTAGACCCTGGGCATTTAAAGAAAATAGCTGCAGATTTCTCTAGACCCTGAAGTAAGGAAGCTCATGCTTTGAAAGGCAAAAAAAAGGCCAGAACCAGAAGTTCTGGAAGGACAGCAAGTTGTGGGTTGAAAGCTGGGAGGCATCACCTGCATATAACCACCCCATCACACTGGGGGCCCTCTGTGTGTTGCTAGAGAATCTGGGCATTAGTGAACTGCCTGCCTTCTCAATGGTCCTCCTATCATTTTGTGTAGGACAAAAACTCATTTTATTGAGTTAACTATTGTGAAAAACAATATGCTTTAAAGGCAATTTTGAAATAAATAATTTACAAGAGTTGCAATATACTAAAAATTTGAAGATAATACCTTATATTGGTAGAGTGCTTTACAACTTACAGTGATCTTTTTCACTCATTATCTGTGTCTCAGAGTAGTAAATGACTAGTCCAAGAAAAAGTAGCAAGGGGGAAAGCACATAACTGGAATTTCTATTTCCGAGTCCAGTGTGTTTCCCACCTCAGCAACTTTGTCCTCAACCTTTCAATATATAGTATTTTAATCTTCCTCTCTTTTATGCTAAACACAAAAGGCATTCTTGCTAATGTATGCAAAGTGTAACAAAATCTGCCAAAAACTGAATTTTTAGTACAAATTTACATGATTTTAAGTACCTCACTACCCAGAAAATACATGAAACTGACTGTGCTAGAGGCTTCAGGGGCTTAGTTGTCATCCGCACCTTTTCACATTCCTGTGGCAGCCTCTCTTGAGACTGAGAAGGAAAGGAATAATGAGAAGGAATTTTTTTTTCCAGGTTCATAATTTATTGTACAAATTGAGTATCACATGATGAGCTGACATTAGCTTCTTTAAGCATGGGAACTTAACAGATGAGGTACAGTTTAGGATCTGTTTATGTTGCTTTCACAGCTGGAGTTTTTTTAGACCTTAACTTGAAGTATAAGACTATCAAAGCAATGCTTCCATATGTGGCCAGAACACAATTCATTCTCCCTGTGAGAGTGTAAGAGTTGAAATATTTTTTGATGCCAGTGAAATGGAATTGGGCATCAGTTTCTGGACCTGCCATGATTTCAGTCTTCCAAAAGACACCAGCTCTGCAGCCTGTGTCCTTCAATGTACGCAGCTGCCCCTCGGCCCACCCAGAAGAAGCCGCCTCCTTTTTTTTTTTTTTTTTTTTTTTAATTTAGGAACTGGATTTATTTTGCTCCTGGATGAACAATAATTGGATAATCAGTGTTTTGTTTGTTTTACTTATCTAGTGCAAACACCCCGAAATTCCCCCAATTCCCATAGGTTTTTTAGTTTTGAGAATGGAAGAAGACCCTGGAAGTCCTGTGACTGGTTAATGAACCAAGTGATATGAATTTATTTCCCTTAAAAATGGCTAATGATGATTTTTTATGTTTGGTATAAACAGTTAAAAGATTGAAACCATATGGTCACCTGGCTACATTTAGATGATATATTTCAGTGCAAAAGCTTGCATAATTTTTGATGGAGAAATTTAGGAGCATTCCCATTAAAACCAGAAAAAGAAAAATGTGCCCTTTACCAACATTATTACTTAACAAGAAATAAAGCTATAAGAAATAAAAGCTATAAGAATTAGAAAAGTGGAAGTTATTATTTATGCATGTTATTGTTGACCTAAAAGAAAAACAAGGGAATAAAGAGAAAAACTATTATAATAATTATTTTAGGCTCTGACTAATATATTTTTCATATTATTTTTTTTAAAGTTTGTACAGGTATCTTTTGGAACTATACAAACTTAAAAATATTAACAAGGAAAAATAAAAGTATAAGAATAATCTAAACTATTATTGTTTTAATAAAAATAGCAATCAGAAAGGACAGATCCCACATGATATTAAAACCAATTATAAATCTAATGATTACAGCTTTCATATTAGTAGACAAAAAGTGAATGAAGCAAATCCAAATTAGACCGACATACCAAGAGTTAGCATGAAGATAAGGGTAGCATTTTAAATGAGAGGTGAAAGAAACAACTTAAATGAGAAACCATTTGGAGGAAGATAGTATTGGAGCCTCACCTCACACCTTACACCAAAATAAGTTCCGGTGACAAAGGAGGCAAGAATATACAATGGAGAGAAAAGACAGTCTCTTCAGCAAGTGGTGTTGAGAAAACTGGACAGCTGCATGTAAATTTAAAAAGTTAAGACACTCCCTCACACCATACACAAAAATGAACTCCAAATGGACTAAAGACTTAAACATAAGACAAGACACTATAAACCTCCGGGAAGAAAACATAGGCAAACATTTTCTGACATAACTCACAGCAGTGTTCTCCTAGGGCAGTCTACCTAGGCAAGAGAAATAAAAGCAAAAATAAACAAATGGGACTTTATAAATTTTTTCACAGCAAAGGAAACTATTAAAAAAAAGAAAAGACAACCTATGGAATGTGAGAAAATATTTGCAAATGATGAGACTGATAAGGGCTTAATTTCCAGAATATACAAATGGCTCATGCAACTTAATAAGAAAAAACCAAACAACCAATCCAAAAATGGGCAGAAGACCTAAACAAGCAATTCTCCTATGAAGAAATACAAATGGCCAATAGGCACATGAGAAAATACTCAATATTGCTAATTATCAGAAAAATGCAAATCAGAACTACAATGAAGTATCATCTCACAACAGTCAGAATGACCATCATCAAAAAGTCCACAAACAATAAATGCTGAAGAGGGTGTGGAGAAAAGTGAACTCTCTTAGATTGTTGGTGAGAATGTAGTTTGGTACCATTATGGAAAATAGTATGGAGATTCCTCAAAAAACTAAAAATAGAATTACCATATGATCCAGCAATCCCACTCCTGGGCATGTATCCAAAGGGAACTCTAGTTGAAAAGACACATGCACCCTACCCAGTGTTCATAGCAGCACTATGTACAATAGCCAAGACATGGAAACAACCTAAATGTCCATCCACAAATGACTGGATAAGGAAGATATGGTGTATTTATACAACAGAATACTACTCAGCCATAAAAAATAGTAAAATAATGCCATTTGCAGCAACATGGATGGACCTGGAGATCATTATTCTAAGTGAAGTCAGTCAGAAAGAGGAAGAAAAATACCATATGATATCATTTATATATGGAATCTAAAAAAAAAGACAAATGAACTTACAAAATAGAAACAGACTCACAGACATAGAAAACAAACATGGTTATTGAGGGGAAAAGGGGATGGGAAGGGATAAATTGGGAGTTCGAGATTTGCAGATAAATAATATATATAAAATAGATAAACAACAAGTTTCTACTGTATAGCACAGGAAACTATCTTCAATATCTTGTAGTAACCTATAATGAAAAAGAATATGAAAACAAGTATATGTATGACTGAAACGTTATGTTGTACACCAGAAATTGATACAACATTGTAAACCGACTATAATAAAAAAAGTTTCAGATTGATCAGAAATTAAAACATAAAAATGGATGGAGAAACAAATAAAACTCAAATACAAATGGAAAAGAAACATGAGAAAATGTTTAATAATCTTAAAAGGAAATGGTCTTCATAAGCATGAGAAAAACCAAGAAGGGAAAAAAGGACTGATAAATTTGACTAAATCAATTGAAAACATTTTTACATAACAAAAAACTCAAGAGACAAAAGCCCAAATAGGCAAGAGTCATACCACATGTGACAAAACAGTAAATTTCCTTAATATGAAAAGAACTCCTACAAATCAGTAACAAAAAGGTCATTAGCAAACAGTACATACATGCATAGAAATTCCCTCTAAACTTTCATTTTAATGTATTTGTTTGAACAACATAATTATTTATATTCCCTATTAGAATTCAACTAGAAAGAGAATGAAAGAATACAAAGAGAATGTGAAAGGAGACAAGGAAGAGAGTTAAATTCTGGACTGTAAAGCGCACTGGAATGATTACTTTCTCAGCAGAGCAGAAGCAGGATCATGAAACCCAGGTACCTGAAGAAGCAAGTCAGATCGTTTCAATGGACTCTCAAGAGGCTATGGACCTGGAGACACCATGTTTCTCTAAAACAGGTGTAATGGATGGCACTGAAAACAGAGTTGATTGAAATTCTCTATGTAGGAAACTGGACACTTGAGGCCCTTCATCCACCCCTCTCCAGCCCTGTAGGAGAGCAGGATGGAATAATACCTTTACGGCTTACAGAATAAAATCTATATCTGTTACAGAGGTCAGAACGTAGAAACAATAATCCACATTGTGGTTGAGTTTCCCTGTGAGACCAGAAAAGCCTCTTTAATGTATCATGCAATGGAGGGTTTTCCATTAATAGCACCTTAGGGATTAAATGGCATGTGGACTCAGTATTTCTTAGGGCAAGGCACCTAGAGCTTCAGATTGCTAAGCGCACACTTCCTCCCTTCCACTTCAGAACAGTCCTGTTTCCTGTTGTCTAGGCAGCTTCTAAAAAGGGGCTCAGGTAGTGGTGAGGGCTAGGTACAATGCTGCCATGGAGGTGGTGGCAGAGGGATTTTAGTGAAGATGGGAGGTTAGGGATACTGGAGATGGCAGGATTTGATCAGCTGTGATGGGTGTGGTTTACAGTATGTAATGAAGGCTATCCAGTGTCTGAGAAGTGTAGAGCAGTTCTTATCCAACGTCAGTCAGGAATGAGAGTTCTAACACTTTTATATAAGGGGAGTTTGTAAGTCAGGGGTGCCTCTTTGCCTTTGACATTCTGCTTCTGCCTTCGGCTTTTACAGTTTATTTATTTGTCTATAACTTTTGATATGATCAGAAAATTCACAGTGCTCAAAACACATGTGAAAGCAAACATCTTTCGGTCATTATGGTATTGTTTGTGGCGAGGGAAGCTAGATATAATCTAAGTGTTCATTCCTGGGGAACGTATGAGTAAATTCTGCTCGTGCATCACTGTGGACTGCTATGTGGCACATAGAAGCCATGGGTTCAACAGGAATTTCATTTAAATATTCCAAACACCATTTTTCAAAAGTGAGGACTTTGAATCAAATGATTTCTAAGTTTACTTCCTTGCCTGGAATCTATCATTCAGTAATTTCAAGATGATTAAAGCAAAATAACACTACATTATTCATGCTGAAAAGATATAGTATCTTTATTAATGGATGCATCATCTTTAATCAAGTATACTATAGTGAAATACTTCACGTTCTGGTCTGATTGATAGTGAGCATGATTACTTCTGTTTATGGGGTATGTAATTATGAATCTATCCTTAGATTTAATGAGCTGTTTTTGACATTTTACATAATGAACATATGTAGAGCATATATAGTCACTTACTAGCTAAGTAATTACTCTGTACCTCAATTTCCTCATCTACAAAATTGGGATCATAGCAGTGGATGCTTCAGTGGTTGTTGTAAAGATTCAATGAATTAAGACAAATGTTAGTTGTTATTAATATATATGAAAACCCTTATTTGCCTTCACTATTACTTCTTAGAATCTTAGCAGTGATGTACTGGTAAGGTATCCCATGGGAAGGCTTTAAAAAAAAAAAAAGAAAAAGAAAGAGCTGTGTGGATCTTCCTAACGGAGGTGTTTAACGAGGTGATGACTAGAGTCAGGGAGAAAGTTTAGTAAACCATTGCTTGGTCCAGTTAGTCGTTGTGGTGTTGGTGTGATGTTGAAGAGGAGTGTCCAATTCATTTTTTTAGAAGGTAAAATGGAGTAGAATTTGCTGATTGATCGATTGTGAGGGGTGAAGAGAGGGATAAGTTGAAGATAACATTTAGTTTAGCTTCATAGATATACCACCACCAGTTTCAACAGGAAATTCAGGAAGAAATGCATGATTGCAGGGAAAAAGTAATGAGTGTACTCAGACAGGAGGAGTATCAGTAGGTCTTATCTAGGAAGCAATAAGAAATGTTAATGGGAGTTTAAGGAAAGATCAGAATTGTGCTAAAAGTCATAATCTTTTAAAAATGGAACATAGAATTTATGCTGTTAAGTTAATAGGATTATATTTTTAAACCTGGCCAGTGAGAAATTTTTCTTATTAATAAATTGATGATACTGAAAGAGAATTAAATCCTTCCAAAAAAGGAATAATGTGAATCATTCCCACTAGGAAACATTTGTAGAAAAAGCCAAAGCACATACTAGACTGTTTGCATGGAAGTATGTCTTGAGAGAGATCAGAAATTGATATAAAGTGACAATTTATAGCTATTCAGTTCCTTTATCTCAAAATTCTTTTAATTTAATCACATCTTTCCACAAGAGCCCCAGGTAAAATTCAGGGCAGATGTGTACATATTAGCAAGGCATCTCATTGTTTTCATTCACTAGCTCCAAAGGCAACCAACTTCAGAGTGTAATGTAGGAACTCTTTGACTAGTGCAGTATGATATTTCAGATGTATCTGTGCTCTGTTGCAAAATATGGGGGAAAGAGCACAGTGCTAGATAGAGGTAGCTCTGCCACCTAACAGCTGTATGACATCTCTAAACCTCATTTTATCAGTAGCAAAATAGAGATAATAAGAATTACATCACAGGATTGTTAAGAGGATTAATAAATAATCTATAATTAAAAAGCAATATCAATAATGAGGTTTGTAATGTAGGGGTTAGGAAGCACAGTCATTAGAGCCAGATTCCTTGGGTAAGAAATCCAACTTAACCTCTTATTAGCTGTGTTTACTTGAGCGAGTAACAACCTTTCTTTGCCTTAAGTTTCCCTATGAGAATAATTATGGTTTATAACTCAAGAGTTCTGAAGATTAGATGAGTTAACATATACAAAGTAATTTTAGCAGCAGCTGTACACAGTAAGCATTAAATCAGGGTTACTAATTTTCTTTATTATCAATTAGGTCAGGCTCTTAATTAGTACCATTCCCACAGTAAGTGCTCAGAAAGTGCTAGGCATCTTATTGTGGCTGCTAAAACTAACAACAATTCTGGCTTCATTACTTGAGAATGCCAGTATGTCAAGAATGGAATGTCAAGAACTAAGGCAGGGGCCACCAGATTCTAGAGGTTGATGGCAATTTGAAATACATATTAGAATCAGAAAATGTCCCTATTCTGCTTTTGTTCACCTCAACAGAGCAGCTGATGAGTGCTGTAAAGAGCCCTTAAGCAAGAAGGAAAAGAGTTTCTGAGTAGCAAACATCAAGCATCTCATTTCAACCACATCAGCAACTTGTGCTGTCTGTAAAGTGGAAATCACTTGTGGGCAATAACTATTTCATGATGGTTGACTCTTTACCAAGAGTGTGTTTTGCACACCTTAGCACTTTGGATAATTTAGAACCAAATTTGAAGTTTTCATGATAGTTGCTCAATGAATTTTCTTAGGGATGACATTTATGCAAAAATCCATAAGGACCCCAAAAATGTGAACTTTTTTCAATAAATTATGATTGTATGTTTAGTTCATTTTGTGGCTAAAAATAGCATCTATAGTATAGTCTGTATAGTTATAGTATAGGATAGTTTGGTTTTTATATGAAGATAGTATCTTTTTGACCTTTAGATAGGAGAAAAAAATGTTTTACAGAATCAGAAAAAGTGGTCCATCTAGTATAGTATTCTGGCAAACAAAATCATGGGTTAAGTTGTTCTACTTGATTCCAGCCTGAATTATCATACTTGCTGTCTCTATCTCCATCTCCATTCTTTCCTAAATCTTTCCAGTATTTCCTGTACTTTATCCCCATCACTTCTATGAGACATCTCTTAAAAATGACACCAATGATGTCCATTTTATCCAATCTGTCATTTCTCAGTACTCATGTCACTTGACTTCCTTGTAGCATCTGACAAAATTGATCACCCCTCCTTTGGAAAAACCCAACCATCTCCTCTGGGCTTCTGTGACACTATCTATATTCTTGTTTTCTTTTTCCTTCTGACTGCTACTTCTCTATCTAATTTACTGGTTACTTCTCTTTTGCTCAACTTCTAAATGTTGAAATGTCCCCAGAGTTTGGTCTAGGCCCCCTTGTCAACTTGCATTCTTTGCCTAGGTGAGCAAATCCAGGTTCATGGCTTCAAATGTCATCTGTTTCTTGACTCCTAAACTCATAATCAGGTCTTGGCAACTCTCCAAAATTGAGACTTGCATAAAATTCAACATCTTATCTTAAATGTCTAATAGGTATCTCAAACTTAGTACATCCCTCTCTCACCTACCATCTGCTTGCCCTGTCAAACCTGTTTTTTGATCTTCCCCATTCCAGTTAATGATTTCATTCTCTACCTGTTTGTTCAGGTTGAAAGAAAATCTATTTGTTGAATCCTCCCTTTTCTTCTATACCACATTTCTAGTTCTTCAGTAAGTTTCATCACCTTAATCTTGTCTTTCCGAGATTATTAGTCCCTAATTGATCTCCTGGCTTTGACTTTTTGCCATTCCTTCCCCATAGCCAGATGTGATCATTTAAAAACAGTAGATCAGATCCCTGCTCACCCTCCCTTCCCTGAGCTTCCCATTGTAACTCCAATCAATATATAATAAATTACATAATATATGCAATACATAATAAATTACAATAAAACATGAACTTCTTACCATGGCCTCTAGGTACCTCTCTAAATTCAGTTTCTATTACTCTTGCCCATGTTTCATCATACACAAGCACAACAGCTTTCCTTCTGTCTCTTGAGTGTCCTGAGCTCATACTCACTTCACAGCCTTCAGATTGTTCTTTTCTGTTCCCTCAGGTCTTCGATGGCTGACCCATTGTTATAAACTGAATGTTTATGTCCGCCCAAAATTCATATGTTGAAATCTAACGCTCAGTGTGAAGGTATTTGGAGGTGGGGACTTTGGGAGGGGATTAGGTCATGAGGGCAGAGCCCACATGAATGGGATTAGTGCCCTTATAAACACCCTAGAGAGCTCGCTTGCCCCTTCCTTCATGTGAGGACACAGCAAAAAGGCTGCTGCCTCTGAACTAGGAAGTGGGCTCTTGCCAGACTCTGAATCTGCTGGCACTTTATTCTGGGACTTTGCAGCCTCCAGAACTGTGAAAAATAAATTTCTGTTGTTTATAAGTCACTAAATCTATGGCAGTCTTGTTACAGCAGCCCAAATGGACTGAGACACTCTTTCTCATCATTTACCTCCCCAAAGACACCATCCCTAGACTCTTGCTAACACTCTCCTGCTGCTCCCCATTCTGCAGTCATTCTCTATCCCATTCCCTTGCTTTATTTCATAGCAGTAATCACCATCTGCCTTTATCTTATTTTTCGATTTTATTTGTTTAGATCTTTACTGTCTGTTCTGCTCTCCCATAGATCAAACAGGGCTTGATCTGTCTTGTTCATATATCCTTTATCTAAAGAACATGTGGCCCTTATTAGGTATTCAAAATACTTATCAGGTAAATGAATGAATGTTAACAGAGGTTGGACAGATAGTCCACTACTTTTACTTTCAGGTAGGGAATTGAAGAGATTACATTTTTATATAGATACATTTCTCAAGATTTAGAAGCATATTTCTTCAGGTTTGAAGTACTTCACTAATACTTCATTTTTTGGGGTATGGTTTTGTTTTGTTTTTAGCTTTTCTGCGGCTGTTGTTTACAGCAATATACCTGATAGACTGTGAAACCCTTGTACTTTGAAAAACAGTTTTAACTCTACATTTACTTTAGCTTACTGGACCCAGTGGTCTGAGAACAAGTTGTTAGTTGAGGTTACATTAATTCATGCATTTCAGTCCCTGCTTTGGGAAAAAGAAGAAAATAGAACCATTGAAGATTACATAACTGCCCAAAGGTAGAAGGCTTTAAGTAACCAGTTCCATTCTATTAATTTAGACCCACTAAAGGGGAATTAATTTTGGGAGTGCCATTCTTTGTCATTAGTTTATTCATTTTGACATTATTCAGTAGATAACTGTTTGTATTAGGTGTCTAAAGATTCAAACATTATACAAAACCTTGAGAGATTTTTGCATTATGTTTATTTCTCCTATATGAGGGAAATACATGGAAATACTTAAAGTACAATGTAGAAAGTATTTCAGTGAATGTAAATTTTTCAGTAAATGAAAATGTTTCAGTAAATTTCAGAATTTTCTGGAGAAGTTGTATCACATTTGTAAGCAATCTTCATACATGATAAAATCTTTTTGAACCAGGGAAGATTCTTATGTATTCTGTGTTCCATCATTTCAGGGAGAAGCTGGAGATTATAAATGCTAAATTCCAAAGCCAGTATGAAAATGTAACATTTGTACCAGTTAGATAATAAATCTAAGGTGTAAAGGAGCACTAAATTGAGAGTTACAGAATTAGGACACTAATCTCAACTTTGTTACTAACTATGCTATCTTTGGAAAATTCCTTAAACTGAGGCTTTAGTTTACAATCAACTGTTTAGAAAATGGTCTAGGATAAAGTTTAGATATTCTTTAAGGTCCATTTCAGCTGCAGAATATAAGAATATTAAACTTCCCTGTTTGGAAGCTTTTCAGGACAGTATTGAGATTCATCTCTATTATTCATTAAAGACCAGTCATGGAAATTGCAAGTCATTTCTAATCTATTAATAGTGACTTGGCAGCAGATTTCTTCTCAACTCAAAGGGTTAAACACATTTTGGTTATAGAATTATGAGTGTGTATGTGTAGGAGAAAGGGGTGTAGATTTAGATAGGCCCACACTTGTCAAAGATGATATAAGGAATGAATGCACACATATGGCAATCATTGATTCATAGTGGCAAGTGTTAAAGCTAAAAATGAAGTGCTTTATGATTGTGGGAAAACAGTTAGAGATAGTGCTTAAAGCACTTTTTTTTTTTTTTTTTTTTTTTTTTTGGTTGGGAGGCTGAGAAGCCTTGTGCAATGGAATATCACAGACTACAAAGGACCAGCTGACTGTCATTTTGCCCCAGTGCCTCTCCATTGCTTGGAATAAAAAAAAAAACAAAAAAACAAAAAACCAAAAAAAAAACCAAAAAAAAACCAGACTGTAAGTCAGACAGATCTCAATATTGGCAGTGTTTCCTATGACTGCTCACCTCAGGGTAATCAGATTCAGAACAGCTTTACACCTAACTCTGCATGGTAAATATCTGATTAGCTACTGAGATATCTAACTAGTGATTTAAGAATGGTAATGCATTTTATTGTCTCTGTGGGTATGTGGCTGAATGAGTACAGTAAATAGGTTATTTTAACATTATTTAGTAACATGTACTCTAATAAGGGTTTAGAATGCAATTCTGACAACTCCTGGAACCAAATCTGTCTTGATTTTACCTCCTAGAGATTTTTTTTTTTTATTGAGCTGTTAATAAGCTAAGTGCTTAGATCTGTCAATTAACAGATTTTTGACTATTCCTTACCCTGAGGTCCTTAACTTTCAGAAAAAGAAGAGATGTCTGCTTGTGGCATAGAACAACTCTCTCTCTCTGTTTTCTCTTACCACTGTCCATATTTTTAGGACCTCTTCTATTGTTTTCCCATGGGACTTTCCTTGTTTTTGCATTTATTGTAGGTTTCAAAAAGATAATTGCATAACTGTGTCAGCATTAGTGAAACTAGGTTCTCCAAAGTCAAGGTTTTAATTATTGAAATACATGAAATGTCAAAAAATAATTTCATAAAAATCACTCAGGATACTTACATCGACGATCAAGAAATCTAGCCAGCACCAGGCATTAGTGAAGTATGTTTGAAATCCATAAGCTACCCATTTGAGAAGCATTTCCAGAATGAATATATAAGTGAAGACCTTGTCAGCGTATTCTAGCATGGTTTTTATAGTCTTTCGCTGTTCAATGTATATATCTTCAAAAGCCTGTGAATCAAGAATGCTTTTATTTTACTTGAATGGCTTGCCGCCACCAAATACTTTATAAAATTGCTTAGTATAATACTTGGCACAAAGCAATAATTAGATAAATATTGGCAAATATCAGACAAATAAACATGAAACTAGACAAAATCTAAAGACTAAAACTAATGAAAAATGTTGATAAGAAAATGTCAATATCTTTACTGATTTAGTATGTCCTTTCTTCCCTGCCACTCACCCCCAAATCTCTATCTCAATTACTGCTATAAAGACATGCTTTTGGAGAAATAATGTGAACTCAGAAAATAACTAGAAATTCTCTTAGTGTGGGATAGACTTGACCTATTCCAACCTTACTTTTAACGATTCTCTGAATGATCTGGCTCATTTTGAAAGAATAAATGGATTATGCATAAAGAAAACAAAATACACTTTTGGTCCATAAATGTTATTCTGATTATTAGGGAGGACTGGGTGGGATTTGACAGGGAAGGTAAGGAAGTTACAGAATGTCCCTGTAAATATTTGTCTCAGTGAGGAAAAACATCTGCTAGAAAAACACGAGATGAGAAATTCCATCTGGCTACTCATGGTTCTGAACTCATAGTTTTTCTGAATTTTGCATAGTTAAACCCTAGGCGCTAAGCTCTGCAAGACACAAATATACCTCCAGTTTTTCCTCCTTAATCTAAATGTGTACTTTTGGTGTTTTCAGAGAATAAGCTGAAAACTTAGGTTTCACTAGAACCTGATTCTTGCCAATATGCATTTCACTTACCAAAGCGCCACTACTGAGAAGGATCATGAAGACAATGAAAGTCTCAAACCAGTTGTGTTCAACAATGCTGTAGCAGGTTTTACGGAGATTCCACCAGATCTTTCCTTTGCCTTCTTCTATACTTACTTGACAGAATGGAAACTTTTTAATACATCCTAAAAGTAATATTAAATATAATTAATTAGAAAAATTTATTTCAGTCTTAAATAGGAAGAAATAAACTTTCTTGCTCCCTCCCCATCCTAGTCTCAGATCATCATTTTATAGAGCAACTGGCTACTACATTCCCTAGTTATTTTCAGCATCTCTCCTTGTATAATGCATCATTCTCAGACTTAATATCAGCCAGCTACCTAGAATTCAAGGAATTACTTTACCAATAGTTGCTTGAGTATAAATGGTTTCATTCTTTAACACTGTTTAAGATCTCTCTTTGCCTTAAGGCCAATGATAGACAGGAACACCTCTCAGGTTTGGTGAAAAACTACATGTTCAAATTGTTCATTTTTTCATGTGATCCTGGATTTGTGCTCACTTCTTTTCACACAGAAAATACCCCTGTCTTCCTAGGTATCATCCACTGTCAGTTTTCCCAAGCTAATTTATTTTCAGCCTCCGTGCTTTTCTTAGTCACATCTATGACTCATCTTGTCAGTCAGTATCTCTCTTCCTGTGTCCTCCTCCTCTTAGCTTTCACGTTATTTCTAACTTCCATCTAATCTTCTGCTCTATCTGTTACTACTTATCAGATTCAATGCAATCACATTGAATCAGCAAATCTTTATTGATTTGTGTGTTAGACACTGTACTGGTCTCTGTGAGAATAATTACTGTTCTCCCTGCCAAGGCTCTTAAACACATCATAGCACAAATTAACCACATTTGAAACTGTAAGGGATGGGGTGTAATTATTGCAGCATCTATAAATCAAATCACAACATTGCCAGTGAGGTCTGAGGGGATTGCTTTATCAATAATGAGATGATGTTCCAGAGTTCCATTTATCTCCTAAAGTTAACTTCTCCACATTCTGAAGGATGAAAAAAAGGACATATCAAATTATCTTAATTGTCCAGGCATAGTAACTGCTATAGTAAAGTCAGGAAATACAGATAAATTAACTTTTTAGAAGAAAAGAGGAAAACAGATAAATATGCCCTCACCACTTCTTTGAAATATTTCTTTCAAATGAGGTATATTTAGTCTCTGGAATGGAAGAGGGGAGATTGCATTTAACTGTATTAGAGCTCGTTTACCTTCAGTAAAACAAGCTTCTGGTTTAAGGTCTTCCTCGGGTTCAGTTTCAGCTTGTTCACCTTCTCGGGGTGGAGCAACATCGACTGTACTTCCTTCAGATGAGCTGGTTGCATTTAGTTTCTGGAAACAAAACCCCATTGCAAAGATGTGATTTTTCTCCCCTTTTATTCAGCTAATTTGGAAATGCTCTGTCATGGTGTGAAAAAATGGTAGTAGTAGTGATAGTATTTGACTCTATTAACATTACTGATAATTATATACTAATAATTTAACATAATTAAAAGTTCTACAATGTAACTACTGACTTGATTCAGACAAAAAAAGGTTAGACAGCATTCAACTTTGGTGATTTGGGAATGATGGATTATATCGATTAACTTGTTTATAATCTCCATTTGTTTATGGATGCCATATGAAAATAATTTAATACATTAATACTTAGGCCAAATCAAGAATGGTTTGATGCAAGTTTGGTATACTGACATTCATTATGGATTACAGTAATTAAAATGCTTCAGATCAAATTGTAATTTCTACTTTTCCAATGGAAATTTTCAGAGGGCAAAGAACATTACCAGTTGTCTGTAACTACTGTCCATGTTTCTGTAATTTTAGAAAGGAAGAATGGCACATTAACATTAGTCACAGTCATTATATTTTAACTTTGAGCTATATTTTTCTCTGGCTTACATAATTTCCCTCTCACTTTACTAGCAGAAAAATGATGGCTCTATTTCTCCCCATTTCTGAGCTGCTTAAATGAATCCAATACTTGCCAAAGAATTCTAAACGAAATGGAAATTTCTTCATAAATGACATTGTCCAGAATCTGCAGACTTTCATTAGGAGCACATTCTGAATTCAACATGTGATCAGGCTGTGAATTTTTCCTTTAAATAAATCATTGTGACATGCCACATGGCTAGGAAGAGCCACTTCAATGTTGCAAAAATAAATATCTAGTAAGTACTCTGATATTACTTGGGAAGACACTATAGATGTGCAATGTTTTATGAAAAGTGATGCAGAGACATGACAAACAGCACAACCCAGGCAATGTAAAGCTTTTAGAATGAAAGAACATGGACACATTAATGGTTTCCAAGGCCCCATTAACTTTAGTAGCTAAGTAGTTGGGTCACTCTGCCCTAGCCCCTGAAAGAGTAAATGTGTTATTGAACAGTGCCTAGATGACTCCCTAAATGTAGGTTGTATTGGAGGAAACTTGGCTCAAAATTCTTGATTTATTGAAATCATAATGCAAATGTAGTTTAGTACTTTATAATGTGAACTGTTTGAAGAATTGTATCCAGATGATACTTTCTGTGGTATTACCTTGAGGGTGAGATTAACCATGTCCAACTAAATATATTATGAAAGTTACCTCAAGTCAAAATATAATATTATAATAAAATATCTTCTAGTCTGGAGTATACTAAAGAGAGGCATGAGGCCAAAATTTCTGGCTGATGGTTCTTAGGATCATTATAGTACGAGAATTTTTACCACTAAATTCTGCTGTTTTTTGGAGAGGTGGAAGACCAAGACATACTTTTCTCTCTCAGGATTTTTCTGTTTCTTACAGCCAGAATATCTTTATTCTTTTAAGAAAATCCCAGGAAAGCTACTGCTGGATACAATTGTAGCAGCTTTGATATAACCAAGAAAATACTAGATAATTGTTTGGACTCGGCAATGAACTCTTCCCTTCTAATTTCACTGGTGGTTTATGGGTTAGACACTATGACATTTGATAAGTGGCAGCAATAATATCCACTGCATAAAGAAAACCAGTGAGAAACCAAATTATTTTGAAATTAGTTATAAAAAGCTTCATATTTCTTCTTCCTTTTGGCCGATCCAAGCTGAATAACTTTTTTTGAGCCTTGTCATGATCCACTCCTTCATGAAACCTTTCTTTCCTGCATGATTTCTCCATGCTTAATTTTATAGAACATTTAGTCCATAATACTTGTTTGTGTTGACCAAATATTCTCATAAATATATTTATAAATTATATATGTACATAAAGTTATATGTTTATGTACATGTAGATATATAAAAATGTACACACATACACATATATTATACACCAAAAGATCCAAGCACAGAATAGACACTAAATAGTTATGTGATTTTATGAAAAGTGAATAAATGAATGGTTGAATGCATTTTGTTATTACTGTTATAGAGAGAATTATAGTGTTTAGATAATTTGATCTTTTAATTTTGATACATAACTCAACTGTGGTCTTTACAGAAGTCTGTTTAATTGTATTAGAAAATGCATTTTCTTAACTAATAAGAATTATTTAATTAATAATATTTTAGTGATAAAAAAACATATTTCCAAAATGTTTCTCTAAAATATTGGCAGACAGTCAATAAAGAAATCTGAAGGAAGAAAGTAATAAGTGTATATGTATATAGGGCGAATACACATATACTTTTCCATTTGAAAACTTTAGAAAGTATACTCACCCTTCCCTTCTTATTTTACCACTGCTAATACAGTTGTGAGATGTTCAATTTTTTTGCATTATAATTCTCTGCCATATATTATACAAATGTCTTATGTTTAAATACAAATACTTATTTAAAGCAAATCTTTCACAGCATAAGTAACAGTAGCCATTAATCTGAATGACACTCTTCACCAAGTATCGACCTCTGGATGTGTTTTTGTACTGTCTTTAGATTATAAACATTTGTGAATGTGGTTAACATGTTTAAAATGAATAATTTCAATTTTCTAAATTGCTATGACTGTCATATACATTGTAAAGCAGAGAGTGTCAGTATGTGAGTTAGTTTGCCTCCATCTGCCTGGCCTTATGAATCATAGTATGTTTTTTGAAAACAGATAAGGAAAAAAACTCTGCATGTTTTCGCTCTTCTCAAATGAGCAGAATCCATTTTACATGGAGAACTGTTTCACTGTTATCCAGGATTTTTTCTGATCATAGGCTAATAAGCTCATTAGTCTTAAGGAAGGTAAGCTCCTTAAGGAATGTTTGGAGACTTGTAGACCCTCATGCACCGAAGCTAAATAATAGTTGGTAAGCTGGTGTTCATGTCACTAAGATGCGTTTTTGGGTGGCTCCTTTCCCTTTAAAGGAGTTTAATACAGTTAATTCTTCCTAGTTGGAGGATTCAGGCTTATTAATGGTATAATCTTCATAGGCCACATTTTTGTCATAGGAAATACGATTTATTTTAATACATTTTATTCTGTGAAGTTATAAAAATATTGTATCCACTACATAATTTTAAAGTTGTGAATTTACCTACATTTATAAATTAA
This sequence comes from Camelus dromedarius, assembly GCF_036321535.1. NCBI lineage: Eukaryota > Metazoa > Chordata > Mammalia > Artiodactyla > Camelidae > Camelus > Camelus dromedarius. The sequence goes on from NC_087439.1 coordinate 41,322,779, forward strand.
AGTTTAGACTGTGTTCTTATTAAGTTACAGCAACTTACCAATTATGATGTACTGCCTCATAAGCTGTAGTCACTGGATATGTAAAGAATTTTACTGCTGTATTTAAAAATTTTTAAATTTATACCCTAGAAAACTACTTAAGCATTTAAAATTCTATACATAGGTATAATACTATATACATAATTTAAACTTTTGGAAATTAAGTCCAACATTTTGGCATTCATATTCTGATAGAGGGTAGTTTGTGATACATTTTATCATAGCCATACCAAAATGACTTCCAAATTTATTTAAAAGCATGTAACTGATTTAAAAGCAGGTGACTGGTGATAAATACAAAGAATAACTTACTTTCTTTAAATTGCCATAGCTGTGATACTACAACGATAAAAAAAAAAAAAGCAAAGAAACTTGAAATGAAATTTTCCACATTAAGGAACTTGATGACTATGCTAAATAACTAAAAATAATACTTGTTCTGAAGTAGTTAGAAAAATATAATTAGGTATATAGGCATAACAATAGAAAGATTGCATATAAAATCACATAGTACAAGCTCATCACTTATCTTCTTGTACTGTTTTCTCCCTATACCTCAATATTTTATGGCACTTAAGGCTAAAATCTTCCATCCCTTGTAGAGATTATTGAGTCTACAGAGGGATGATGGCTTATGCTGTACAAATGCATATTGGAAAGCAGGTTTGAAGATGCAACATTCTCCAGGCCTAATTCAGCCACAGAAAACATGCCTGGCTGTAGCAGAAGCCCGGCGCAATGCTGTGGAAGCCGCACGTTGATCCAAGAACCATGTTCTCAATGACATGGTACCTGAATACGAAGTTTTCAAGAATGTCAGCTGCAAATACCACTCATAGGAAATGAGAGAATCAGTACCCCAAAGACCATTTTCCCCCTAATAACATGGACTTATATAGAAATTCCCCCTTATGATGAACGTGGCTATTGATTTTTATCCAATTAAATAGTGAAATTTAACTTTCAGAGTCAGAAGAGAATGTTAGCAACTGGCCTACTTCCACTGAAATGCGCTCACATTTCATTTATTTTCAATCAGCTATCAAATGTTTGACTCTCACAAAGTGCTGTATGATTCAAAAGGCAAAAATAAAAGATTCAGCCATTACAGATTGCCTTTAAAATCTAGCCATTTCTTTCAGAGCTTCTGGGTTTTGTCTTGCAAGTAGAAGACGAAAATCTTTTGGTCACATATTCTATCAGGGCCTTAGTCTGATCTTTTGGATATGTCTATCCATATCTTGACTTCAAGATATTTTACTTCAAGACTAGGTAGCTGCATAGTGAGTCCATTGGGCTGCCTGTCCAAAGCAGGAAGAACAGGACTAAAACCAATAGCTCTTTTTTCTGAACCACATATTAAATGGTTAAACACATAAGCCATTTCTATTCGGTTTGACTTCAACATACTTTAAATATGTAACAGCCCTGGTGCTCCTTTTATTTTAAAAGAGCCTTATTGAGAATGCAATATATGAAACTGAAAATAATTAGATGGTAGTTGAAGAATAAGCTTAAGGAGCATCCAGCAGGTAAAAGAAAAAGTTATCTTAAGACACACAAAAATTTCTATCTACACTTGCCTTAATTGAGTTTTATTTCAACAGAAGTACACTAAAGCAGCAAAACAGTTCTCTAAAGGTTGAGATGGGTTTAAAATGGCTACTCACACACCCATCTGGGTCTGGAAGAGTTGTCTCACATTCAGTTTCAAAAGAGCATTTGGAAGATACTGAGAATGTAACAGAAATTAGAAGCTAGAGGTATTCTCCCATTGCTCTCTAGATCCTGAAAACACAGCACAGGGCCTTTTCTACAGAGGGGTGAGCTTGGGACCGTAGTCAAGCATCAGTTTCAAAGTTTCCGTAAAGGCTTTGAAAAGGAGGGAATCCTGTTGTAAACATTAAATGAAAATTTTCCAGCACCGTTTATTTCTATCTTGCTTGTGAAAAAAAAAGTCATATTTTCTTCAATGACTAATAATATTGTTTTACTCCTAAAACTAAAAAGTCATTGGTAAGTTAATTACATAAATCACCAGGACTGTATTTTTTCTATTTTTATTAGTAATTTTATGTCTGAATTTGTTGCATTCTACAACTAATTCTCACTTATCCGTAAGAAGAAGAGAGTATGTATAAATTAAACCTAGAAACAAACCTCAGACTCTAATCAGGCATTTTTTTTTCACCAAAAGCCTTGAAAACTGCCAATACTCATGAACTTTTCACTTTTGCTTTATAATTTCCCTTCAAGAACTCTCAGTCTGGCTGAGATTCCAATAAGCAATGATATCAGATAGGAGAAAGTTGTGTCAAGAGAATAAAGATTTATTTAATCTACAAACCTATAATAATTTTGGATATATCCTTAACTCCTCATAAAACTATAATTAATAATTGATAATCAAAAGTAGGGAATTCTCCAAGTCCCTTTTTTGCCTGCTCAGTTTTGGGTAGAACATTTAGGGAGAAATTCATAGATCAGGGATATAAAAATAGTAGGTACACTGAATGAGTTACTTAATAATGAAGATGCAGTGAACTTTTCCTATCTCATTTCAAGATGCTTTTCATCTTTTAATTACTTTACAATGATCATTTAGGGTTTTGCAGACACATGACTTAACAACTTTCCCAAACTACGTGAAAATCCAAGCTATGTGGTGCCCAAATGCATACAGACTATGGCCCTTCATATCCAAAAACTCATGATCACGTTACTCTTTTTTTTTTTTTTTAACAGAGGCTTTATCCCAAAACTTTAAAGCAAACATTTCCATCTGGAGCACATAAATTGGATGGATTGAAAATTATATTCATATATCTGAATATAATGGTCTGAAAATGGCAGCACTGTGAAAAAAAAAAAAACCCTGTGAGGCTCATTTTGGTAATACGACTTATAAGGGCTGAATCAACAACAACAAAAATTTGTGGTCTTATTTTAATGAAAGTAAAAGCAGAAAAGTAACAAAAAAGCATGCTCTCAAGTTCTTGACTATATTGAACTTTAAACATTTCTGTCATGTTTTAAAATAGATATAAGCCCTATAGAGCATGCAATGATTACTTTTAAAAGCCTAAAAAGGCTAAACTGGAAAATCATTAGCAGAATCAAATATGGTGTTGGGGCTGCCCGTCTTGCCTGACCATGCTGTGATGTGTCACACGATTCAGCAGAGAGCAGCTGGGCACGTCTAGCACTTCCTTGCCATGGCAGGGGAAGGAATATAGCTGAGAAGCATGCAGGCCAGTCAAAATTTATTTAGAAAGTGATTGTACATGTACAACTTGCTTGGGTAACCTGGGTAAAAGTGGTGGCACGAGCCTCTGGCTGGTTAAAAAACACCAGAATTGCATTCTTGATGGCGCCAGCTTGATTTTACTCCTGTGAGAAGTAAGAATGGTAAGCAGTGAAGGTCACAGTATGATATTGCTAGATTGTGCTTTGGAATTCAACTTCAAAAATGATTCTTAAGAGCATTTATTCTATGTCTTTCACCTAGGAAGACCATGAAACCTTCTAAGAATTAAATTATAAAAATCCATAGTTATATAAAAAGGTCAAGAAATCATGTTTATGTGAGCTTGAAATATATAAAAGCAGACAAAATTCTGCCTTATGTCTTTTCACAAGATATGTATAATTCCAAGTTTTTCCAGAATATAAAGATCATTATCTTGAAATCCATACCTTCAATTTTCTTATTTTTTCATGCAAAGTTTTATATTTATTTCCAAACCAATCTGTTTATGTTAGTGGTCCATATAATAGATATGTATATATTATATAATGTATATAATAACAGCAATTCATATTTTTAGCTCTAAAAACTTCTAGAGATCATTTTCCCCAACTGTGCTATAGCTAAATATATTTTATTATGAAAATAACTGGAAGCAATAGAGTAGCTAGAGTTTTCAGATATCATCTAAATTAATGATTAATTTACTGCCTCTTCTTAAAGCAGAAATGTGTTGCAAATTTTTTTTTCTTTTCTTTCTTCCTTCCTTTTTTCGAAATGTATCATTCTGTTAGGTTTAGCTTGTATGATTTTTCACTTTGTCAGCAAAGAGAAAGGCTATTCTGTGGGCTCCTCAAAGACCAACCCAATGTTCTTTTTTTACTTGTGTTCAAAAAGCTAAGAAGCATGACCCAAAATGTCACTTTATGGATATATTATTTTTAATTTGTGTGTGTGCAATGGCTATTAAAAAAGAATAACCCAGCTAACATAAATGTGAATCTGAAGTGTGACCTGTGTTCAACACCAGCTGTTTTCAGCTCTAAACTGAACTTTGCTGGAATTTACCTAAATTTGCTCTATAGTGCTGTATTTTGCTTTTATTTTTAAAATCAGTGTACAGTTGACCCTTGGACAACACAGGTTTGAACTACACAGGTCCACATCCACACAGACTTTTTTCAGTAGTAAATAATACAGTACTACACAAACCTCAGTTGGCTGAATCTGCAGATGTGGAACTCTAGGTATGGAACCATGTATGTGGAAGGCTAACTGTGAATTATACTCAGATTTTCAACTAGGCACAGGGTCAGCTCCCCTAACTCTCATGTTCAAAGGTCAACTGTACTTTTAATCTTTGTGTGAGCATATATGAGAATTGCCCTATTACTCTTTCAAGGTTTTTTGGGTACTAATTTAAAAAATCATCCACGGAAAACTTACTGTTGAATTTAATTTTACTGTGTAAAATAATTTGAAATTTTGTTCTAGCTTCATAGAGGTATTAATTTTATATTTACTTTGATGTATTTTCCCTCTAATATATCTGTACATTTTAAACAAGTTTATTGCATTCTGTAATTGGTTTCTACGTATCCAAAACTAGTTTGGAAGACAACAGAATGGCTATAAAAATTTAAAAAAAAAGGAATTTTTGTTCAGATAATAAAGTGTTTTCCAGGGCTTGAAAATGAAGACATTGTAACTCATTATTCCAAATTTATGATTTTTTAGCTATTAAAAAGACATGACAACAAGGCAGTGTTCATCTAAAACAATAATTTGAAATATTTGTGCTCATTATAGAGTTTTTGAAGTATTCTGGAAACCAACTGTTTGGTAAAAAGAAATTAAGCTATGTAATTTCCTTAAGTCCAATGTGATAAAACCTACGCTACTAATGTAACAAAAGTTTCTCTACCTCTTTGGCTTTTCTGTCTCTTCTTGACCCCAGGCTAGTCTTGTCCTTAGTCTTCCCTTATTTTCCCTTTGTGATTAATTCCTTGGTGATCTGTATTTTCAAGGAATCAGATGATTATGAAATCTGTGTAATCAAATCTACTTTTAAACCCTGACTGCTCATCCAGGCTCTGGTTCCCATTATATCCCACTTCAAATTCAGTATGTCCCAACCGAATTCCTTCTCTTCCCCCATAAACCTGGTAACCTTCCTAAAAAGGCCATTTCAGACAGTTGCATTACCATTTTCCCAATTTCCCAGATTATTTCCTGGGCTTTTCAAATTACCTGTTAGTCTCAGTTACCAGACTTGTTACCCTAGCCTGGAATTTCATCACCTCATTATTATCAAATGATTGTTACCACAATCCATAAGATAACCCTTATACCTCATTCTAAACTGTTTTACTCATTGATATCAAGTAAATTTTCCTAAAACATCACTTTCCCTGGGCTTTTCCCCTGCTTCAGAACAAATAGCTCCTTATTGACTGTGCAGCCAATTCCAAGCTCTTTGACTTACTTCAAAATCTATATAATCTGAAATTGCCTTACTCACCCAAACATATTTTCCACTGTCTTCTCAACCAATACTTTATTCATGCTGATTATTACACTCTAATACTAAGCTCACTGTCACCTCTGGCTCTTGTTTAGTAGGTTTCTGCTTTTTGCTTTCTGTTCATGTATTTGACCTAAACTTTGAGGCCTACTTCAGTTTTATCTTTTCCATTTAGCAACTTGCTATGTTCTCGTGTTCTCAATATCTATAAACTTATTTATATTCAGTCCTGCAGGATTAAACTTTTAAATACATCTTTAATGATTTTGTGAGTTAGTGTTAGCTTCCTCAAAGGTGTTGAGATTTCCCTGAAGAGGGGTTATGTTATGAATGTCTCCTTTAACTCTTTCTTACCCTTAGTATCCAGCAGACTGCTGAGTTCACAGAAGTGCTCAATAAATGCTTATTAATTAGTTGATGATTTTCTTAAATAAATCTACATCAAGTGGTGGAAAATAAAATTACAATTGAATTCTTATTTTACCAGAATGAACAACACATAAATTAGAATTGAACTCATTAAGATGACTTTGAGTGGAATTTTAGAGAAAGAATGTTATACCTCATTTTGTATGTATTTTTGACTTTTTAAAATTATTTTAAAATTTACTATTATAATATATCTTGGAAGTTCTGAAATGCCTGAAAAAAGGATCATGAAGCTATGAGTTGTGACAATGTCAGCTGCTTACTACTTATACAAATTCTGTTGATACTGTTACTAAAGAAAGAGGGTTCCAAAATATGCTCACAGAATCAGACATCATTTGTCTGATTTCTATGGTGTCAATATTATACCCTCAAGCTAAAACTTGTCTTTTATAATTCTGTGCTATACTTACTTCCTCATGGTATATTAGAAGTTCATAAATAAGTAATAGTAAAAAAAAAATTAGTCCTATTCTCCATAACACAGAATTGCAGAATTAATACCATGGAGCTACTATCATAGGATCCTAAGAATTCTAATCATACAGTAAGAACAGTTTCCTTCCTTCTTTATTTTAAATAAGTAGTAATATAATAGTAAGAACAGCTTTTCAGACTACAGATTAACTATAATCCTCAAGTGGAGCTTTTCTAAGTAGTTCTTAGTGTTTTCAAGTTAATCTGGAAGACTATAAATTTGCTCATCCTTGACTGGGCTAAATGTAATCAGTGCTACTTTTACTTAATATGTGTAACATTTTCATAAATGAATAACACTCTTATCATAATCAATAAAACTTTTAGAGGTAAACAAAAACTACACAAAACTTTCATATTAAAAAATCATAGCAAAACTTAGTATGTTATAGAAAGTAAGGAGATGACACTTTCACACTGATCAATAAAACGTGGCTCATTGATTTTTCCAGAAAGCACAATGTAATGAAGAATAGAGTGTTTAAATAACATCTCTTTTTTGGAAGACCACCTTTTAAATCAGACTTTCAAACTATCAAGAAGATAAATATACTAATTATTCAGAATGATGACGTCCTGTGGAAAGCTGGAATTTCAATGCATGGAATTCCCAATAAAGAATATGTCATAATTTCTCAACATTACCATATATATATATATATATATATATATGAACTTCAATTCACCATTAAATAATGCATGTAAACACTGTAAAATATCAGATAACTGTAGTGCAGGGTATTATAGGAAATGCAACAAAAACTTTAAAAGCATTCTTACCTCTTTGCTTTCTTCTAGTTCTGACTCACTGCTGAACTCTTCAGTATTTAAGTTTTCAAAGTCAGACTCTCCAACAGCAATTGGCACTGTTACAGTGAGGCTCGGATTGTTTATGAATGACATATAATCATTTTCATCGATTACATATTTTTCAACACTGCTTCCGGTACCCACACCACTGGTGGTTCCATTCCCATCTTTAAGATAATTAAGCTCTTTGCTTATTTCAATTCCAGTATTATTGGACACACAGCTGTCTATTTTGTTGCCTTCATGGATTTCTAGAACTTTCGGCTTTCTGAAAAAAGTTTTTTGGAAACACTCTCGTATCTTATTTTTCACATAATCAATTCCCTTTTGCATCCTTCCTACAGCAATCTGGAGATTGTTCATTTCATTATCATCATCAGTAGCAGCAAGATTGTCTGAGCTAAATGAACTCAACAATAAGGCCAGAAAGAGGTTCAGAACCTAAAAGAAGAAAAGAAAATACGATGCATTAATATTGAAGTATGTAAAAACATAATAGCTTAAACAGGGAACTCATAAGTCTTTGTTAAAATTAATTCAACAAATGCTTCTTGAATACTTACTACATTTCAGACACCTTGTCTCAATCATACACTATTTAAAGGACCTGATATCCTCTACCTGCTGTAAGGGCAAAATGGTAAAACAAGCACCTTTTCTTTCGAACTGAGGACAGCAGGAAAACAGAGCTTCTAAGATTTAAATTGTGTCTTCTCAGGGTTGCCAGTGAAAAGACAAAATCCCATTTTTGTGGTTTTGGCCAATGAGAAAAAAAGAAGTATTTTCATTTTAGTCATTTTACTTCATTTTATCAGTTTGTCTATGGAATGTCTAGCTTCATGTATGTAAATAATAACTTTATTTATTTAATAGCCTGGTGGGTAAGTGTTAAAACAATATACTAGAAATATAAGTTTCATTGTCCAATGGCCACAAACTTTTATAGCAGAAATTTCTAAATGCAAATTATATAAAGTTTAACACATTTCCCATCAATAGACTGTGAAATGTATTTGTCCAAATAGTTTAACAGATAGAGAAATATCTAAAATTACTCCCGGATTTAGGCTGGACCCGAATAATGTAAATTACTTTTCTTTTTCCTTTTTAATTTTCACAGAAAATATGAATAAATCTCAGGGTATCATTGAGATACATGGGGAAAGTATTACCCAATTATCTGATAAAATATGATTAATACAAGAATAATTCGTAATAGCTGACTCAAAATAATATTTATAGGACTATAAGCTTCAAGTGTAGTTACTGAGTTTCAAAACATGCTACATGGTAGGAAGGCACATACTAAACCAGAAGCCCAGTTTGTTTTCTTATTTTTATATCAGATTTGTTCAGAATCTAGAGCTTCCTAATTTACTGTTCTGAAAAAATACTGCCTGTCCGCAATATACCACAAGCCTCTAAGCAATCTCATTTGAAATGTACTTCTCTAAGGAAGGTTCAGTATGACAGCATAAACACTTTGTCCATACATAATTGAGAAATTTATGTATTAAAACATGTAAACGTATAAATTGTGCTTTTACATTACTGCTTTTAAGTCAGAGCTAGAAGTAAGTCTTTTAAATCTGGTCAATGTCCATACCTGTGAATAACTTAAACTGCAATAATTTATTTTCCTTTAATAAAACAAATTCAGGGAAGAATATATTTAGTCCCCTTCCAAGTCATTTGGATACTTACAATACATAGCTAAAATAGAGTGCTCTATTTCATCGAAATTTGTCTTCAAAATTTGGTAATATGAGACATGTCTCTGTGTAAGCAAACAGTATGAACTATGAATGTGTAAAGAACAATTTCAGTACAGAGTAGTATTTTTTTTAGAATTAGTGGAGATTATTATCTTATCAAAATAATATTAGGACAAAAAATAATGCAGGCCATAAAAATAATGTTAGGACAAAGTTAATCTTGATGATAAAAACATTTCTTTGAAGAAGGAAACCAAAAAACTAATATTTTTGTTCCCAGACTTTCACAGATACATCTCATTTAATCCTCACATAAATCATAAGACTTTAGTTTTGTTATTCCAGTATCATAGCTGGGGAACTTGAGCCTGAGAGAAGTTAAGTAACTTGCCTATGCTCAGAGTGCTAGTGTTGGGATTTGAGTCTAGGTTGTTGATAAAACCACACGTGTCTGCTGTATCAGGCCACCTTCCTAGGTACTGTTTGATCTTGTTCTTAATTATGAGTGTTTGCAATACATACGTACCACAAGGTTTCCAATGACCATGACCAACATGAAAACAATAAGGCACATGGTTTGGCCAGCGACTTCCATGCAGTCCCACATGGTCTCTATCCACTCTCCACACAGCACTCGGAACACAATGAGGAAGGAGTGGAAGAAGTCATTCATGTGCCAACGTGGAAGTTGACAGTCACTAGAGATTTTGCAGACACATTCTTTGTAGCTCTTACCAAAGAGCTGCATGCCGACCACGGCAAAAATGAAGACAATGATGGCCAACACCAAGGTGAGGTTACCCAGAGCTCCCACAGAATTGCCAATGATCTTAATTAGCATATTCAGGGTGGGCCAGGATTTTGCCAACTTGAAAACTCGAAGCTGTAATCAAGTGAAAACATACTCTTAGTAGTAATCACAATATAATTTTAAAAGTTAGTTAGACATTGTTTTATCAGTATGCTATATTGTAAACCCACCTCTGAGCAATATAAAAATCTCAAACCATACTAAACAAATTCAGATCCAGAAAAAAAGTGTTGATAATACTGGAATTGTAAATCAAATCACATCTATCTATCTGTCTGTCTATCTATCTATCTATCTATCTATCTATTTATTTTAGGTATTAGATTTTTCATCTCTAAAGTCCTGTTTGGTTTTTTTTATTTTTAAATTTTTTGTGGAGGTTCTGGGGATTGAACCCAGGACATCGTGCATGGTAATCATGCACTCTACCACTGAGCTATACCCTCCAATATCATTTAAATGAAAAAATAAAAGAGATTAAAATATGTCAGAGGTGATAAATAAAACATTTCTGATTCATCACCAGATATAACCATGAAAACAAATTAATATTTTAATTAGAGACATTTGTGAATTTAGTAAACTAATGTCACCTTCAGACTGTATTTTAGAGAGTAGAAAGAAATATTAAAAGTATGAGTTGTATATTTTTAAAGGACATTTATAATTTAAAAGTAAAATGAACTAATCTGGCAAACTTATAGAGATGCTTCCTTTCAATTAGAAAAATACACATTTTACTTAATTTCCAGTAAAATTTTACATATTTTAAAATATTTTTTCACTAAGTTAAAAAAATTGTTATATCATTGTTTAAGGTGCTAATAGGATCAAATATTTTCCCACATGTTCCTTTAAAGTAGATCCCACTTATATGAGTAAGGCTGAGAAAAAGCTAAGATTAATTGGTTGTAAAGTTTTTATTTGCATTTCTTTACAGACTTTAAAGCAAAAAATTTTTAAAGTAAATTTAAAACATAATTTTAGAAGCACAAGTGTGTTTTTAAATGTGCCTTATATAGGTAATTATTTGAAGTGTTTCAACCGTTTTTATCATTCTTGAAAAATAGTCACATTCAGCTTTAAAGAGAATATATATTTTCTTTGAAATACCTCACATATTGGTGTAAGTTTAAAATATATAAAAACTATAAAAGTGCACATTGATTCATTTTCAAAATATTATGCCAATGAAAGATAGAATATAAACATGGTCTGTGCAGATACCAGTCTGAACGATCTCAGTACAGACAGTCCCTCCACATTTGCCAGGCCAAGCTCCATCAAACTAAGGCTGACAATAATTCCATCAAAGATATTCCATCCCTCTTGGAAATAATAATATGGATCCATGGCAATGATCTTGAGGACCATTTCTGCTGTGAAGATCCCAGTGAAGACCTAAAGTAAAATAGAGATCAGTACTTCACAAGTATTGGAAAACTTTTGGTTCTGTAAGAATCTGTAAGGAATATTAAACACTTATGAGTAAAAATATCTAAAATTTAAAGTGAAGAAATGTGACAAATTGATATAAGTTTAGCATTTTTTTCCAGGGGAGTATTTTAAATGGATTTGTATTATTTAATGAATCTGCTAGATTTCTAAGACAATGCTGACTTTAAAACCTTTTATTTTTTCACATTTGAAATCTGATACTAAATGATAGCTACTGAATTATTGCCCTTTTTGGTACATTATGCTTCCAACATAATCACAACCAACTTTTTAAAAGTATTGCATTAGGAACAAATCTATATGTTATTGGAAGTCACTCAAAAGTTACTTCAAATTGGTTAAAAAAAACATTTTGTTCTTGATTTTTGTGTGTGTGTGTTTTTTAAAGGCACACCATCTTCTATAGTTTTATAAACATTCCTGAAACAAGAGTGAGTTTGCCACAAATGTTTTGTAATGATCATTTCTGGATTCATGCCTCAGAATTAAGGTTAATGGATAAATAGAGCAAGGACTGCAGATTTAATTGAAAGCAGCAGGAGAACATTCTCAGTATGCATGCACCCATAATTAGTATTAATAAATTATTTGAGTGGCTGGGTAAATGTCTGTTTGACAATAGAAAGGAAATGGTTTTGTTTTTAAACTCAGAACCACAGGCTAAGAGACCCAAGGACATGAAGAACTATGAAATTACTCTTGCAAAAAATCACTTCAAGTAATTATCTTAATTAATTATAGGCAAAAGCTGCATATTATGACTGTAACGTCAAGCTTACCACTTACCAAAGTAAATCAGCCTTTACCTTGAAGGAACTTTGTCAAAATAACAGTATCAAAATTATTTGGTTTCTTAAATATGTTAATTAAACAAAATCTTGATTCATTCTTACAAATGAGTAAATGCAGCTAATATCTCATTTCCTAATCACAGAAAGGGAAATATCCATCTCAGAAAAAATGGCTTAACTTCAGTTCATCATTCATTCACTCAAAGAGAAATAAAATGCATTTCAAGAAAGCCTAGTACATGAAAATCCACATATATGGTGGAATGCACATTAAAAGGTGAATTTTTTCATTTTATAAAAGGACTCACCATGGAGTCCTTTCCCCTGGTGAGTGTAAAATAAGTTCTTACTCATACAAATTGTATTTCTCATATAGTTTCAGGAGAAGCTACTATTTGAAATAAGCAGCCTTATTATAGAAAATATTAGTTAAATTGAGTAGAAATGATTGAGGTAAATGATCTACAAGTATCTTTTCCTACAGAAAATCATAAGATGAACTTTTCAGTTCTTCTGAAATGACTAGAAAATGTCCTGCATTATAAAAACCTATGCCTTCAATTTATATTCTTTTATCTAAAATTTAATCCCAGCATGAAACTTCTCTTTAAAAATAACATTTTAATTACAATTTGCAATTTAATATCATAGCTATTTATCTCTTTAAATGTTTTCAATTCAGGCCTTAAAAATCACTGGTACTGTTTTTGGTACATTTTGATCTAGTTTATCATTGTCAATGATTAAGAGTTTTTAGAGTCTTCCTCATTCTACCAAAGGTCAACCCAGGATATTGATTATGATGCCTATGTTTACATAACTTTAAAACTTCATCAAAAATGGCAGCCTCTGGATATGTACACAATTTTGTACAAAAAGCCCATGCATGGTTTATAAACAATGCTAATGTGTGGTTTATAAACATACATTCTGCTGCCATTGAATTTCTGTATCACAAAGAGTTTTTAAGATTCAGACAATTAATAAAAACATATTACAAGTTTATTGTTTGGATTTAGCCTAATTATATTTTGTCTTCTGCAGAGGCATTTTGTTTTTTGAAACTTTGAATTATATGCTAAAGTAACCATTCATTCATTCATAAGACATTTTTGAGCACTTACTAGACATTGTACTAGGCTTTAAAAATACAATACTAATTAGGAAATACAAACCTGAGATTGCATAAACCTAGTTCATTTAGGCTGATAAATTTCTTATGGACAACAGATAGCTTTCCTAAGCCAGCTGCTTTAATGAGGAGATAAATTCAGTGAAAAGTTCCTAGCCTATCGTACGTGATGACAGAAGACAACTAGTAAAAGTATAAATGCTAAAGGTATTGATTAGAATCATCTTGGGAATCTGGACCAAGAGTAAACAAATTTTGAGTATTTTGAGTTGTTTTGGGGAGTACAGGACTTGGCATGATCAAATGTTAGAGTTTAAGGTCTCAATTTAGGACTGGGGAAGTTTCTTTATTGAGAACTTATAGGAAAGTTCTGTTGATACATTAAAAAGGTATAAATGTTTGTTCTGAAGGCTGAAGTTTGAATGTTGGGTCTTTGACCTGTACTTGCCCAGACTGACATTCCATTTCTTTGTAGTGAACTTAATGTAACTATAGCCTCCTTTTGCTCCATTACTATTAGCTTCTTGTTTTAATAGTTATATTTTTATCATCCTCATGCCTTTTGGATTTGTGTTTTTAACTATTTGTTGTTGATTTTTTGGAGGATGAAATTTAAATATACTTAGAGAAAAATCGTGGGAAATTGTTTAACATTTATGATTTTCTTTTCCCTCATCAAATGAGGATATTGAGATGATTCATCAGGTCTGTGTCTAATATTCTTGGCTTTCTATCAATATTGTATTGTTTAGCAATTTTTATTAGAAATTTTGGTGTAAATATAATAATTGTTACACAAGAGCCTTTTTAGTAGTTGTTAGAGGGAGACAACAAAGGCAGTTTTGCATTACACTAGGAAAGGCCAAATAGCACTCTTTCATTGGTGCAAGAGGCCTCTTAGATGAGTTATTGGATTTGGTTCCCAAGTGTTTTATCTTTCAATAAACAAGAGCCATTTTTTTTTTCTTTCAAGGAGTTATCATGTCCCTTTCCTAAGATTTTGAGTTCATATCCTACACCACACCATTTAATTAAAATAATTTTGCTAATTGTGTTTCTTTAGGCTTTTATTTGCAAATAGCCTGTAGCATCCTTAGAACATGTACTTTTCTAAGTTTCCCTCTGGGTCTACCAGAATAAAGGGATATCATGAATCTTTAATTACTGGTTACAAGAGTTATAATGAGGAAAGTAATCAGTGTAGGAGCTACAAATCTCTATCGATATTTCCTGAAGAAAAAATTGCAAGTTAGTTGGAAATATTTGTATGATGAAGATATTATCTAACCTACTATGATTGATGTAAGATTTCTTGCTTACAGAATCCCTATGGTGGGTGCATGGATTTTATAACGGTTAAAGCAAAATTAAACAAAACAAAACAGAGCATCTTCAAAAAACTCAATAGAGATTTGAGGTCTCATTACTCAAATTTGATCAATCTAATCAACAGGGAAGTGATATAATTTTATATGCTCCAGAAACAGGATACAAAAGGGTACTCTGATCTAAGTAATGACTGAAAGTTCCATAACTCTTTTATGGTACATTCTTTTGTTATCAGTTTAACCAAAACCTCGATGTCCTTATTTATAAGGCAATATGCAATCATGTGAGCAGTAATAAACTAGTCCACAGAAAATTTAAATTTATTTTAATGAGCAAACTATAAACTCCCCACAAAATATGCAATGCAACATCCATCCATGGTGTATAATATAAATTCAAAGTCAGCTGTGTACCTTATAGGAATTCCTTATAGTATTTTATAAGGAATATATTCTCTCTCTGTGTATATGTATATATATTATTTTTCATGTATAAATATTATAAAGCTTGTTATGGGTATAAAATAAGATATAAGAAACTATGAGATGCCTTACACATATAGAACATTATCACTACTGCTAATAATGAGCTTTTAGCCAACAGAAACAGCCAGTTTACACATTCTCCTATTCTTATGGTTAGAAATAGTTAACTCAAGTCAACTCTGTCATCTATTCTCTTTGTCTTGATGAGTCTTGTTTCCCCAATACTACTTACCTCATTGTTCTATAACAAACAATCTATCAGTGATCAGTCTTTCACACCACTTCCCTACCTCATTATCTCCATTGCTACTCAAAGTTATAGAATTTTAGAAGTGGGAGGGCCATGAGATCATCTAGTTCAACACATTGTACTCTTGAGAAAAGAAGATCTGTGACTTTTTCAAGACGACCCAGACATGGACAACTGGACTTGGACCCAGATTTAGTGCTTTAGTCTAGTGTTTTTCCATTTGATCATCCTATAATCTAAACTCTCTTATCCTGTGCTACCATACTCAATTGCTTAAACTTTGAAATTCTATAAAACCTCAATTTCCTGCTTCACTTTGACAAATTTCCAAAAATTCTTCCTAACTATTTAACTTCCTTCACTGTCCAATATCCTGGAAAAAATACAACAGTTAGAGCAGAACTATTTTCCACCAGTATTTCAAAGAAAGGTTAATAGCAATATATAAGAGGAAGGAAATTGTTTATTGAGCACATGCTAGATGCTAGGCACAGTGCTAAGTGTTTTCATATTACCTCATTAGACCTTCACAACAACTCTAGGAGATGAGTATTATTATATCCGTTTCAATAATAGAAACAAAGACTCAGATTTTTTATCAGACTTATCCAGATGCTACATTATTAGTAAGTACTGGCAATAAGGTCAAACCTAGTTCCACCTGACTTCAAAGCCCATGTTCTTTCATGAAACCATGCTACATGATGCAGCCCTTTGGGTAAGAAACAACCGGATGGTTATTTATTGGGCTACAACCATGTAAACACTATGGGAGATACAAAAGAAAAATGGGATGTGATCTCTGCTATGGAGTAATTTATGGTTGATTTGAAAAGCAAGAATTATGATACAATAAGACAATGTTTAATAAATTCAATGATGTTTTATTCACAAATGCATTAGGAGTTAAGAAAAGGGTGTTCAGTATGGACTGAGTACCATATTAGAGGAGATGAGGCTGGACTTAGACCTTGAAGAGTATGAAGAATTGAGATGGAGTGATCTGAGCCAGAACACTTTAAATCTGAATGTAGAAAACATTTTCCCGTATGTAAACATATAAACATTTGTGTGGTACAGTAAAAAGGCTGTTCTGATGCGACTAGTGGTGGCTGATTAGGAAACAATGGAAAATAAGATGGTATAGGAGGGATGGAATCAGATGGGGAGTCTTGAAAACCAGATAAGAGTGCTGAACCACAAATATAGACAATAGATACTTTAGCAAGGTGAAAGCATACTGAGTGCAGAGTACTAAAAATATAATTTTAATAGTAATAGGATTAAAAAATTGATACCTGGAAAAAAGAAATAATGGGTCTTTGTGTAAAATTGTACATAAGAAATAAAGGGAAAGCAAATCAAATGGCTATAGAATTTCTATCTTTGAAGCTAGAAGGCTCTTTGAAGCTAGAAAGCTACTACTAGAGGTAACATAAGACTGAACTGAGATTTTTTAGGACTTTTAATAAACCATGAGAAAGGTAATCTTTCAGATGTGACATACTGTGTTTAAAGTTATCCTGGAGCAATGATGTGTAACAGTTAGAAACACATGAATGGAACACAGCTTATACCATAAGAGTAGATAATTCCTAGAGTTGTTGAACTACATAGAAATATTGAGTGAAAAACATAATCTTAATGGGCAAAAGAAGAAAAGTCCAGAAAAGGAGGCAGATGGAGTGATTGGAAAGATCAAGGAACAAATGCAAAAAAAAAAAGAATCAGTATCATAGGTGCCAAAAAATGAAGAAAATCTCAAGAATCTGGTGGGTGTTCTACTGAGTCAAATAATGGAGCAAAGTGGAAGTAATTTATAGGGGTAGACATTTATGCAATTGTTTGCCCAGTATTCTCTTTTCTTTTTCTGTTAGGACTTGCTCCTCTATGTGTATAATTCCTCAAGTTTGCCATTTTCACATGACTCCACCCTCTGCCAAAGTTGTTTAAACCAGAGATGAGCAAGCATCAAGCTATGTATGCCAAATAGAGTCCTTCATGAGAGTTTTTGAACTGGAACTGAAAAAGCGATCGAGTCTTTTTCCAGTGCAGAGGTTACAAAATTTAAAACCAGTGAGCTATGGCTGAGCATGTTTCCTGACCTACAAATAAAAGATGCAGTGAATGTTTGTGCTACATCCGAGCCCTTGGTTAAAGCATTTCCTGAAGCCCAATTGGAAAATTACTCTTCATATGGTTTGGTAGTTCATCTTTTTCTTTCCATTCCATGAGTCAGTCTTTTATTTTCCTCTTAAGCTAGTTCTGTTTGAGTTTGAGTTCTTTTCTGTCTTGTGCCAAAAAGGAAAGTCTTGATTAATAAACTACATAAATTCTTTTCTTACTTGTTCATCCATTTCAATTTCTTCATATAGACTTAGGAACTAAACATGTCAGCATACACATACATAGATGTCTGCTCAAGTTATTTGAAGTAAAAATGTGGCTAAATTACAAATGCATTTTTACCCCCTATTTATTCTCTTGTGTGAATTCTACTGAAGCATTTGATTAGGCAGTTCAATACTATGCCCTCTTTTGTACAGAAATCAGTCTTTGTGTATACCCTTCGAAAGACATGATTTCTTCAGAAGCTGTGTATTTTCTTTGTTAAAACTGCATGCTTGTAGAGCTAGAATTAGATCTCATGGTTTTTCTGAACCTATATTTCCAGCAAGAATTACAATAAAAATTTTAACAAGTTTACAAAGTTTTAGACACCATGATCAATCAGCACGGGTGTTGGTTTCAACAATTAGCATTCATACCAGTTGAATTCTAGAACTTATCACTGAGATTCTCTGTAATAACCCTCTAAGTATTTCTTCTTATGAAGAAAGAGGGTATAATTTGGGGGTTCCACACAGCACAGATGGATTTCTTCTTTGGTCTATCTGTCCCATCTCTGACAAAAGAAATAAGAAAACTTCAAATGAACTCACCAGGTTTCCTACAGTCAACACACTACTGAATTGATCAGTCATTGGGTAGTGCTCCATGGCCATGAAGAGGGTATTTAAGACAATGCAGATGGTGATGGCTAGGTCAACAAATGGATCCATAACAATTAAATTCACAAGATGCTTTACTTTTAACCATGTATCACAGCAGTCCCAGATCAAGAACATATTAGCAAATCTGTACCAGCATGGTGGACATTTCTGCCTAGATTCTTCAAGTTCTGGGGGAGCAATAAAGAGTAGGAGTAGTAAATAACAAAAACAAATTATTTGTTGTTTACATTATACATTATTTGATAAAATTGATGCTTCTACTTAGGGATGGAAATTTTATTAAATATTTTCACAAAATATTCATAAAAACGTCAAGTAAATAAACTTTCTCCTTTAATCAAGCAGAAAATAAATACTTTGGATTTAATATTTTGCCTCAAACTAACTTCATTACCTAATAACTAGCTAATTGGTCATTAAATTGCTATATTTTCTTTATCAAAACAGAATTTTAAAGTAAGCTTTACAGAATTATTAAATGTATCAATTATTATTTCTTTTGAAATCATCTTTTTAAGAAAACTGTCTAAAGCTGTGATCCTTATTAATGTGTGATGCATTCTTTCCTCTCCCTGTCTCCACATATACATTGATCTTGCACACAACAAGAATCTAGTGTGTCCTTCGTCTCAGTATATATTCAGACCTAAATCTAGTTCTGTTATTCATGCTTACTCATATCTTTAAGAATTTTATGCCTAACATATAAAAAAGATATTAGTAATTTAATGGGTGAAGCCTGTTATAAAGTAATTATTATGTGACTGTTTGGATATCCAGTACACCAACAGGATAAAATACAAAATGTAATTGAAGTTTTCCAAAGAACTAATGTTAGAAATGATTTATAATTGATTTATCAAACTGCAGTGCTGGTATAACATTCCTCCAAACTTTGAAGAAGTGGGGACTTATTTAATGAATGAACAAGGGAGTAACAGTTGCTGCCCATTCCTGTGTGTCAAAATCTACAAGCAGTTGTGTGAACTGTCCTTTGGAGGAATGTAATGGTTTCTGTGTATGCGGAAGATGGAGGGAAGATTTTTTTTTTTAGGGTCCTTGTTGAAGTAGAGCACAGGTTTTGATTTCTCCAACTCATTCATATGCCTCCCAACCTATCACCACCTCCATGCCTGGAGAACAAATTAAAGCTTGAAAGAGATGTTTCCTTGTGCTTCTACACAACAAAACTTAAAAAAAGAAAATGTTTAATTGCTTTAGGATAATATAATATAAGGATAAATCCTCACTGATGAGACATCGAGTGGTGAAATATTACTCTGCAGATAAAAACCTGCAGATTGATATTGAGAATGGACTCAAAAAGAAATTAGGACAATATTGGTTTCTGTAATCAATGTGATGATAATGCATTCCATACATCATCTACTTAGGTCTATTATACAGTTCTAATCTTGGGTAACTGACTTTGGTAATTCTTTGGGAAGAAGGAATAGTTCCACAAAGTATATAATCATCATAGGAAGCTGACTATCCCATGGCCTTCTTACCCTCCATTGTGTTAGTCAGGATGCTGGCTATGCTCACGGCTCTTTGCCTTCCAGAGGAATCCTCTAGCATCTCCATTGAAATCTGATAAGAACTTAGTCTTCTCTTTCTGACTTCTGTTTCAGTGGTGGTGCCCTGCAAACCAAATACTGATGGCTCAAACCACCCTTTTCAATGAATAATACAACATTACATAGCATTTCTTTGGAAAATCATGCTACATGCAATTTTTTCAAGTAACAATTTTCAAGTAATAATAAAATACTGAATTTATTATTAAGTTATAAATGCTTAAAAAAATCACAGGTGATACTCTAAAGAATTGAAACAAAAATTCACCAGTTCGATGCAATTGTATAGGGCAATTATTTGCAGAAATATTTTAATTTACCTGTTCAAGTTTTCAGGGAAAATTTTCATAAACATGCTAAAGTCATACATTGTTTTATTTCATTCAAATGCAAAGTATTTTTAACTTATCTCAATGATTAATAATCAATCTTCCCCCAAAGCAAATAATAGTATTATATAGTCTCAAGGCTGAATTATTTTCTTTGAGGCTATATTGAAAATATTGACATATATGGGCCAATTATTTTCCATGCACAAACACAGATGTACAATGAAATGTGTGTGCTTTCCTGAGATTTCTTTAATTATTTCTATATGCTATCCTATAAGAAATCAAAACATTTTAGAGTCACTGTAATACTGACAGTTGTATGAAAACTGCCCATTATCAATATATTGGTCATTACAATATATAGTTTTAAGCATATGAAATCTTCAGAATATGAATATATACTTATACAATTCTGAGTGAACATACATCTATAATAGCAATTTGGTTGTAGTGTCCATAATTTTCTGTTGATAGGTCTACTGAATTTGCAAATACGAGTTTCACCCAAGACTCTAAAAACTGGGCTCTTTTAACCTAAAGCATTTGAAAGTTAATGGTCCCAAACAATAAAATTGGTTCTAAAGATTCTGTTGTTTTCCATTCAATAGTATATTGTTTTTAAGGACTTTCATTTTGGGGAAATAGGATGATATAAGAGGCTAAATCGCCCAGGCCTTGATGATTTCAAATTGGTGTAGAATGTTATTAGTAGCTAATTTATTATCTATTATTATCTATTATCACCTCTGGCAGAAGTTGTCCAGTAGGTGAGGTTAGAGCTGATGGTCCACCCACCAAGGAAACCACACCATTGCAATCCACAGTGCTGTGCATCTTCCCATTTGCTGGAAGCCCTGGCACCATCCTGGATGACATACTGGCCTGACTAACGTTACTGTTGCGTCGCTCTCCATGTCTGTGTGGCACAAACAGTGAGTCTCTCCTGCTCTCGCTGTCTTCAAATGTACTGTGTTCATCATCAGCAAAGTCGTTTTCAGAACCAATATCCTTTACCCGACCTCTGAAGCTGAAAATGCTTGTTTTGCTATTGCGTCGTGGGGAAAACAGGGAGCCACGGATACTTAACAGAGACTGAGGAGAGAGCAAGGAAGGAAAGAATGGGGATGGGGGACACAACTATTTAGTAAAAGTCTTAATATTGCAGAATCTATTTGCTTTTGGGTTAGAATAGTCTTGCTCTTAAACACAGGTAATCAAGTTTATAGAGAACATGTATGTTTTGATATTTTTATTAAAAACCACAATGCAAATTTAAACATAAAAGAGTGTTTTTCTGACTAAGAATCCTGATATGAAATTTACTAAGTGTACTACCACTGTATTTAATCTTTAGTTCTGTGAGGTAGATTTTGTTATCATAATGTTACAAGTGCAGAACCTGATGCTGGAGAGGTCAAAGGATTCTTTTTGTAGGTGGCTTTCACTCCTAAGTCCTATTATCTGAAAGGGCATGCAACGTGGAAAATAAGTTTTGGTTCAAGTGAGACTACTAACTTAAATTTAAAATATTTGTACCAATATTTCACTTCGGGATAATGATTTAAAAACAAAACCATTATCTCTCCATTCTCTGTTTCTGAATTCTAAAAGGAAAGTACTGTTTTTTTCTGGACCTGCTTGTCTCTATCCACATGGGCATAATAAGTCATGAAATTTAACTATGATGCTGTCTTCTAAATTTGCTAACAGTTTCCCAAATGGCTACTAATGATTCACCTTGTTTGAGAGAATATATGTCATAGCAAACACAACAGAGAGAATTCTTAAACTGCTATGTAAATTACTATTGTTTAAAATTTAACACTTGCTTAAAAAAGTAAGATGATTTATACATGACTTTACCAATAAGAGTGATGTGGAAGACAGCTTATTCTTCTGATCTCACTTTAATTTTATTGAAAAAACTGGATGATTCAAAACTTTAAAATTTACGTACATTTATGAATAAACCAAGTAAACAGCTTCTGCTACTGGAAAATGAGGATTTAGCATGCAGTCCCTTCTTTCACTTTTTGAACGGATTTTAAATTAGCAGCACCAAATAATTCTGTGTTTATTCTAGCCTTGGTGATAATTTTCAAAAACATCTCTATTCACCTGCCGAACCTTTGTTTACTCCCCTTCTCATTAGCAATGACATTCCCTGTCTCCCCTGCTTACTTCCTCTCTCATGGCCTGTTCTACCTCTCTGCACAGCCAGGGTAATGTATCTGCATATATACACATACATATGCATACAAATCTATATGCCAGCAGTAAACATGCCTCAGCCTTCCCTTTCTTCCTCCAAGCTTCAATATAAAACTAAAGAAAAAAAAAAAAACTAAAGAAAATAATTTTAGTGGAAAAAAAAAAACAGGAAAGGCAGACTCCCTCAAATTTATTTTTGGTCCCTCTGCCTAATAGGTCATGTTGATTTTCTTATGCCCCATTTTTAGCTTTATTTTTGTGGCTTTTTCCAGACTGCAAAGCACTAGAATAATCTTTGTTGCCCTCTGCCTCAGTGATGTTCTCAAAGGATATTATTCATTGAGAAATGTGCTGTTGCTTTGGATTTGGTTAGAAATATTCACAGGAATTACTGAACTGCCCAGCTTATCCAGCCTGAGACTGTGTCTGTGTGACACTCAGTTCGTGCAGTAGGTTTGTCTACCCAATGTTACACAGTAGTTAGACTAATTTTCCAGTCATCAAAGTGATCAAGAAATTAGACATTGTGAAGACATTCAATCCTCATTATAAAGAATCATATTGTTTTCAATCTCCTCGGGCTCAATTTAAATTATAAGTATAATATTGGTATGTTCAGTCTTGTGTTTTGAGACTTTAGTGTGTATTTTTAGGTCCCAGATTTTTGGAATTGGGATTTAGTAAGCAGGGTGGAGGACTCTGGAATCTGAATATTCAACACAGATTCCAGGTAATTTTAATGCAAGTGGACCTCATCTTAACACTCAGAGGAGAACTAATTTTGTTTTATATTAATTCCTAGGATAGTTTAATATAATCAACTTAATATACCTGTGTTAGGATACTGTCTTTAGAAACTGAAAATCTATCTACACAATATTGGTTGGGAGTATGTGGCATGTGTGTACATCCATAATGTGTCTGGTACATGCCTTTAATTTGCATGTTTTTATGTTGGGGTGTTTTTAAAGACGTTCCAGATCCTTAAGCTTATTTGAAACTTCTGTTCACTCTTTGGAAAGTATAATAATGGGTGTGAGCATAGCTTTCAAGGCAACAGAGACTAAAAAAGAAGATAGCAAAAATAGTATTGAGAGAAAATAAACCAAAAATAACACACTAGAAGATGCAGCAGAGTGGAGGGAATACCCACAGCTCTGACAGCCCTTCCTCTAAGGAAAATAAGCTTTTATGTTTTAAGGACCAAAAGGCCATCTTTCTTCGCCTCAGACATGCCAAAACATAAATTCCAGGTATCTTTTTTTTTCTTTTTTGCCTTGTTCCAAGAAGGTAAATCTGAACTCTTTTTCGTAATTTTTAGTAACAAAAGGGAAAATAGAAGAATTTAGGAATGTAAGACACAATCCTACATGTAGGGACTGAACTTGAAGTGGATTGAGAAGTCAAAATGGAAGACGATGCAGAGAATTTGAAAATGTTCTAGTTCAAGCATGTAAAGTGAGTATTTGTTGGAAATAATAGCATAAGTTTAATGTATGTAACTTATCAATGTTTTCAATAAGTCAACAACTATGCTTGGTTCTAGCTACAAAGCTTCTGGTTTAAAATACATTGTCTCTTTGTGTCCAAACAATCTAGATAAAATCTTTATGGGGGATTCACTTTCCACTGTACATCTTTAAGTACTTTTTCATATTGTACCATGGACATATATTATCTATTTAAAATAAAATAGTGTAATAAATGTAAAATAACATCTAAAAAGTTCATGTTAGTAGAGGACAGGATACGCATAATTTATGGCTTCTTGGCCTTGACATTTTTAGAAGATGTATTTGTTTTGAACATTATGCGATGCCCATCTTATGCTTCCTATCCCCACCGCGTCCACAGATTCTCTTACCTTTCAGAGAGTCCTTTTTTGTTTATACAATCAGAAATTGTAAACTTCTTGCCTGTGAGTTGTGTTAATACTGTCTGCCTGTCTTTATTGAGATATGTAAATATCAATGCTAATAGGCTATTCCTTTTACTTTTGAAAATCTACTATCTATCTAGTTTATCTGTCAATCTTTCCCTTTCTCTCTACCTACTTACCTACTTACCTATCTACCTATCCTGCTATCTCTGTATCTACAAATATAAAATGAACTACATATAACATATGTGTATACTGATCCTGTTTTTAGTATTTAAACTCTGGCTGTCAGCTAACTTCCCTTTGCTCTTGCCTCTCTGCGGTTCACTTAACACAGGCCTCCCCGCTGCTTCTTAAGCATTCCAGGCTGAAGGCCTTACGCTTGCTCTTCAGTGAGCCTGAAATGCTCTTCGATAAGATAGCTTCTTCCCTTGCCTCCTCTAAATCTTTGCTGAAATGTCTCCTTTACAGTGAGGGCCACTCAAGACACTCTATTTAAAATTTTTACCTCTGGTTAGTGCTCCTAATCTCCTTTTCCTGCTTATTTTTTTCCCCATAGCACTTATCACTTTCTGACATATTCTATAAGTTATTTATTTATTGTCTGTCTCCTCCTTTAAAGTTTCATGAAGTAAGAGAATTGTTTATTTTTCTTCATTGAGATTTTTTTCTAGAACTATTTCTTCTACGTAGTAGATGATTAATAAGTATTTGTTGATTGGCAGAGTGAACTAATCCACAAGTTTTTCTTTGAGCATTATGATGAAACAATAATGGAAATAATACTATTTTCAAAAACACCTAAATACGTTCATGTAAATATCGCTACTAAGTGTATACATTTGTGAGAACTCAAATTACTCAGACATTTTTAGTTTCTCTCATTTGGAATTCAATCATCCATTTTAACTTAATATGAGCTCCACTCTTTGTCACAGAAAGTTTTTGTATTTTACTTAATACATAGATCTCTTTAAGAATCCACAGCTCTTTAAGGTAGACATTATTACCCCATTTTACAGAAATCTTACAAAGTAGAAATGACTCGAACAAGGTCACGGAACTACTTTGGAGTTGAGATAAGAACAAACTTTTGTGACATCAATCATCATGCTATAGTGTCAAATATTCCTAATCCTAATGACCCTAATTGTCTTAATAATGTTAAAATATCGAGGGAAGTTCAAGTCAAAAAAATCTAATTTGAGAAACTAATTTTCCCTATTGAGCTTCAAGTTAGTCCCAATTGTATTATATTCAGCACCATACTTTATATTTGTACTATGCAAGATAATAGTTGAATCTCCTGATATTGGCATTTTCTGTAGGAAAATGGTTTTAATCTTATAAATTTTTCTGTGTTCATATCTATTTTGTCCTAACATGAGAATTCAAGTTATGTTATTAATATAGAGTTTATTTCTTTTTAAAATTCATACTTACATATTCAATATAAATTATAAAATAAACATCTACTTATACCTAACATATGCCTTCTCCTCCCAATGAAGAGCTAAACACCATAGTGAATTTCATGCTTATCACTCTATTATTCCAAATTTTTTGTTCTTTATAAGATGTATATTATACCCCTTGACTGATGTACAGTTGGTGTTTTTTTGGGCTTTAACTTAATTATATAGCATGTCCCTCAAAGCATTATCTTTAGAGCATAATTCTGACCTAGATTAATATGATTAGAAGAGTTAATAATTCATAGCACATGAAATTCTAATAGACCCAAATAGAGTTCAAAGCCATAACTGTACTTATCATTGATTTCATAACTATTTACTTTTCATTATGCAACTGATAAAGCTTATAAACAAAGAGTTGAAACTATTTTCCCTCCTTGACTTGAAAATATTCTGAAGAATTTTGTATTTGGCATTAAATTAGAGCGAAAATAGACTGCTTTTAATTTAGTTCTCTTCAAGAGCATTTAGGTCATAATTTCATTCTAATGTATCATGGCATGACAGCATATCAGTATAATGGAAACTCATGACAGTACAGTTCTCATATCAAAAGATAAAA